>NC_135845.1:15190000-15412500 GCF_029677425.1 Wolffia australiana
TCTCTGTTTCTCCTTTCTTTCTCTTTTCTCTCTCGTCTCCCTATTGCTTTTTCTTTCTCTTCTCCTTATATCTCTGTATATTTCTCTTTTTTCTCTCTCTCTTTCTCCAATCTCTCTATCTCCCTATTTCGTTCTCCTTCTCTTATCTTTATATCTGTCTATTTCTATCTCTTCTCTCTCTCTCTCTCTCTCTCTCTATCTCTCTCTCTCTATATATATATATAGGGGGAATACTACGTATCAGCACGAACTCCCGTTTTTGTCAGCCAGGAAGCATACTTGTTCAAAAAATAGCACAAACCAATAAGAAGATGCCAAGTGGCATCTTCTTTTTTTGTCAGTGATGGTCAAGTGCTGACGTGGTAGCCAGGTGGATTCCACCGTGGTGGCCAGGTGGACTCCACGGTGGCATCCACATCTCCGGCCGGCGGGGGCGCCCGTCTCCGGCCGCCGACGCCGCCGCGCGTCTCCACCGCCGACGCTTCCTCTCTTTTGATAATGGCGTCTTCTTCTTCTTCTTCTCCTTCTCCTCTTCTTCTTCTTCTTCTTCTTCTTCTTCATCTTCTTCTTCTTCTTCTTCATCTTCTTCTTCTTCTCTCCTTTTTCTTCTTCTTCTTTGTCTTCTTCTTCTTCTTCTTTTTCTTCCTTCTCTTCTTCTTCTTCTTCTTCTTCTTCTTCTTCTCCTCCTCCTCCTCTTAGTCCTTCTCTGCGGTTTGACAAGAAGAAGACGCCATTATCAAAAGAGAGGAAGCGTCGGCGGCCGGAGACACGCTACGGCGTCGACGGCCGGAGACGGGTGCCCTCGGCGGCCGGAGATGTGGATGCCACCGTGGAGTCCACCTGGCTACCACGGTGGAATCCACCTGGCTACCACGTCAGCACTTGACCATCGCTGACCAAAAAAAATACGAAGACGCCACTTGGCGTCTTCTTATTGGTTCGTGCTATTTTTTGAACAAGTATGAAAGTTCATGCTGCCTGGCTGACAAAAACGGGAGTTCATGCTGATACGTAGTATTCCCCCTCTATATATACATATACACCTCTTTTTCTCGCTCTCTCCCTCGCTTTCTTTGCATGCATATTGAAAAAAAAACCATAACATATACATCATCTTTCTTTCCTCCACATAACAATCTGAACACGTTTTCTACTCGCAGGAGTCACAAGGGACGGCCTAAGCAGACACTTCTTCCACCGCCCATCAAAGGCCTACACAACAGGAACGCGGAAGCGGCGTAAGATCCAGAGAGACTGCGATCTCCGCGGAGGGGAAACGCGGTGGCATAAGACCGGTAAAACCAGGCCTGTGATGATCAACGGCGGACAGAGAGGGTGCAAGAAGATCCTCGTTCTTTACACTAACTTTGGGAAAAATAGAAAGGCGGAGAAGACGAACTGGGTCATGCACCAGTACCATTTGGGGAAATTGGAGGAGGAGAGAGAAGGGGAGCTCGTTGTGTCGAAGATATTCTACCAGACTCAGCCCAGGCAGAGTAATTTAGCGGCCGGGATGGAGAGTTTGGGCAAGAGAGAGAGGGAAGCGAGGGGGAAGGAAGGTTTGTGGAGGAGAGAGGAGGTGGGTTCTGCTGGTGATAGTTTGGGTTTGATCCCCTTGGATGTGCAGCAGATGAATGCGGATGATTGCAGCTTTTCGCCGTTTAGGAGGAGCTTTGATGCGGTTGGTTTGCTCTTTGTGTTCTTGCAGAGTTGGGAAAGATCTATGTTATTTCTCTCTACTCTCTTTCTCTATCTCTACCCGTTTTATCTCATCAATCTATCTATTTTATCTATCTGTCTGACTGTCTGTATGTCTTTATCTGTTTTATCGATCGATCTGTCTGTATGCGGTTGGTTTGCTATATTATCTTCCTGTCTGTCTGTCTGTCTATCTAATATATCTATCTACCTATACTTCGATCCATCCATCTATCTAATATATCTACCTATCTATCCATCTCCCTCGAGCTCAATTTCACTCCTTATCACTTTGGTTGCTTCTCTTTCATCTTTTATTTCGATCTTTTTTCACCTGTCTGTCTCGCTCCATCTCCCTCTAATATCGCTTATGTCTCGAGGCTCTTCCTCCCCTTCATTCACTCTCTCTCTAGCTCTCCCTCTCTAGCTCTCCTTCATCCCTCTCTTTCTCTCCCACTCTCCATTTAGATCTCTCACATTCCTCCCCCCATCTCTCCTCTCCCTCTCAACGTTGTATCACTCTATCCCTATATTCCCTACCTCCTTTTAGGGCTTATCTTTCTCTCTCTAGCTCTGCTCTCTCTTCCACTCTCTCTCTTCCTGTTCTCCACTCTTTCTCTCTTTATCTCTTTCTCTCTCTAAATTCTCTCTCCTTCGAGGCCTTATCTTTCTCTCTCCTTCTCTCTCGTCGCCCCTCGTTCCTCTCTCGCACTTCCCGTCTCTCAGTCACCATCTTTCTCTCTCCACTTAGTCCTCTCTTTCTCTCGCTATCTCCTCCTCACTACCTATTTCCCTCTGATGAAAGGAATACGGAAATGACATGTTTGCCAGAGGGGAAGAGACGGAGAAGAATCACCGGGTGCGAGGGAGACGACGGGTCGCACGTGTGACGCCATGGATGAGCAGGAGTGCCGGCGCGGTCGCCCTTGCAATAACGATATCTCCTCCATTCTCTCTATTATGGGCCCTCCGAGTACATCTCTCTTTCCCGAAGACCCATACAGCGTTTCGAGGCTGTTTCTTCCCGACGACAAGTTACAGGTTTGATATCTATCTATCTATCTATCTCTCTCTCTCTCTCTCTCTCTTTCTCTCTCTCTCTCTCTCTCTCTCTCTCTCTCTCTCTCTCTCTCTCTCTCTCTCTCTCTCTCTCTCTCTCTCTCTCTCTCTCTCTCTCTCTCTCTCTCTCTCTCTCTCTCTCTCTCTCTTTCTGTCTCTGTCTCTGTCTCTGTCTCTGTCTCTGTCGCTCTCTCTCTCTTTCTGTCTCTTTCTCTCTCTTTCTGTCTCTGTCTCGTTCTCTCTCTCCTCTCTTTCTTTCTCTCTCTCGCTCTCTTTCTCTTGCTCTCTTTCTCTCGCTCTCTGTCTTTCTCTCGCTCTCTCTCTCTTTCCATCGCTCTCTCTTTCTCTCCTTCTCCCTCTCACTTTCTCTCTCTTTCTCTTACTTTCTATCTCTTTCTCTCACTCTCTCTCCCTCTCTCTCTCTATCTCACTCTCTTTTCATCTCACTCTCTCCCTTTGTCTCTATCCCTTTCTCCCTCTCTCACTCACTCTCTCTCTCCTTTTCTCTCTCTCTCTCACTCACTCTCTCTCTCCCTTTCTCTCTCTCTCTCACTCCCTCTCTCTCTCCCTTTCTCTCTCTCTCTCTCTCTCTCTCTCTCTCTCTCTCTCTCTCTCTCTCTCTCTCTCTCTCTCTCTCTCTCTCTCTCTCTCTCTCTCTCTCTCTCTCTCTCTCTCTCTCTCTCTCTCCCTCTCTCTCTCTCCCTTTCTCTCTCTCTCTCTCTCCCTCTCTCTCTCCCTTTCTCTCTCTCTCTCTCTATCTCACTCTCTCTTTATCTCCATCTCTCTCTCTCCCTTTCTCTCTCTCTATCTCACTATCTCTTTATCTCTCTCCCTTTCTCTCTCTATATCTCTATCTCACTCTCTCTTTTTCTCTCTCTCTCTTTCTCACTCTCTCTCTCTTTTTCTCTCACACACTCTCTCTCTATCACTATCTATCTCACTCTCTATTTTCTCTATCTCTTTCTCTCTATCTATCTCTATCTCTGTTTCACTCTCTCTTTTTGTCTCTCTCATTCACTCTCTATGTATCTCTATGTCTCTCTCTCACTCCATCTCTCTACCTTTATCTCTCTCTCTATCTCTATCTCTCTCTCACATCCTCTACCTTTCCCTCTCTATCTCAATTTCTATCACTATCTCTTCCTCCATCTCTCCCTCTCTCTATCTCAATTTCTATCTCTACCTCTCCCTCCATCTCTCTCTCTCTATCTCTATCTCTGTCTCACTTCATCTCTCTCTCTCTTTATCTCTCTCTCTCTCTATCTCTATATCTCTCTCACTCCATCTCTCTCTCCAACATTTCATCATTTTGACAACTATTTTCTCTCTCCATCAATACATCATTCTAATTGTGATTCTCTCCCTCTCCATCAGTTCATCACTTTGACTCTGACTCTCTCTCTCCTTCAGTTCATCATTTTGACAATGATTCTCTCTTTCTTTCCATCAATTCATATTTTGAGACTGATTTCTCTGTCTCCATCAGTTCATCATTTTGACTAAGATTCTCTGTCTCCATCAGTTCATCATTTTGACTCTGATTTTATCTCTCTCCATCAGTTCATCATTTGGAATCTGATTTATGTCTCTCCATCAGCTCATCATTTTGCCTCTGATTTTATCTCTCTCCATCAGTTCATCATTTTGACTCCGATATTATCTCTCTCCGTCAGTTCATCATTTGGAATCTGATTTATCTCTCTCCATCACTTCATCATTTTGACTCTGATTTTATCTCTCCATCAGCTCATCATTTTGACTCTGATTAATCATTCTCCATCAGTTCATCATTTGGTCTCTGATTTATCTCTCTCCATCGGTCCATCATTCTGGCTCCGATTTTATCACTCTCTCCATCAGTTCATCATTTTGACTTTTTTCCTCTCTCTCTCCCTCTCTTTCCATCAGTTCATTGATTCATCATTTTAACTATCTTTATCTCTCTCTCCATCAGTTCATCAGTTCATCATTTTGACTCTGATTCTCTTTAATACCCGCATCCATTATTTCAACATTTTTATGGCTTTCTCCGTGATATCTCTCTCTGTCACACACTATCAATAGGGCATCATTTTCTCTGCTTCTCTCTAATTTCTCTCTTCCTCCCTCTCCATCAGCGCATCATTTTGATTCTGGCTCTCACACTAATTTCTTTCTTTTGGAAGCGGAAAACGATGGAGAGGTCCAACTCCAACCTGGAAGACATGATTATGAGTTGCACCCCAACAAACATCAAAGGAGTATGTTTACTTCAGCCGTCGTTCTTTTTTTTATCAAGTTCATCATATTTCATCCCGTAGCACTGACGTTCTTTATCAAAGTGTTTATCTTGAAAATATACTTTGAAAAAATTACAAAAATAATCTAATAATGATGTGTGCTTAGATGGACAAATTATGACAATATGTCATCAGCTATATCCAAAGAATAGAGGCAAAATGATATTAAATATTTAGATGTCGTTTCCTTAGGTCAAATATGGATCATGAAAACAAGAGAATGTGGATATCATCAAGAATAAAGAAAACATCTTCATTTATTTTCATGCACCTTTATTTTGGAAAATCAATGACACATATCTTCAATCATTTCAGGAGATGTCAATTTCCAACGCACAGGAGACCACAGAATGGCTGAAGAACTATTGGCCATATGCAGATAATCCTGATCTCTAATTTAATACTTGATATTTATTTTCAAAGGAATCAACTGGAAGTGTAAGAAATGAAATACCACTAGATTAAATGAAATTGGAAATATGGAAAAATGCTGTTGGGAGCAGGGATATGAAAATACATGGTGTCATGATAAAATACTACAAAAGGATCCCAAGATTGGAGGATTACATCTGTAAAAATATGTTTTCTTAATTTTATACCTATCATGGTTTAAGTTTCATATTATAGTAGGATTTCATCACAGCCATTCTATATCCAAGGTACTTAAAAAAGAGAAATGAGCGAGGGGAGGCTTGTGGCATAGGGTCTTCTTTCTCCTAAGAATAACATCATCAATGTTCATTTGCATTTACAATTATGCCTGTTGGTATCATCTTTTTTGGGTTTTAGATACTTGATATGGATGAAACAAAAGTGATTCATGCAGCAAATGACTTGAAACAGAATGGAAACATCATCAACAAGACAATGAATCGAATCACCAAGGCATAGATCGCATTCGTGATTTCTTGGATCTTGAAATAATGTGTGAGTTGCTCAATTGTATCCCTATGACCACTGGAACATTGAATCTCTTCCTTCACCTTGACAAGCTCCATTCACGCTCATGTGTTGCTATTATGATGTATCAATCTCAATAGGAATGTAGAGGAGTTATGGGGAGAAGGACAAAGCAGGGGAAGCACCCTAAAAAGTTCTGGACTGGGTGAATTTTGTTAAAGGCCTCCCCCAATTATACTTGGATCATTTTTATATAAAAACCCTTAACTTTGACGTCCAAAATGCCAATTTGCATATGAACCTCTAGTCCCATGTATCAATCAAGTTAACAACTATAGTGGCCCAAACTAAGACTGTTTAGAAAAATTTTATTAGGAACTAGTTGGCCATACTTAAAGTATAACCATTCATCCATTTACATATCCATATAAGGACTACTGACACAACTGTGACTGGAATCAACTTGATTGATATTTTGGTATAATACCATTTAGGGATTTGTACAGATCAATTCAATGAACTCATTCCTCTAAAGAGAAACCACTATCTATCCTAAATGTCTCTACACTAATGGCTACGGGACCAACCATACTCATCATATGAGTGAGGCTAGATAGTTATATTATATCCAGATACTTTGATGTCCTTCTCAAGTATCCTTTGAATTTGAATTATTAGAACACATGCTTAAAGACGAGTGATCCATGTATTATGATCTCATCAGAATTGACTAAGTCTGATCATGTATTCATGGACTTCATTATAAGCATCACACAAGCACTATAATGAATATATCGTATTAATGAACATGGAAAAGATATGGAATGTGTGATTAGCTTGTCGGCCACATATATTTCCATAAATCTCTACAACTCTCTTATTTTTATTGATTATGAAAATGAGTTATTTAAGAATGAAAATGAATCTTTTATATCTCTTGCATATCACATATATCCAAATGTGATTACATAGTATTAGTATTTAGTTCATCAATATTAGCTTCTTTAATCATTTATTCATACTAGGGTGTTACTAACAATATTCGTATCCAATATCCATTATCGGATATCACGATATCCATTATCTGGAAAAGTCCGAAATGTGTCCGATAACGATAATGGATATTGATAACAGATAACGGTTAAGGGTAGAAAATGGGTAACGATAACAGATATTGTTAAGCAGATAATGATATCGGACACCGATATCGTTTTGTTAGATAACGATATCAATTACAAATGATCAAGTTTTCGACAACCGATAACGTTAAGCCCCTCTCTCTCTCAGTCTCTTGCTCTCCTTCCAGCTCTCTCGCTCACCCTCCTGCTCTCCCTCTCTTGCGCTCTCTCTCTCTTTCTCTCGCATTCTCTCTCCCGCTATCGATCTCTCTCCCTCTCTCACTCTCGCTCTCTCTCTCTCTCTAGACATCGCTCTCTCTCTCTCATTCTCCCTGTCCCTCCCTCCCTCTCTCTCGTTCTCCCCAGTCCCCACTCTCCCTCTCTCTCTCATTCTCCCCGCCTCTCCCACCCTCTCTCTCATTCTCAAGCGCTCTTCTCTCTCGGTCGCTATCTCTTCCTCCCTCTCTCTGACTCTCTCCTTCTAGCTCTCCCGCTCTCTCTCTTTCTCTCCCTCCCGCTCTCTCTCTCTCTCTCTCTCTCTCTCTCTCTCTCTCTCTCTCTCTCTCTCTCTCTCCCTCCGGTTCTCTTTGCGTCTCTCTGGCTCTACTCCCCCAATCTCTTTCTCTCTCACTCTCTTTGCCTCTCTCTGGCTCTACTCCCCCAATCTCTCTCTCCCTCCCGCTCTCTTTGCCTCTCTCTGGATCTACTCCCCCAATCTCTCTCTCCCTCCCGCTCTCTTTGCCTCTCTCTAGATCTACTCCCCCAATCTCTCTCTCCCTCCCGCTCTCTTTGCCTCTCTCTGGGTCTACTCCCCCAATCTCTCTCCCTCCCGCTCTCTTTGCCTCTCTCTGGCTCTACTCCCCCAATCTCTCTCTCTCCCTCCCGCTCTCTCTCTCGCTCTACTCCCCCAATCTCTCTCTGGCTCTACTCCCCCAATCTCTCTCTCTCTCCCTCTTTACTCTCCCATTCTCTCTTTTTCTCTCACTCTACTCCCCAATCTCTCTCTCTCTACTCCCCAATCTCCCTCTCTCTCTCTCTCCGCTCGTCTATCTATCTCTAATTGTCGCTCGTTCTCCCGATCTCTTCCTCTCTTGTGATAGAGAGACATATACTCTTATTCGATATGCAAATTCTAGTATTCTACAATAACGAATATTAATATGTTGTATAAGTAATATTATTCGATATCCGATATCCGTTCACGGTATCGGATATCAAAACAGAAGAATCTCCAAAAATGAGAAACACTCCCGGATAATGGATACGATAATGGGTAACGTATGAAATAATTCTGTTATCCATTATTGTTATCCGATAACAGATAACGGATATCGAATACGAAAATTTTGATAACGAACAACAGCCAGACGAAACAACTTCCAATGTCGTTATCCGACATCCAGTTGCATATGTGTTATCTGAACGGTAGCACCCTAATTCATACCATATTTATATCTAGCCATGGACTTAAGTCCATTAGCATGGCCTGAGTGGTCTTAACAAAGAACATATAAAATAATATGACATGGGACATATATATCACTGAGCTTGTAAGCCATTAGTTGATGAAAGAGATGAGTACATGTGATACTCCCTAAAATGTAAATACTTAATTAGAATTCAAGTATGCATGGTTTATGGAGATATGAACCACGAAGACTTACTATATGTGAGACTACTTTCTGGTTGTTTTATAAGATTCATAATTCAGTTTGGCTTGATCTTAAAATTTATGTGCAGTGTTATATTTTGATAAAGGACATGATAGCAGGTATCAAAATTTTGATTCAAGAAATATTTGAGCTTCAAAAGTTAAGACGTGTTAAAATCCTTCAAGGGTATTTATACCACAAAAATTATATAAATAAAATATATTAGTTTTTATATTTTCTAAAACTTATGTCAATTCACATGTTGGTTTATAGGATACATGATAAGAGATGTGGACTAGATTCTTCAAAGTTTTTTTTTCTTTTCATGAACTTCAGTATTGCATAATTTCCACCGATCAAAAGAAAACTTTAATTTAATGAGGATTATTTTTCTAAAACTGATGTACCCAATGCTGATTTGAATATTCTAATTTGAACAGAAAACAATCATTAGAACCTGTAACAGAAGTACTACTTCTGCATCAATCTCTATATGTGGATAATTAGAGATGGATGATAATTAAAATGAACATAGTAATTGATATACGCTACTACCTGGATACAAGAATGAGTAACATAGGTATAGAAAGAAGAGTAGATGACAATGTCTTACCAATGGTGTAAAAAATTTCTGAAAGTAAGGAATTACCACGTGCATCACAAAATGAAAGGGAAGATGACAAAATTTTTGTGATGATGTTCCCTTGAAACTGAAATGGCAACTGAAGACCTGAAACAAACCCCCATAAACTTTTTTCCTCCTATTTTTTTTTGGTGTTGAGGACTTGCATCATTTTTAATTATCTTAAGGGGTAGAGTGGATATTAAAAAAACTCAATCCCACTCAAAGGAATGTGACAAAAAAATATGATTTTCCTAACATGATATCCAAAATAGGGCATACATCACAAAATAATGATAGACAAATAAAAAGCGATAACAGTTCATTCTGATTCAAACCAAGAACATATGGTGAGAATTGGAGAAAAGCGAATGAAGACTGTGAAGAGAAAAACATATGATGGATAAAGTTAAATTTTTTTAATAAAGAGTAAGAAAATAAATACTTGGGATTTGGCATATCTTAAGCAGTACAAAATGAGCGACAGATGAATTCCTCAAAAATGATGGGAAAGATGGGTGGTAGGTAGTAATGGTAGGCATGGGTTCAAATTTTTCTTCTAGGTGGATAAAATGAAAATGATTATGTTCTAATGACTTGATTAGATGATCACCTTTACAACAAGTGAGGCTCCAACCAAAAGATATCCAAAAAACTTAGGATTGACTATTGGAGGATGGTAGGATGAGTTTGTTAACTCAGCACTCAATCTGGGGAAATAATTCAACTCTTTGGTTTTGATGTCTGTTCTGAACCCTAAAAGATATCCTAGACACTTAGCTGAACTTGTGAGTCTAGACTCGTGTCACATACCATCAAGAGGTACAATTGATCAACCACAAGAACCAAACTTTTATATGCATGGTTTTAGAACTTGAAGTAACTGAACTCTCCAATGTGAGGTTTGATTAAATGCATGAAGGGAATTTTTATCATAAGCATTTATGATTTTTTATTCATACTTCAAATAAATTCATTTTCCCCCACTAACGTTGATGCACAATTTAAATGAACTGAAAACTTTATTATTATATTTTATCACACAATAAAAATAGAATATAAAGATAAATGGCAAATCGTGTGGATTTCATTTGAGCAACCCAGATCACACCACACCACAGTTATTCTGATTTTAGTCACAAATTTTCTCATTCTGACACATCCCCCTTTCTGGTCACATTTATGGTGGTTAATCACTAGATCTTTTGGCACATACACATGTCTGATGCCGTCGCTTCCAATTTTTGACAAATTATGTTTCTTTTTTTGTCTTGTCATGCATGTCTCCTCTCGCAATAGAATGAAACATGTCAGTCTGTGATTGATCATTAAGGCATAAAATTCTTTGATGTCATTATGATACATTTTCAAATGATTAGTTGACATTCAAACAAATCGGATAGTAACTCATGTCATGAAGGTTTTAATAAATTTTAATAATCATTTAATTCATGAAAACTACAGAAACTCATTGTACCATTATCAAAACAAATTTATTCATTTTAATTTTCATAACATGGATATATGACCATTTTAATTAAAACGAAGACTTGAATTCATTAGACTAGTACAGTAATTATCAAGTTATCAATATTTCATAATATCTACAAATTTTGCAATTCATTTAGCAGGATGGTATAAATCGTAGTATTTGTAAGATAGGATGAATGAAGAATGATCCAGAACTATACATTCAACTTAATCCTTGTTGTTTGTTCTGTTGTCATTCTTTGTCACCTTCCAGTCAGTCTAAAGTGCACGAAGTATAAGAAAGTGAGTCATGAAGTTAAATATATAGACAAAAATCATAGAATTCTTTTTAGTGGTGATGAATGAAAGTAAATTGATGCATTTTTAAAGTTTTTCCATCATCGTTTTGAGTAGCTTTATTCAAATTCTGTCCAAACAAAAATGAAAAGGTGTAATTATTTATAATAAAGTGGTATATTTTGTATCTAATATTTTTTTCAATAAATCAAAGTTCACGCCATATTAAATTGTATATAAAATTTTGAAATATTTACACTCTATTATTATTGAAATCAAATAAAAAATTTAACCCTTTTTTTAAGTCATCTCTATATACACTGGCTTGAACAATTTACCAATGAGAATGTATATACAATTTTTATTTCATGATGACATGTGGTTAAGCTTCAAGTTTGGACTTGTTGAGGTTTTTGTGTTTTAATGTACACTAAATTACATTAACATCATGAATTTATAATTAAGAAACTAATTTATAATTAGAGCTTAAAATATTTTAAGATTATGTTTTTTAAATGTGTTAAAACTATAAAATAAACTAGAATAATCATAAAGTACTTGGGAGGATGAAAAATGTTTTTTAAAGTTTCTGAAAATAGTTTTAAAGTATTAAAATGTTATTTTAATACTTTAAAATATTTTAAAAGGTCATTTCATATTTAACCTATGTTGAAATTATTTTCAGAAGCCTTAGAAATATTTTTAAATACTTTTAAAATATTATAAACATTTTTCTGAATTTTTTAAACAATTAAAAGTATTTTAAATAGTGCAAAATTGACTCCTAAATAAATTTCTGGCATTTTAGTTCATTTAAGAAGGGCCCAATAAGGCCTAAATGGGCGGAGCCCATTAGCCTTAGTGGCGGACCCGACGGGCGGATTTAACCAGTTAAATCCGAGGTCGGGTCCGCTACTAAAGTTTGAATTAAAAATGTATATTTTTAAATACTTTAAAAATATTATAAACATTTTTCTGAATTTTTTAAACAATTAAAAGTATTTTAAATAGTGCACAATTGACTCCTAAATAAATTTCTGGCATTTTAGTTCATTTAAGAAGGGCCCAATAAGGCCTAAATGGGTGGAGCCCATTAGCCTTAGTGGCGGACCCGACGGGCGGATTTAACCAGTTAAATCCGAGGTCGGGTCCGCTACTAAAGTTTGAATTAAAAATGTATATATATATATATATATGGGGAGAACGAGATTTAAACCCAAGACCTCCACCTCAGTAATGAAGCGATTTACCACTGCGCCAGAAGTTATCTCTTAGTGTAGAAATAAATTATTTATATATAATGTACTTTGGACCCGAAAAATCGAATTAGGAAAGTCGATTTATTCCAAAGGTCGGGTCCGACGGTTGACTTTCCAAAATCATTTCTTATTTCTAAAAATCGTATTTTTTATGACTTTTGAAATTCCTATATTAAACCTAACTACTTTAATTAGCATTAATTACTATAATTAATTTTTTAATTAAGGAAACTTTCTATAAAACTTTGAAAAAATCATAAAAAATTAATTACAGCTCCTTTTGAGCTCGAATTTTTTTTAAAATTCTCAGAAAATTACAATCTACCCCTCTACCCCTATAAATACCCCTTCAGAGCAAGGGTTGAGGCATCATCTTTGAAAACCATCTCTCTTGAGCTCTTTGTGTGTGAAGAAAGTGCTCCTCTTTGTGAAGTTCTTCCCCTGCAATTGGTGTGGCTGTGCTTCTCTACTCATAAGGGAATTTTTTCATTTTGATCATTCACTCATTTAGTGAAAAGGTTGATAGATTCCTTCACAATCATAGTCTTAGTGGTGATTTTTCATATAGTATTGTGAAGGATAGTGGAATTTTGATCTTGATTTTTTGAAAGAAATATTTGAAGTTAATTTCTGTGATCTGAGAGAGATTTTTTATAGTAATTTGATCTGAGATTGAAAGAAGATTTGATTCTTGTGCTTGTAATATTATCATATACTCATCCATCATTGAGTGCGGTGATTGACTGTTGAATCAATCACGGGGAGTGGCATTGTTTTCCTTTTTACTAATCTGAGCAGGTGAAGAAGATTCAGAAGGCGGGGAGGTGACGTGGGTGGCATCAAGGACGTGACGGTGACGAGAGAAGTAGGCGTACGAGGAAGTGCTCGTGACGGTCTACCCAAAGGCGTTCGGGGTTGAAGCTCGTGCACCAAGGAACGAGAAGTGCCACCGGAAGACTCCTCAGAAACTCTGTAAGTTGGGTGAGGGTACCTTAGAAGGGAGGATCCTTGATAAGGATATCATGAGTCCTAGTTTGGACTCGAAGGGGGACCTTGGATTGACTCTATCACTTAGCGGATCGAGGAACCAAGTAAACTTGGTGTCTTAGAGAAAGGAGGTGAGAGTTAAAACAAGGAATCATTAAAAGGTATTTAGATAATATAAAATCAGAAAAGCTAATTCACCCCCCCCCCCCTCTTAGCTTCCAACAGGACTCTTGATTGTCATGTCAAAAATTGAATTTTGTATGACTATTAATATATTAAGTTATATATTAATGCATAACATTATGAATGATTTATTTCCCATTTTTACTTGACGATATGGATTTGCAAGTTATCATTCTTTACCATGTGTTTAAACAATAAATCACTTCTAAAAAAAATTGAATTAAGAAAATTTATGCAATTAAATTGAATTAAGAATATGAACAAAATTAATTTAGTCATTTTGTGCAAATCAGTTGATTTCATGTTTTAATCTCCCAAGTTTTTTGAATTTTAAAAAATTATTGGTGAACTGTTTCTACCTATGAAGTTACTTTTATTTCTTTTTTCTCATATACTTTGAACTTTGATCCCATATTTCTCCTCCATTATTCAAAAAAGCATCCAAAAGTGATCTCAAAGCCCCCTTCATAACACGAAATCTATATGTATTAGTTAATTTAAATGTGAGATTTCGAAGCATACATATTCTTTATCATTATAAATAAAAAATTTCAGTTATAAAGTATGAACAGAATTCCAACCAACACTTCCTGAAGCTCATGTCATATTGGGGCAATATAAAGTGCATTAATATAGTATCAACCAACCGATCCTTTGAAGGAGATCGAATGACAAGATTCAAAAGATATACGTTCTTATTAACTTGTTTTTTTCAGATTTCTGATTGAATGTGGCCACAACGCAAACAGAAGGACGACATGAACTGGAAAATCAGGAATGCGACAGTTGATGTGGCCTGCTGACAAGGATGGATGATGTGGCATGGTGGGTGAACCACTTAAAGTGGACCAGGATCGTAATTTAAATGCAGTCGTTGGTCCAACCCTTAAGGAGATCAGACAGCCAGGAAAATCCATCCATCTCCGTCCTTGTCCATAGAACCTACCGACCAGGAGTCAGATTTCAGCAATAAAGAGGGTCCATAGGCCATCTAGTTGCCCTTGAAGGGCCCCTAAGGCCAGACCATGAGATCGATCGCCAAGGAAGTCCTTCCTACACCTTGAAAGGGGTATTGAACCCCAAATTTTATGATCTTCCTATCCATACAGACGTTAACAATGGGGGGATCCATCCTGGGCTCTTCCAGCCAATTTGGAACCTGTGACAACTCTAGTGAAGCTTGGCTGGCTCAGATATAGAATGCTAGAATGCAAACCAATGATAAGGGCCGGCGATTGGCCCCCCCATCCTCAACTCTTCAGAAGCAGGGCATATTCAGTGTGTTAGTGAACTTTACAAGGTTGATAATAAGTTTCCCAACACATCTGAAAGGAAAGATTTAGATCCCGCAGAGTTTGAAGTGAAATTTCTTCCTATTTTATTATATCACCTTCTTTGAGGCATTCTATCGAGCACCTGCTCTCTCACTCTATATCTGATTAAGTAGAACTCTATAAAACTAATCAAAATCTATTGTTCCCCTATTTCTAGTATTAATTTCTCAACAGATTTATCTATACTTCTCTCCACCTCACTAATTTTTCATATAGTTAAATCATATTTTTCTCCCATCTACATGTATAATCACCTCACTCGATTAATATATACATAGTTGAATATTACCCTTAATATCATCATTGATATTTTCATATCCTTTCTCTATTTTATTCCTTATCTTAGATCCCACTCAAACAAAACCCAATTCACTACTTACCTAAATCTAGTATCCCTTTACTTATTATATCTTTCTATTTCTTATAACTTACTCGAGTTAAAATAAATAATCACACTAACATTCTCACCTACTAATCATGGTTTCCTTATTAATTACTTCATATTATTTCTCCCAAATCCTTAATTACTATTCATATCTTTGATTGAGTTTACATAATTACACTTTTTATTTTATTTGGGTGAATTATTACAACAACACTAAATTGACACGGTAATTTCCCCAATCAAGTGCCATACTGTGTTTAAATATTTCTTGAAACCAACTTTATATTTTCTTCATCTTTGTGTATTTCTTTGATGCCATAGGGGAAAGCCCTTTAACTCTGTAACTGTTGAACATGAAGGACAGTAAATATGAGCTGGGAAACATTATTATGGAAGCACGTTGGTCAAATATAAGGAAAAGTTTGGTTATTTGATGTGAAGTTATGTGAACAAAGAGCCGGTAATGAAGGTATTCAAGACAAAGTCAGGTCAGGTGGGCAGAAGAAGGAAGGATAGATTTTGGTATCAACTGCATCAGCTTTAAAATACCCCCAAAGCAACACTTTCATACCCATTTATACTTTATATGTGTGACACACCAATCCAGAATGAAGTTACGGCACCAGTTTCTCTGTCTATGTCTTATTTATCTTCTTCTCTGCACATTGCTACTCTAGTTATCCCATGAATTTTTACTAGACTTGTACGATGATGTGCTGCTTGGGGGGATTTACTTTGCCTAATCCATCAGCAAGGGACTCCTTTACCATCTAGAGGATAAAAATAGAAGGACAAGGGCATGTAACCAAGGGGGACATCAATGACAATCGTAATGGGCCCCATGACAATCAGTTTTTCCATCTTTCCAGAGATCATTTGAATATCAAATTAAGTTAGAATAAGCTCAAAAGATGAAAAAGTATATGGTCACTTATTTTGAAGTAAAATCATTTATTTTTCTATATGTATGGCAAGGTCATTATGATCCAGCAAACATATTTTTCTCTATATGAGGAAAATCTTTTGAATGGTATTTTACACTGAAAAATAAAATATATTCTTGTCATTTTTATCTCTCTATTTGATCTTATGTTTCTCTTAATCCATGATGTGAGAGGATGTGTTAGCCTATAATTGGTATCACAACAAATCTGGTATGAGAAGAGAAAGAGCACACCCATGCTGCTGGAGAGGATTCGGGTTGTGTCTCAGGCTACTTAGAGGTCGTCTATGGATGAAAAATCACAACTACTATTACAATGACTATCAAGTCTCTGGACGAACTGAGTAAGCATTTTATTTTGCTTTTGAAGAATAACTATTTTTATTGTGTCATCATAATGGATGTTATTCTAGAATTACATGGCCTCTGGGATGTTGTTGAGACATGGACAGTGTTGATGAAGAAATACCAGTATGTGTCGTTGATGTTGCTTGGGGAAACTCACAAACAAGATCTATAAGAAGCTTGATATCAAGAAAAAGGCAAAGGAGATGAAAGATTGTGAGCAAGAAGAATGCGGGCATAGATTGAGTGATAATGGTGAAGATCCCATTTCTGAGGAAGAAGTTTGAAACACTCGTGATTGGTTAAAAAAATCCATGATGGAATTTTCAGGGAAGCTTTTCAAGTTGTAGCTGAGTTGGGAAGCCTTGGTGAAGTGACTGAAAAAAGATCTTCCTCACAAAATTCCTTCACAGTATGTTGCCCAAGTTTGATGTTGTTATGACATCTATTGAGCATTTCACTCACATAGACACCATGATGATGGATGATGTAGTTTGATTGCTCAAGTGCCACAAAGACAGAATGAGGGATCTGCGAGTCAAAAAATATGTGCACATTTTTTTAAACAAGAAATTTGGAAAGACAAAGAAGTACGCTGGGGAGGATGTGGCCATAGATGAGGCCATGGAAGAGGCCGAAAAAATGGATATTGAGGAAGAGGAGCTGAGCCAGATGATGGAGAGAAACCACATCACAAGTCCAAGGTAAGATGTTACAATGGTGACAAACTTAGACATTATGCTTATCATTTAAGTAGAGACAAGAAGAAGGCCCATATTTTTGATATTGATGGCAAGTTACCATCAGCACTCCTTATGACAATTACTCAAGATCCCACTAATATGCTAATCTAAGGAATCAAGGTGCAATAGTTGTAAGATGTGATGCAGTATTTAGACACAAGAGAAACAAATCATATTACTGGTGTAGAAGCTTATCTCAGAGTTAGATGGATCTTTACTGAATATGTGATATTGGGAGATGGATCTACAAGAGAGATTTGTGGTAGAAGCAGCATTTTATTGAGGTGTTCAGATAGATGACAAATGAATTTGGATACTTCCCTCTAAATTTTAATACTTAAGTCTAACATTTTGACTTTAGTGTTTTTATATCATCAAGGGTATAATCTGATAAAGAAGGTGGGCTTCTATTCATGTATGATCGATGTGGGAGACTCCAACTGAGGATAAAAACATAGGGTGTTTTTTTAGTGGAAAGATTTCAATCAATTAATTGGTATGAATCCTTGAATGTTATTATACCAAAATTTTAATCAGATTTGTTCACATTACAGTTTTTTAAGTGGTCCTTAGACTTGAGACACCAAAGATATCTTATGGATGGAATTCTAATCATGGAATGTTAAACGGTCTTAGTTTGGTAACCACAAGAAGTTCACGAAGACAATTTAGTGGTCTAGACAGGATCTTTTGCCCCTCGGTGTAAAAGTAGACAGCTCAAAGGAAGTTGATGTAATGAAGTCCTTGGTCAAAGTGGTGGAATATCGAAAGTGCTATTCGATAATTTATTAATGCATCAGTAATAACTTGGATTTCCAACTGGGGTTTGAAAGATGACCATACCCTAAGTCATCCTAGGAGTGCCATCTAGATGAGAGACTGTATGTTCATTTTAACTAACGATATAAAGGTTCCATGAGTGAGCCAATACAATCTTTTGTATCTTCTAGAGCACAAGGCATTGCATGGCACCCCATGGGCTGGGGACTCAACATATCAATTGGGTTAAATTGATTGTCATTAGTTAATTTATATGATGATATATATATAAGTTGAAAGGCCAATAAAGGTTTTTGGGCCATTAAATTTATTAAATAGATTGGTGCATGGGCCTAATTTTGGGTTCTAGAGACCTAGATCTGGACGAACAAATAGAAACGATACACGGCGGGAGACTTGAATGGAATCAAGTTGCATCATTAAAACCATGCAGCAAAGTAACTTTGGACGGATCGCATCCGTGATTTCTTTGATCTCGGAGCGAGACGAGTCAAGCTGCTCAAGTGTGCAGCCTCTAGACGTATCCTCGCAATCCTCGGCAAGTCCTACTTCTCATTGATGAGCCCCGTTTGATACCTATCGTCATCGTTATGTTGTCCCGATCGCATTAGGGATGGAGAGGGGCTGGGAAGAAGGGAGAAGAAGGGAAAAATCCCCTGAACAATTCAGGGTTGGGTGAATATCATTTAGGGCCTTTCCCTATCTATACTAATTGGGTATTTTTTATAAAAACCCCCAAAACTTAAGTATATCTTTTGACGTCAAAAAGACCATCCGCGTGTGACCCTCTAGGCCAATGTATCAGTCTAGTTAACGACTATAGTGGCCCAATAACCTTTATTGGCCTTCAAAATTATTTAACTATATCATCATATAGATTAATTAATGTCAGATTGATTTTACCCAATCGATAGGTCGAGTCTCCAACACATGGGGTGCGAAGCTACACCTCGTGTTCTAGAAGATACAAATGAGTGTGTATCTACTCACTCGTGAAACCTGTTCATCATCGGTTACCGTGTATGTATAGTCTCTCATCCACTTGATGCTCCTTGGATGACTTAGGGTACGGGAAACTGTCAAAATCTAATCGGTCATCCGAGTTAGTACTATGCATTCGGAAATCATCGGACCACTCTTCTATGATATTTCACTGCCTTGGCCAAGGACTTCATCGCACCGTCTTCCTTGAGCTGTCACCTCTTATACCGAGGGTGGACGATCCCATCTTGACCACTCAATCGTCTTTGTAATGTAGTCGAACTAAGACCATTTAGAATCCCATGATTAGAGACTCGTTTGCCATAGTCAAAGTACACCTGTCCATCCACAAGACGTCTTTGGTGTCTCTAGTCTAAGGACCACTTACACAACCATGACGTGAATCAACCTGATTGAAAATTTGGTATAATACCATTCAGGGATTCATACAGATAAATTCAGTGAACTCTTTCCACTAAAGAGCACCCACTATCTATCCTTAGTGCCTCCACACTAATGGCTACGAAACCATACTCATCATATGAGTGAGGCTAGATAGTGCTATTCTATTTGAATACTTCGATGTCCTTCTCGTGTATCCTTTGAATAGGAATGTTTGGAGCACATGTTGTAAAGACAAGTGATCTCCGTATTACGATCTCATCACAATTCACCAAGTCTGATCATGTATTCATGGACTTCTTTATAAGCATCACACATGCACTATAATCAATATGTTCTATTAATGAACATGGAATGAGATGTGTAATGTGTGATTGGCTTACCAGCCACATATATTTCCATCACCTAAAGGGTCACAGACAAATGATATTTTAAACAATGGAAAATATACGTAAAGTTAGAGTTTTTTATGAATAGTACCCACTCAGTATAAATAGGAGAAGTCTCTAAAAGAAATTCACCCAGTTAAAAATTTTTAGGGCCTTTCCCTTCTTCTTCCTTCTTCCTTTGGCTCGTCTCCATTTACGATGCGATCAGGATGGCATAACGACAATGTTGGAGCATGAACAAAGATCACCAAGGTGAAGAAAGAGACTCAACAGGCTAGGGATTGCATGGATATGTCTAGCGAATGCACGCTTGAGCAACACAAAAAATCTCACTTTAGGATCAAAGAAATAACGGATCTGATCCGTACCCTAGTGATTTGATCAAATATCATATTGAATGTCATTTTGATTTCATCAAAAATCTTCCTCCACATGAATCACTTTAGTTTCATCAACGTTGAGGCTATATAACCCAAAAAATTCTAATAAAAAGTTTGTTTTTATGTAAGGTTTATCCAAGGCTGAAAATAAAATTTTGGCTATAAATGAGTTTTTGATCTGGTTATTTTTTGGTAATATTTATTGATGAGGTCAAAAGAAATAAAACCAAATGTTACAGGTCTATTAATATATTTAAGGTCAACAACCAAGGAATAACAGAAGGGCCAAAATGTGAGGGTTAATTATCAATCTATGTGATTATCCAACTAATTTATGATTTTTAAATTTTTGAATGCTAAGAAATAAAAAAATAACGTGGTTGTTTCAAGAAAACCTCTAAATATGCGATGGATCTTGATTCTATACAGGTTTCTTGATATGGTAAAACTATGGATTCAGGATAAAATTATTTATGATTTTTTTGGAGCCTGTTATACAAAAATAAGAGTGAATGAGAGATATAAAGGGATATATTTGATATATATATTGGAAGACAATGTCTTCTGATGTCAAATGCACATCCCATACGTATTGTGTTTATTGATGAGTCAGATCCATAATGGGCTGATAACCACCTGTCATCTACCCCAGAATGCTTTTAAAATGGGTGCATTAAGATAAAATTTATTTGCCAAAGTTGGAGTTGACTCATCCAATTTAGCTTATCAATCCAACTTTGCGCATGCATCTAGCCCCTAATTTTCTTCACTTTTTTCTAGATCCCTTCCATGATATCATGGAACAACGAGCTTTTCCATAATCTGCTAGCCTTTTTATCTACTCCCACAATCTAATACCTTTGAAAATACATTAAAAATATTTCAAAATATCTACTCAATAAATATATATATAGGATATATATCTCAACTGTTCTATATTTTTAAAGTCCATAAAAAAGACATCACATAGGTAAAATATTTGATTTCATGACATGCATACATTTCATTTTTAATCATGTAAAATGTTATAAAAATATGGCCCATGTTTACCTATCACTATATAGACTCAATGCTGTAGGACTTGTATGTTATCAAAGAGTATATACAGCATAGTATATATCATATTGATAGGCCCCTGATTCCAAGGAGACTCAAACCAAACAAGGGCCTAGGGTGATATTGAGGATGCAGCACAAGAGTGATCCCTATACTGGATTATCCAATAACATGAACCTGTATAAAATAATATCATTCTGCTTATCTCTTATATTCATTTAAGTAATATAATTATCTACATGTACGATTTCAGTTTCAAAAAATGTTTGCATTAAGATTTTTATAAACTTACATGACGATTTCAACCCTCCCCCCAGCTAAATTTACCATCACTTTAAAAAACAGTGTATATATTATTAAGGGATGAGTTTAAAACTAAAATGATGGCAAGCCCATGTGCAACACATATCACAATCATAATAAGAAAATCAAGACTAACTTGGTAAATTAGATTTAATCATGCATTCATATTACAGTTATCGTCATATGATGCCTTTTTCATATTTATAGAATTTTGAACAAGGATAGAGGTTTATTTTAATTATATTATTTCAAAAAGTAAAAAATGAAATGAATTATATTATGAAGCAATTTTCATGTACTGGTATCATTTAATAAATCTTTTGGAATTTGACATGTATTATGAACGATCAGATTTATTGTGACAATGTGCTTTGAAAAACAATTATTACTATATGGGTGAATTTGGACTTCTTATTTTGAAAAAATATAACTATATAGGTGAATTAATTCCCATATATATGTGTCTCTATCATTATGAGTTTTTTAGCTTTCATGGAGCCAGAAAACTTTCAAATAACAGTAGTGTATTTATTTTTTTATTTGATTCCGTCAATAACATGTCTAAGAATATTTACAGATAGAAATTTAAAATTGATAAATGCTCCTTTAAACTGACAAATATCCTGACCATTCTATCAAATCTATTTTCCAAGTGAATTTTCAGAATTAAAATTATCTATTAATTAAATCCAGAAATAAACATATATTTAAGGATCTACCTTTAAAAATTGACAAAACATACTATATTTTACATTATGGGCTTAAAGGATTATCTATGTGTTCCATCTTTCATCCTAGGCCTTGGTGCATGACAAAGACCCACATTATCCCAGGGTGTCACATTTGGTCAGTCCATAATATTTAAGTTTGGGCTTCTGTCTTAGAAACTACGAAAGGACAAAATTGAATCTAACTATCCCAAACTCTCTCTCTCTCTCTCTCTCTCTCTCTCTCTCTCTCTCTCTCTCTCTCTCTCTCTCTCTCTCTCTCTCTCTCTCTCTCTCTCTCTCTCTCTCTCTCTCTCTCTCTCTCTCTCTCTCTCTCTCTCTCTCTCTCTCTCTCTCTCTCTCTCTCTCTGTATATATATATATGTGTGTGTGTGTGTGTGTCTCTCTCTATATCTCTGTCTCTCTCTCCCTCTCTCTCTCTCTCTATATATATATCTATCTCATATCTCTTATCTGTATGTATATATATATATCTATATATCTCTGATCTCTCTCAATTATATCTCTAATTATTCCTAAGTGTACATCTCCATGTCTCTTTATCCATGTACTTATTTCTCTATAGGTATCTAAATATAACTCAACATTTAGAACTCTATTGCACTCGATCTCTAACTTTCTGTAACTAGAAAAATTATCCACCTCAATATTTCTGAATCTTTTGTATACCTTTTTATGCATGTCTAACTCACTACATATTTATCTATCTCTCTATCTTTCTCTATTATATCAACATTTGATATCCTATCTTCACATTTATATTTATATATATCTATATATAAATATATCTATGTGTATGTGCAGATCCATATCTGTTATAATAAACACATTGTGTTGGTTAACAACTCTATCTTTGTGCGTATATATATATATTTTAAAATTCCTTTTGGTGGAAAAATGTATTATGTTTTTCTCCTATCATTATGTTGGTTGAGTTAATTGATAAGCCAAAAATAGGGGTAAAATTTATGCAATTTTAGCCCTTGTCGTTGTCAATTTTAGCTTATACAATAAAATTTATAAAACCTCACTTAAGATGCACAATGATGAATGAAGGTATCGTCCAAGGGAGGCTAGTAAGGAGTCCAATTCAATGATTTTTTTATAATTAGGACTAACTTGATCTTCAATGAAGATCAAATTAACCTAATTAGAAAGGGAATTTAGAGAGGGAGGCAGAAGAGATGAGAAAAGGAGAAGAAATCAGGGAACTCTAAGTTGAATTAATTGACCCAAATGAGAGGATCAAGGAATTCACTTTAGAGGGATTAAGAAAAAAGTTTTTATTTGGTTGGTTTGTTTTTTGTAGATTCGATAATTCAGAACTGACTACAATATTAGATAATAAATAAATAAAAACAACAAATTTTTAATACCCTAGAATTTAAAGTTTTTTTTAGAGTTTTCTTTGGGAATGCAGTTGAATACTTAGTTAAATCTCTCAATTTCACCTCTAAATCCTAATCAGGGCTTGTACATGCCACTCAAGCCAAGCAATTTAGAATTTCAGATCAGAATCAAGAAGAACAAACAAGAAATTGAACTAGTTTCATTCAAAATGCACCAAAATTCAAATACAATGAAGGGAAATGTACTAAACAGGTTGATCCAGGCTGGGGCTCCTCTCTGTCTTGCAGCTGTGGTAGAGAACCATCAAGAATGACCCTCTCCTCTCGAAATTTGGCTTTTATACCTACGTAAAAAAGTAAAAATCACCATTCTACCCCTAATTAGTAATTAATTTTTTATCTATCAATGTAGGCTTGATCTAAATGATCCAACCATACCGATAGAAAGAGGGGATCAATACGAGCAAATCCATTAAAAAATCGTCTCAATCGAACTTCTGGATCAAAAGTTATGAATAAATGAATTTAAACCAATATTAGCCATTGGATTTAAATCATTTATTCATATTTATATTTTTTTCGAGTGCTGAGGTGTCTTCCGCTGATTGGCCGATGGCTCTTCAACTCCTCCAGGCGGGCGCATCCTCATTGCGCCACATACCCCCTGGCGAAAATAAGAACAAAGGGAAAATTCAAAAGTCACGTTTTGAATACGTTTTGATATGCACATACATGTGCGCTTCTTCATCACTCTATCCATTAATAATTCGCCACGTCACCGCCCATATACACATGCATTGTATGCGATGTGCGGGCGGTGACTTTACCTCCCAGCGCTGGCGCTCATTAAGCGCCACGGTGAGGCCACGTCGGTCGGCGAAAGCTTCCTTGCAATTTTGGCAGAAGGCCCCTCTTAAAAACTGGCATTTTTGTATGACACCACCCACAGGTAATTGCATATATACCCTTTCCGCACTCTCTCTCCTCCGTTTTTTTCCTTAAACATTAAAACAAATTATAAATCATTTGCAATAAAACCCTAAAACATTTTAAATCACATCTTTACGCCTGCAACCACGACCGAGAGCTGTTTTGAGGGTATCATTCCAACAAAATTTTACAAAAAACCCTTCAAATTTCCAAAATTATCTAAATACTCATTTGTTTCCTTATAAATATATCTTTTTTTTCTTAGAACAAATGCATTTCCTCTTCAAATAAATCTCAAAAAAATCCTAAAAAATCCTAGAAAATTCTAGAAAATTCACTGATTCCTCCCCGTACTGATAAATCTCGATGTTAATTATTAAACTTGCCATTTTCATTAAAAAATAATTATTTCAAGCTCAAATAAGTCCCTTAAAATTCATAGAAGTAATAGAAAATTAGGGAAAAATCAGAAATCACTTGGAAACAGTATTTTCATGTAAATAGATGATAACAACCCCATTTTGAATTCTTTAAATGCATAAAATTGTGCTAATAGCATGAAATAAAGACCAAATTTAGGGTGTTATCATTAATATACAAGGATAAGACTCTCATAATTTTTTGATGGAGCAGACCTAGAAAATACCAATATTGCAAGGCAAGAATAATTTCCCTAGTTATTAAATCTGACTCTTGAACAAGTTTTAGGAAAATATACTATTTTTATCATATGTGTTCAAAATATGGAATTAATAATTTTCAAAATCACTCAAAATATACTTCAAATATATATACATTTGATGCATAAAATGATGGCACAATTATTTCACAGTGGATAATACACTACAGTCTTCCGAAATAGGTTAAGGGATAAATATGTTTATCAAATTTTACAGATTTGAATAGATGTATTTCTTCATGAAATGTCCTTTTTGTGCTTTCAGTATAAATGATATGAATCATATGTATGACAATTTTTAATATCCAATAATTTATATGTATGTATTAATTTATTTGCTTCTATTTCAACATAGATATTAAATTCGAATATTTGAATAATTATGGCTCTATCAAAAAAATTTAACATTGAAAGGTTTAAAGAGAAACTCGAGACTTTCATCCTGTGAATATTTTATAAGCTAATAAATATTGTGTACATATAAAATCAGTAAACCATGACAAGTCGGTATCTTTAAATATAAATTTTTTCATCTTCCATTTCATCCCCCAGTTTTTCACTTCATGTAGAGAATTCATCAAAACCTCATATGTGCGTACATTAGGCCAGGTTTCACTTATTTAAAGGGGACTGGATCCTCTATTATATGATTGAAATTTGGGTCCCATTTATCAGTATAATTATATCCATTTATTTAAACCTCATCAAAATGACAACAATATTTTACCATGATCGCAAAATTTTCCTCAATACAGAAATCTATATGTTCTTTATGATAAGCCATATTCTTTTGTATATTCTTACTATCAATCAGACCAAAGTTTAAAATTAACTAAAAAATAGATTCATATAGTCCAATCGAACAATTGTATTTGATATCACAGAATAAAAGATATGATCACTTGAATAATATCCAAGACATTTTCAAAATTCTTAGAGTGTCAAATATTTCCACAATACACCATATCACGTTCCCCTGGAATAAATATGCAATTGAGAGGTAAAACAAGATGCTCTAAGATATGCTGAGGATCATGATGTCTGATTAAAATCTTCACATAAATCTACGTGATAAGATTTTAATTTTTTATTATCATCGAAATGACACAGCTCTTAATTTTTATTCTCATCCACAAGACATTTTCCAAAATCTTCTCATCGAAATGACAAAGCTCTTAATTTTAATATTTTATGAATAAAGCACTAACAAAAACACCTTATGATCCTTTTTTTATTCAATTATTATATAGGAAGACAAAATGGAATTGTAAATACAATTTACATCAATTGAAAAGCATGATAGTTGAATATTCTTTGCACAAAGTGGATCCATGAATTCTGAATTATTTGAGAAAGATGTTCAGAGATTTTTATGTTTCTATCCTCTAGATGTGATCCTAACCATGCTGAATCTACTCTATCTCAATGAGGCCCCTTGTTTGTGAGTCAGCATCATCTCATCATTTCAATCACATTGGATGGGAAGGGTACCCAGAGATAGGAGGTAAGAAAGATGGAAGTTCAATAATTCTGGCCTGGCTTTATTTTATTCTGTGTTTTCTAATATATATATACTCATAAAATTTTCCATAAAAAATAAAACTTAATTATATCTTCTAATATCCAAAATATCATTTGCATGTGACCCTCTAGACACATGAATCAGCCTAGTTAATGATCCATTGGCCTAATAGCCTTCAATTACCAACCTTATTACTTATTTGTTTCAATTTATAGATTAATCAATAAATTATAGATCTAAACCAATTGATAGGTTGAGTTTTCAGGCCACAATGTTCAAAGCTATACCTCGTGGTCTAGAAGATACAAAGGAGCATATCAACTTTCACATTCGACCTTATTGTCATCACTTGGTATCTACGTTTAGTCTCACATCTGCTTGACACTCCTAGGATGAATTAGGGTATCAATTTTTAAACCTTAATCCATCATCCAATTTAATAATTAAATTTTAAAAAATCATCAAAGAACTAATAACATATATTATACTACCTTAGCCAATGTCTTCCGTGCTTCGTCTTCCTTGAGCCATCTCTTCTTACACCAAAGGCAGGTGATCCCATCTTGAGCGCTCAAACACCTTCATGAATTTTTTTGCATCTGAGATAACAAAATTTAGAATTATTTGAACATTAAGTCATAGGTCATATTCAAAATACAACAGTCGATGATAGTATTATTCTATTCAGATGTTTTGATCTCCTTCTTGAGTAACTTTTAAACAGGAAAATCTGGAGTATGTTTTTAAAGACTAATGATCTTGGTGCAATGATCTCATCATGACTCACTTATTTGAATCATGTAGTCATAGAATTCATTATAAGCATCACACATGCTTCAAATGAATATATTCTATCAATGAGTATTGACGAAGACATGGAATGTGTGCTCGGCTTGCCGGCCATGTACATTTCCATCACATCTATTCAGGAGGAAATATATTCCTAAGTATTTACATCCATATGAAATAAAAATTGACAACCAAACAGTGAGTTTAAAATTTCCAAAGCCTTAAAAATGTATTTTTAAAAAATTTGATGATCTCAATAAAGAATTTCCCAGAAAAATAAATGCCCACTTCCACTTATTTGGCTCATTGATTTTGTGGGGCATTTTAAGGCTTCAAGATATCATCTTGCAGGAATATCAAATTAATGCTCTTCAGATAAAGTTAGTATGATTCAAAAGGCATTCAAAAAAATTTCATCCAAAAAAAATTCAATTCAGTATAATGATACGATTCCCTTTATAGAACAAGAAAATACAAAGGAACATGTGCAGTAATAAATTTTATTTCCATATTTTTACATTATATTCACCCATGAACACAAGGCTTACTTAAGATAAGCCATATGAGGTTGCAATTATGAAATTAGAGAGACCCTTACTGACACATTAAATACAAGCTTTGGAATGGCATTTTGAGTATTTTCTTATCAGATACAGCCCAAAACTCATTGGTTTTAAAAATATATTTAAAATCAAAAGTAAATATGTTAATATTTAAAGACCATATTATTTTAAAAAAATATTTACTTAACATGAAAATATTCATTGCATTGAGACCTATCTACTTTTAATAGACTCTGTTAGAACTATTTTGAGGAAAACAGATATAGAAATGAATCGGGAAAAGATTGAATATTTCACTAATCCCAATGTCGTGTGCCCAATAAATTAATTTGTTCTTTCTTTTCACAATTCTTGATCAGATCACCATTCCTTCAATTCTTCACTCCTGAAACTTAATGATGAACTCAAATGATATTTCGAATGAGAAAATCAATACACTAATCATAATTATAATATAATTCAGTGGTATGTTTCTAAAAAGACGAGGTGGATAAGAATATAAATATGATCCTAGCGTTGAAATTTCAGCCCAAACTTCCTTTTAAATCTTGTCTTGACATCTGATCAGTCTAGGCCATTGATTGTTTCTCTCTGTCTTCATCTAGAATCACCGATGTGGCATGGTACTCAGCCATTGGCTCGAGGTACCCTCTTGTTTAACCAACAATAGAAACATGTGACATATTTGCAGAAATAGAGATTTTAGGCGCAATAGAAAGGAATGTTGTAACCGGGGTGGGTGAACCCTCATAGATATCAGGTGCCCACATATATAGAGTCAAAAGAGATATGGAGTCCAATGGAAAGGGGGGTTTTCTTCGGGGCTCGAGAGATGGAATAAATAGGGCCCAAAAAGTGGTTAATTCGCCGCTGGGGAATTCACACAAAAGGGGAACCATTTTTTGGTTCCTAAGGAACGATGAAACGAAAAAGTGCTCTCTGAACCAAATGTGAAAGTTGTTTTCCATCAGACGGCTGTTCCCGTAACTCTACTCTCGACTTGGATTATATATCCAAAAAGGTCCGTTCGCTCTAGGCCATTCCACACGATGCCTAGCAGAGGTTCTGAGGTCAGGAAGAACTGAAGTGGATTCTATCTTTTTTTGTAGTAGATGTCGAACCTGCTGCTCAGTAGACGGGCGCAGCAGCTACATGGACCCCTTTCCTTGTTTCAATACACCTAATCAAGTTCTGGCATGTACCGTCGTTAAGTGTAAAGTATCAAACATTAGCATGAAATCACATGCTTTAAATGCCCCACCAAATCAAATTTTTCCACATGTACCTAAAAATGTTAAAATAAAAATAAATATTTATGCATTAAATGTGATTTTTTACTTTTATCAAAGCGTGATACCATGTGTAGTAATGCAACAAAAAGGACTCGCACATTTATTACAAATGAAATTTCATAATTTCTCCATTTTCTACGAGTCACACACTTTAGTTAAAATTTTCCTCTATAAAGGTCCATTCTTTTTCTTTACTTGGCTGTGTTTTCATCAACATAAAAAATAATAATAAAATACTTATTTCATAAATGTGCTGAAATCATTGACTGGACTCAAGGATTAGACAAAGTCAATCATTGGCCATATTCCGAGGGAATGAGATTGTGAGCACTAAGATTAAAATATATTTAACTCCCCTACAAATATTTAAGTAAAGCCAAAATTTTATCTCATGAGTTATTATACTTATGAATTTTATTTCAATACCATAAAATTGAGAAAATTAGAGTAAAACTCTAAAATATAAAAAACACTAAAAATATTAAAATAAATCCAGAGATATATATTCTGACTTACATCATAAAATTCTACAAGATACCATAAAATAGAGAAAAACAATAAATTCATTATAAATATAATGTTTTTTTCTAAGCTTAAATAAAAAGCATTTAAGATCATTTTAGTGGAAATAAGCATGTAAAATATAAAAATAAGAATTAAAATTAGTTTGTTATTTGTGATTATCATAGACCTAGCGTCTAACTTATTTTTGGGTTGACTTACTTTCAATTGAGTCAACCCGGATGATTGAGGCCACTTGAACCTGATATCCTAGCCTGTATCTGAGGTCTTGACCATCCCTCTACCCCACTTTTTACTGTGCTCATATCTACATCTCAATAGCATGCTCCACTGGTGGCTCAGTCTGATCTGCTCGTAGACCAATATCCCACTCTATTTATGGCCCAAAACCAGATTTCTTATCTGTAGCCTTTCAGTCTGCTCCACAACCCATTGACCCTCTTTGATCCATTGACTGGCTATTGTGAGCCGGCTAGCCCTTTGTGGTCCAATACACCGATCCAATAAGCTCAATATTCTTGAAATAAATAAAATAAATCATTGAAATTATATACACTTACCTAATCAAATCATTTCTTTGTGAAATAAATACGGAAATTTCTGTGAACTTTCCTAAAATTATAAAGAATCTAATAACTCTTAGAAATAGTCTAGGTTTTTCTTCATAAATATTTCATTGAATTACCTAAAAATAATATATTTAGATCAAAATTTATATGCATGAATAATGAAAAAGAAATCATAAAATAAATGATGATAAGGATTATTTTGATCAATTCAATGCATAAAATGATGATAAATAACTTATGAATCCATGATTTACAAGTCACCATTGATCTCCATATAGAATGTGAAGGACCAGATCGATGATGTACATGCATGAATCACTTTTCATATGCTTTCTTTGTGATACATCCTTGCTTCATCTATTTCATTCATTGTTTTGATGCACATTATTATTCTTTGTAATTAATTATCTTTATTATGACAAAAAATCCATCATTTATATGCATATTTGATATTGGACGATATTGGTGGTAATGTCTTATAATGATTAAAATGTGCTGAGTTCCGTGAATCATGATCTAAAAAATGATTAATATTTTGTCCAACGGCAATATTCTTAAGTTTGATATTAGTAAGCGGAAATTTAAATATACTTATTTATGGGGTTGAAGTACTTCATTAAGCTTGCTGATCAATTTTATTTGTAAATTTTATGTTTATGTTAATTTGATTGAGCGGAATAATTGGAATAAAACTAAATATATTAAGATAAAAGCAAAGGTATCCCTTTTTGTATACAAATAGGGGTCATGGTCTTTGAGTTGCACATAATGTGAAATACTTCGAGAGTTCCCATTTTTATCAATCCTGATGTCTTCTCACTTCAGGCATTCATATTTAATGCAATGCAAGAAGACCCTTAAGTGATTCAATGCTCTCCATCTCTCACTCACCCTTCACTCTGCTGAACTTACCCTTGACCTGGCTTCTTTTAGTAGGCTTGAGGTTTGGTCGCACTGCCCTAACCCCTTTCATGGTTTACCCAACATCTAACCTTCCATCTAACCTTTTATAGTCAACCCTAGGCTTAGTTCAGTTTTTTTTTTTCATAGTGCTTTTATGACCTCTTTTTGGGTTAGTTCAGTTCATAATCCTGCTTGAGGAATCTTATCCATGAGCTCCCCCAAGGAGGGGGGGCTCAACCCAGCTGAGCATGAGTACAAATCTCACAGTGGATCATATCCACGAGATCCCCCTCAACTTTGACTCTAAACAAGCCAGATAATCCATTTTGCGCATTCCATCCACCACCTACAATCCAGGTAGGAAGCCCACTACTACCATGGCAGTTAACCACCCCCTCAGCCCAGGAAGTACTACCATGGCAAAGTGGAAACTGACCTTTGTGTGAGGATCAGTCTAGCTTCTGTTACTGGACTGACTTCAAGCAGAATCTTACAAAGAATAAGCCTTGCTTCAACTGTTACAGGCAAACAAAACATAGAAATATGAATAAGTAATAATGGAATTAAATGTTCGATGGGTTATATTCCCAACGTACAATTATAGGAATTCAAACACTTTTAACCTAAGTAAGAACTGATGTTCTCTCTTCTTTCCATTTATCACTTTATCTCAATCTATTGAGAGTCTGATTGCATTCTCCCTTCTTGAACCCTCCCTATTCTTGTTTGGCCATCCAACATCCGATACAGGACAACCAAAATTCAATATCCTGATGAAATCTAGAAAATTTTTGATACTTGATAATGGATGTTTGATAGATATCGTTGGCTATAGTTCAGGGATGCGGGGGGGACGATTTTTTCATACCGGGACGAAAAAGTCATCTAGTCCGAGGAAATGGATGAATTTCGCGACAAAATTTCATCCCGGGGACCACCGGACGGGACGGTTTTCATCCCCTGAGACAAAAAAACTGTCCGTCCAAAGGTTTCAGACAATGACAGACGGATGTGGACGAAAAACTGCCGGATTCACATCTGACAGTTGAGATCTCACCACGTGGCTTCGCTATGACAATTTGCATCAAGGTCTTTGGATTTTTTCATGCATGCAAACTGACGTCGCTCAGAATTACTTGTACATATGTCCATTAGCATTCTCTCTCCTCCATATTGCCCTTAAAATACTTAGAAATTAATATATTAAAAATATAAAATGGGTTTTTTTCATCCGGGCAAATTTTGGGACGAAAATTCGTTCCGGGAGGACTGGACGGGACGAAAACCATCCCAAGATTATTAGAGGGGCGGTTTTTGTCGGTGGACAAAAAACCATCGGCCGTCTCCTGTCCCCTTGTGGGGAATCTGCTCCCGGGTCGTCGCTCTGCAGTGTCTGGCCCGTCCTCCCTTATGTTAGCCCCCCGACCGCACTTTACACTACTACTACGGATGAGCGGAATCGGTTTGATTTTTCCGGCTAAGCCCCATTGTTGGAAAGGCTCGGATTCAAAACCGTACGTGGAGCTTCCGCCTCATACGGCTCCTCTAGGGATGGAGGTAGGCCCGGCCCAGGCTTGTGCAGTTAAGGTTGTCTGAACGCTCCTCGCGCCTCATATATTCACCACTTCCGCACCAGCGCGACGGCGCGAAGGAGCGGGAGGCGAAGCGACGAGCAAAAAGGGGCAAAGCGTTTCTTACATGTTAGGTTCTATCCCAAAAAGTAAGTTCGGTTCACTTGAGTTGCTCAACCGCCCCCTTCGTCCCTGAGCTAACATTGGAAGTAGGACGGGACTAAATTCGTCCTGTCCCGTCCTTCGTCCACTTCCGGGATGATCCGGAACTATGGTCGTGGCAGATGCCATTACCGGATGCCCGACACTGAAATAAGCACCAAACTTTGGTATCTGCATATCAATACCTTGGATGCAGATATCAGTTTATTTTTCTAAGGACTCATTGTCTCATACATAAAAAATGAACAGGACAGTAGTTTTCAAACAAAAGCTTTTTGTAAATACAGTTTCACTATAGGAATCACATGTTCTATGGAACTCACCTAGTCAATCTAGACTTCATATGCCATTGGGCCTGGGCAAAGCCAATATATATCTCACTTACATTTTAATATTCCTCCTAGGATTACTTATTCACCTTGGCGTATATTGATTAATTAACTTAAATAAATAGTTCAATTAGATTTTTATATGTTTCATAGTAAGAAAAAATAAATACATAAATTACTTTTTTCAATTGGTTACTTTTGGTCATTCATTTATCACCAATAATTACATGGCATTGCCTACAATCTGAATCCTTATGAAACATAAAATATATGAGAATACTCCTAAATTTTTTAGTACCAGCCATGTAAGTCATTTATTTGGGCAAGGAAGAAGTTGATTTTTACAGCTAAATCAAAATGAAATAGATGTAAGAAGATTAAGGTGAGGGAGGGGAGCACCATTCTACATCAAAAACATGTCCAGTTTAGCACAGATGATGCTGAAACCACATCCCAGGCCAGCAACTTCAGGATTAGAGAAAACAGCTCTTTCCCATCCTACATCTTACCACCATCTCATTCACACCATGTTATGGCTTAGAGGGAGACACAAGAAAGAGAGATGGAAGGGGCGGGAGAGAGAGAGAGATAGAGAAAGAGAGATGAGAGAGAAGCAATTCTCAGAAAGTTATAAGGCCCATTCTGGAGCTGCCTGCAGAAAAATGGGAAATAAGAGAGACAAAAGGAGCTTACCATTTCAATGGCTGGCACCAAAAGATCATCCCGCCCCCGCCATTTATCAAAGGGTTGGCCCACCGTTGACCTCACGCTGACCGGAAAAAATGAAGAGGACTAGTGTATGAAGATGGCACAGTATGTGGGAAGAAGATCACTCAGTTAAAGTTATTGAGCGCATGCCTTACTGCCCAGAATGAACTCCCATTCTGTTCTTGTTTCCGATGAGTTAATGGTTGACTTTGCACACAGAAGAAAAAAAGATGAAAATAAATTATGGGTCATCATTGGCCATGAAAGTTAGCTAGAGAAATTAAACAAGTATATGAAGATGGCATCATTGGCCATTGTTAGGGAGTATGACAAAAAATGAAGAAAAGAGCTATCAAAAAATAAGGTATCAGGATAAAGTATCTGAAAACTGAAATGTATGTTCAGCTACAAAAGTTGGTTTTGGAAAAAAAGGGAACCCAAGAGAGATTAAACAAAGCAAATTTTGAGATGTTTAGAGAACTGTTCGAATAACTTTTTTCCTCAAACGTACATTGGAGGAAATAATTTTTCAAAAACTCACCGCTTAACATACCCCAGAAGAAAGATAGCATAGAGAGGTAATAACATAGTAAACTACTAGATAGCAAGACAGCTAGGCAGAGAATCTAGGCATGTTAAAGTTAAACAGGAGTATCAGTGATCTGAAAACATCACAGTTTGCATTAAAAAAACACCAAACGTATCATACAGGTAAAGTCATTAACACTTTCAGGTGCTAAATAATCAAGTATTCACATTTGGCCTGAAACATTTTAGTTAGAACACACTGAGGTCTACACTACAGAAATAAAATAAATACATGAGACAGGACAAGCGGTTAAAATTTACTGATGCTACATGACCGAGGATCAACTTCCTCCTTAAACACTACAGTCAGAAAGCATAAAGTTTGCGATTAAAAAAACAATAAATGCATGACACAGGTCATTGAAACTACCTGATACTAAATAATCAAGGACTCCCCCTCAACCACAAACATTAAATTTTACTCAAGAAACTAACAAATGGATGCGAAAGGTCAAGTAATCAACACTTTCTGTTACTATATAATCAAGGAATCACCTTCTGCGCGTCCACACTCCGAGGTAACCACTGCCTTCTCTTCAAAGCCCTTCATATTGACCAAGCTCACGAGGCCATCTTTACTTGAGTACCCTTGTGTAGGTGCCATCTGCGAAACAAGTTTAATGATAGCCGTCTCCCTGACTGAGGAGCTGCAAGCACTCATATTTTTTCCTTCACTTGTCTCAATGCCACCTGGTGGGGCCCGGCCAAACCCATAAAAGTCAACTCCTGCACTGGATAGCGATGATTCCACAGATGCAACCAGACTACCATGTTTGTAGTCAAATAACCCCTCCTGATGCTTGCCCTCTACTTCAATAGCCGAAGAACCAGTGTTACTTGTCTGAGGGCTAGTGCTGCAAGGCCCAACTAAAGGGCTCTCCTTCATTTCAAGTGTTGGGCTTGAAGAAGAAGACATTTCAGGGGAAAGCTTCATCCTCTTTGGAGGGCCTTCAACTTCTTCTTTAACCGGAGATTTTCTACTTTGAAGGGAATCTGAAGAAGATCCCAGTGGAACGGAGCGCAGGAAAACAAAGGAGGGAATCTGCTTTCTTCTGACATGTGAGACGTATATTTCCATACCCGGTTTCCAGAACATGAACAGGTTGACCTCATGTCTGAACTCCTCCACCGTTCCGCGTATATCGAATTGCTGGGCTTCTTGAGATTTCACTCCTTGTTTCCTCTGTAAACCCATGAAGAACGCGGTATGTGAGCATTGCTTAGACGCGTCCACATACTCGTTTGGGTACGGATGACACTGAAGCATCCCGTAAGTGTCCCTCTCAATCTGTCAAAAAAGGAGGAAATCATAAAAAATTCATTATTACCAAGTGTTTGAAGATGATGAAAAAAATTGTCATCATCATCCAAAAACATATCATCGTCATTGTCTGCAGCTTGAGTGACGATGACGATTTTGGCATTGTCTCTCATCATCTGGGTGAGGCTAAAAGAGGGAGGGTGACAAAAGGCAATGAGGAGACAATTTGTTGTCATTTTCGTCATTCTACCTGCGGTGAAAGACAGTCACAATGTCGATTTTGAAATCATCCCGGATAGTATGAACATAAAGCAGGAGACGATGATGATTTGGTCATTGTCATCGTCATTTGGCGAGGAAGAATGACAGGGACGATGACTCATGATTGCCCCTTGTTCTCGTCATCAGTGACGGCGAACACTCCATTATTTCACTGATTTCGGAAAAGAGTAACAAACCTTCAATGTAAGTTGCCTGAGACGTGACTCGACCCAACCTTTCCATGTCCGGAGATCATCATCATCACTGGCCGTAATATCAACCTGAAGATAATTTTTATATGCTTCGAAGAAAAGGTACGGTTGGAAGAGAGAGGCCCAGCTAGCCTTGTTCAATTCAATTTCCTGGATGCAGGAAAGAAGTCAAACGGCGGATAGGATATCACACATTCACATAAAACACCATACTGAAGACTAAATTGGCATTCTTTCCCTGCTGTCTAACAGGATGGCATCTAATAATCTAAAATCAAGTATTTTTAGGCGAGAATGGATGGATATTATCACCTCACAAATCTTGTTGCCGAACTGAAACTGTTCTATCATCACACGGAGAGTGCTTATGGAAACATTATAACTTGAATTCATGCAAGGATATGCTGGAGTAATGATGGGCATATGGTGGGTACGGTCCCTGGGGTTCTTACGTGGGTCCCACACAGGAAACCCTATTTCATCCTCTTCAATGGGGCACAGCATGACAGGGTTTGGCCACCTCCACTGCGTGTAGACCCTGAAGAACCTGGAAACTAGCATGCTGGGCACAGCATTAGGATAGAGTTGACAGACCCGTGCCACAAGAAGAGCCCAGTTCACACCACCGAGAAAACCAGTCACCTGGAGAAAGGAACGGCTGGCATTATTATTGATTTTTTCAGATTTTTCTAGAATGTCAACATAAGAGAATAGATATAGGCAGCTTACATTGGAGTACACACCACGCCTCTTTGCCCAAAATTTTAGACATCTCAAAGCGCTTCGAAAATGCTGAAAACAAACCCAATCAATTGAGCCTGAACCACAGAGAGAGAGAGAGAGAGAGAGGACCTCGATGTCTGGAACCAGACGAAGGATCTGATCAGCCACCCTACATCCATTGAGGCTTCTAACAGTTGGTTCATCGACGTCATATAGAACCGATCCATTAGAGATATCCAAATCCTACATCAAGATTAGTATTGAAAAAGGTATTATGCACGCCAATCGGCATCATACATGACGCAACACTAAAAACAGCTCTAGTTTTAATATTTTATTGTCATGAAATATAGATAAGAAACGAAATGGAATAAATAAGAGAAACAACTGTAAACATAAGTTGATCAAGTTTGACGAATAATTGTGCACCCTTTTGTTTGAAGATAAGATTGATTGCGAAAGACCAAACCAAGGATCAAAACAAAATACTAGTAGCGAATAGATCACAGGACTTTAATAATTGGGAAAAACAACTAAAATGTTGGTATTATTTTCAGTCCTAATGACTCAGTTCAACGCAGAGACAACATAGATTTTTTTTTGAAGAAAAGACAACAGAGATTTTTATCAAGCCCTATTTAGAAAAAGATGCAAATAACGATGAAGCGATCCTACAAATATCAATGACCCAAGATTACTGGACGAAATCTGTAGCCATAGTTGCTTGCAGACAGAAATTTCAAAAGAAAATGAAGAGGATAAACGAAAGATTCTTCCTATAAACTTACTTCTGGAACTACCAAGAGGGAGACACTGGCATATAATAGATCGATGGAAATTCCTTGAAGCTTGAATTTCATCACCGGAACATGAGCATCAGGAACGGGCTGTAGCTCAGTAACATCCTCATTATCTGCTAAGATGTCATGCAAAATTATGAAGAAATCTTCCTGCAGAGATTAAAAGTTAAATTATCAAGCCATAAAATTAGTCACCCATCAAGAAAGGCGTCAGGAATGATTGATTTTTTACCTCACGGTTAACATAGGAAGGCCCAATGCAGAGAGTATCAATATCTGCCCCCGGCCCATGAACCTGCAACCAACGGGTTTCTAGTAATTATTAAATTATCTTTTAACAAATAAAATATTTTTGAAGCATTATGGACGTTGGAAAATGTTATAATACCCCTAAACGATAAGACCCAAATGTGAATATAACTGCATTTGCATCCTCAACCATCTGGTCACTGTATCCACGCTGCTGAGTCAACAACTTCACCCAGTCCTTAACAATCTGAAATGTAAGACAAGCAGAGTTAAAAAAATAAAATATCTGCCGTGCTAGATCTGTAAAACCATAATTCAAAAAAGTATCAAGATGTGAAAAGACAAGAAGAAAATATTCGCAGTGAATTATTATTTATAATCTGATTCAGCCCAAAGGGGTCAACTTTATGAATTTATTTTTTGAAGAAACAACTTTATAAAAAATTATCTGATCATAACTAGAATATATGAAGTAATATGTGATTCACCTGATCAATTTCTCGCAACACTTTCTTCCTTCGGATATCTTCTTCTTCGCTTTCATAAAGCCCAGCATCAACAAGAAACTACAGAAACACGCCCCATTAGGTTTTTGACGATCCCAAAGCTGCATAATAATAAGAAATTCAGAGAAAAAAGTGAAATCCGAACCTTTTGTAATTCTTCACTCCTTTGAAGGTCTACATCAGTCGGTCCTGCCATCGAAATCGGCTTCGTAACGCCGAAATGTTTCATTGTTTGCTGCGGTGGACCTTCAAGCGACTCCGCAGACACCATATCCCGAATTCCTCGACGACTTATAACCAAACCCTAAGATCCAAAAGGGGCCGGATTGACGAGGGAATACCAATCCCGAAGCATATCAGGGAAAGCCAGAATCATATCTGGCACCACGAGAGACGAATCGGAGTCCTAAAAAGGGGCGATCAGTGAACAAAGAGCGGAGAATTGGCCCTCATTAGAGAGCCAAAACGCCGACGAGATGCGACCGAAGAATTGGGTTTGAAGGAAATTCTGATGCGACAAACTAGGGCAATTAAGAACGAGACAAACCCTACACCAATCCCAAAAAGTCAAATCCCATGGGACACAGGAAGACCCAGATCGCGATCCGAATGCCAACTACAGAAACCCTCAAGAACTGAAGAGTAGCACCAATATCAAGTAAAAAAAAACGAAATTTTCAACAGGAGTTGCGCAATTAGTTGACAACCAATAAAAGGATGATTCAGAAACTTATATGGTACCGTCCCTACTCGTAGAACTGATGAGATAGCGGCCAGAAGATGAAGATCATAGCAGATTGGAGAGGAGTTCGGGGCAGAAACGGCGGCGGAAGAGGGGTAGAGATCGCCGATAATAAATCCACCGCGGTTTCCTCGTCGGCGTTATAAGAATCTAAATGGGAGTTGAGGCGTTATTTCAATATGTGATGAATATATAGCATCGGCCCACTCAAATCCGGCCCAATAACAAATCACTAGATGGTGTGACCCTTTTGAACTCTGGGATAATGATACATCACTGAATGATATGATATGGACCCTTGGAGTCTGGCATGATGATAAATCACTTGATGATATGATATGGACCTTTTGAGTCTGGCATGATACCAAACCACTTGATGACATGATATGGACCCTTGAAGTTCGACATGATAAAACATCACTTGATGATATGGTTCCTTGTATGGGATAATAACAAAACACTTGATGCGGTATGGACTCTTGAAGTCTGGCATGATACAAAATCACTTGATGACATGATATGGACCCTTGAAGTTTGACATGATAAAACATCACTTGATGATATGGTTCCTTGTATGGGATAATAACAAAACACTTGATGCAGTATGGACTCTTGAAGTCTGGCACGATACTAAACCACTTGATGACATGATATGGACCATTGAAGTCTGACATGATAAAACATCACTTGATGATATGGTTCCTTGGATGGGATAACAAAAAAATACTTGGTGTGATATGGACTCTTGAAGTCTGGCATGATACCAAATCACTTGATGATATGATAGGGAACCTTCAAGTCTGGCATGATAACAAAACACTTGATGTGATATGGACCCTTGAAGTCTGGCATGATAAAAAAGCACTAGACGATATGGCTCCAAAATCAATTGATGATATGATATGGACCCTTGGATTCTGGCATAATACCAAATAACTTGATGATATGATATGGACCCTTGAGGTATGGTATAATACCAATCACTTGATGATATGATATGGACGCTACTAGAAGTCTGACATGATAACAAATAACTTGATGATATGGGTCTTTGAATAATGGAATAATAAAAAATCACTAGATATGATATGGAACCTTTAAGTCAAGCATGATAACAAATAACACGACGATATCACCCTGCGAAGTCTGGGATAATAACAAATTACTTGATGTGATATGGACCCTTGAAGTCTGGCATAATACCAAATCATTTGATTATATGATATGGACCCACGAAGTCTAGCATAATACCAAATTACTTGATGATATGATTGATGGAAATATATGTGGCCGGCAAGCCAATCACACATTCCACATCTCGTTCCATGTTCATTAATAGAACATATTCATTATAGTGCACGTGTGATGCGTATAATGAAGTCTATGAATACATGATCAGACTTAGTGGATTATGATGAGATCGTAACACGGAGATCACTAGTCTTTAAGCATGTGTCTAAACATTCCTATTCAAAGGATACGCGAGAAGGACATCGAAGTATCCGGATAGAATAGCACTATCTAGCCTCATTCATATGATGAGTATGGCCGGTCCCGTAGCCATTAGTGTGGCGATACTAAGGATAGATAGTGGGTGCTCTTTAGTGGAAAGAGTTCACTGAATTGATCCGTACGAATCCCTGAATGGTATTATACCGAACTGTCAATCAGGTTGATTCACGTCACGGTTGTGTAAGTGGTCCTTAGACCTGAGACACCAAAGACGTCTTGTGGACGGACGATTGTACTTTGGCTATGGCCAACGAGTCTCTAATCATGGGATTCTAAACGGTCTTAGTTCGGGTGCATCAAGAAGTACACGAAGGCGATTGAGTGTCAAGATGGGATCGTCCACCCTCGATGTAAGAGGTGACAGCTCAAGGAAGACGATGCAATGAAGTCCTTGGCCAAGGCAGTGAAATATCGGAGAAGAGTTCTCCGATGATTTCCGAATGCATCAGTACTAACTCGGATGATCGATTAGGGTTTGACAGTTGACCATACCCTAAGTCGTCCAAGGAGCATCAAGTGGATGAGGGATTATACATACACGGTAATCGATGACGAACAGGTTCCATGAGTGAGTCGATACACACTCCTTTGTATCTTCTAGGACACGAGGTGTAGCTTGGCACCCCACGTGTCGGAGTCTCGACCTATTGATTGGGCTAAATCAATCCGACATTAATTAATCTATATGATGATATAGTTAATTAATTTGGAAGGCCAATAAAGGTTATTGGGCCGCTGGAGTCTTTAACTAGACTGATACATGGACCTATAGGGTCACACACAAATGGTCTTTTGGACGTTGGAAGATATACTTAAGTTTTTGGGGTTTTTATGAAAAATACCCACTTAGTATAAATAGGGGAAGGCCCTGAACGAAATTCACCCAGGCCAGAATTGTTTAGGGGCCTTTCCCCTTCTTCTCCACTCTCCCCACACCCCCTCTCCATCCCTGATGTGATCAGGACGACGTAACGACGCCGACGGAGAAAGAACGGGGCTCATCAACGAGAAGGAGGAGATCCGACGCGTCGTGGACCGCGTGGATACGTCTAGAGGCTGCACACTTGAGCAGCTTGACTCGTCTCACTCCGGGATCGAAGAAATCACGAATGAGATTCGTGCAAGGTACATCGTTTTAATGGTTTTTGTCGATGCCGTTCGATTCGCAAAAGACTTCCGATGCGCATCGTTTTGTATTGTTCATCCATCTCAAGGCCCCTAGAACACAACAATGATATGGACCCACGAAGTCTGGCATGATACCAAATTACTTGATGATATGATATGGCCCCTTGAAGGCTGGCATAATTGCACATTGCCATTAAAGGTATGGTCCATTGGAGTCTATCGTAATAACAGCCCACGATTGAAGGTATGGTCCATTAAAGTCTAGCATAATAACAGCCCACAATTGAAGGTATGGTCCATTGAAGTCTAGCACAATAACAGCCCACCATTGAAGGTATTGGTCCATTGAAGTCTGGGATAAAACACATCATTATTAAAGGTATGGTCCATCAAAGTCTGGCATAATAACATATCACTAATGAAAGATTTGTACATTGAATTCCATTATGAGAGTAATAAATTAGTCAGGTGTGTTAAACTTGAAACGGTTCCCGATAAATTATGTCTTTGTTGTTTCCTTTCACGCATTTAAGAATCTAAATGGAAGAAGAGGACAAATTGTGTGGTTGTCTGGGATAAGACAATAGGGCAGTTTGGGAGGGTTATCATCCTCATCCCATTTTTTGTGTTGTATGAAACCATCCCATCCTGATTTTTTCAAGCCCCATATTGATACCTTGTGAAGCCATCCCATCTTGATACCTTAGGATGTCCTTGGAGAAAACAAAATTTACAGGCTTACGGCATTATAATTTGTTAAATAACATGAAACCCTTATAGGCTTATTATTTCTCCTCTAGTATTCTTGCTTCTTATCTCTACATTTCTATGGACTATCTCTGCCTCAAGCCCTCTTGCTCTTTCCACTTGGCAAACTCCTCCAATGTCATTATTGCATCCTCATGGGATGACGTGCTGCTTCAGTAGTTGGTGGTGTGGGTCAGCTCTAAAGATGAGTCTTATTCATCCATGTCTATTATTGATAATATAGGCATTCATAAGGGATTGGCTTCTATTAGTTATCTGTTAAAAACTTCCAAATTTACACAATTGATATACATAAGCTTTTATCTATTTTTTCTCAACAATTAAATTAGCCACATTTTTCTATAATTATCTCATTTTGACTGCATGTTTACGAGGAATAAACAGTTAAGGGAATTGCAATATTTTTAGGGTGAATGTAATATTATGATTCATTAAATTATTTATGTGTTTTTTACTGATTTTTTTTTCTCTAAATGTATTTCCATGCAATCCATTACTTACATATGTTTCATACATTTCACTATGTGTTATTTAATCAATTCAGCAAAAAAAATCCCATGGTGGTCAGATTTAGATAAATTATAAATGCTAAAGGGCTCCAGGGCTTGTTAAATATCCATGTTTTAGAATTACATACAATCCCACAATTTACCGATGTTATCATTTAACTATACTAATGTAATCATTTTATTAAATTAAAAATTTACACAAATAATTTCCCCATTATGAACCATTGTAAAATATATAATAAAACTTAAGATTCTACAGTAGTAGGTCAAACACATATATTAACACTTCCTTGGGATAAACTATGGGTATTAGAACACACTAGGTGGGTTGTATTATGCGAGATAGGCAATATGCACTTGGTTATGGCTCAGTACTTTGATCATGTGACACAATCGTCACCCGCGGCCCAAATTAAGCAGTTGCTTGTTTCATTAAGCGCGAGTTGCTCCTGATGGTTGATGTGTTGTTTATGCTAAATTATTGGAAGTATACAACATTCGAGTGTATATATAGTGCAGTAATACTTACATGTACACATTTGCACCGCCATTTACCTCACTTTACATCAATAAATAAATTAAATGATAATTTCAGAACTATTCCTTATTTTAATCGATTCAAAATATTCCAATGAATTTCATACGCAAGTCGACCAGTACATATGTTTTTTGAATCATGAAAGGGTGACCACCAATTTGGTGTCCTCTTTGTATTGTTCATAACATGGCCATCTCATAAATTTAGCATGTGCATCCAAACATTAGAAGAAAAGCTTGGGTTAGCTATTCATAAGATTCTAATGACATTCATCATCTAATGAAAACTTTTTAATTTTTCCAAGTAGTTTGTGTGCTTAACTAAGACAAATGAAGATAACATTAACGAAATTCAGACTGAAAAGTATAATATAGCACCTGCGGTATGGACATAATAATCTGGTCAAGTTACATGATCAATGTGGTCGAATCATTCTGAAGGTCCAAGGTATTTTTAAAAGATGTTTCATATGGATGCTGAATCATTATTATGGCTTGTATCACAAGATAGTGGCATATGAAGGTCACTATTCTATAAAGACATCATAGTCTGGTTTATTTCCACCACACAATTCCATTTGGTTCAGGTTATATTCTACGAGGAGCAGTCCTACTCTGGACTGAATGTGCAAATGTATACCCTGATTAAGTTATGTTTATATTATAAACTTTTTTCTGGATTCCCTTGTTAGTTATTATACATAAGATTGTCAATTTGTATCTTCTATTTTATCACACTCATTGGAAAAAAACAACATGGTCCTACTAGGCTTCTCATCAAATCAATATATATCATCTCTTCATACCAGTACATTGTGTTGCCTTACATTAGGCAATTAATTGAGCTCAATAACACCTTGTTTTGGCTCAAATAAGAGGCTATTTTAAGAAAAAGCTATTTCCTTAATTGTAAGATAATGACATATTTTTTTATATTTAAAAACTGGTCTAGCTATTTTAGCCACATTTACCTAATTTTATCACCTACATCTTTATTGTTTTGTTATTTCCTAAATATACAGAAGATCAAAGAGTATGAAAATTAGGTATATTGTTTTATCTCAACTAATGAGTAATCATTACGCATTGAGTATATATCTACTCAATAACCTACTAGAGATGATATCAATATACAATGAGTGTGAAATTATGTATTTAAATATGTTTGGTCTAGTCGCCAACTTTGAATATGCATTATCTTATGGAATCATACTCACACTATACCTTAAAAAGTATGTCCATCACCTAAACTAATCTGACCAAATTATGGTGATACATTCATTAATAGACTCTTAGACAACTCATTGGTCTCAGAACCAATGCTTCCACGGATTGTCTCGGATTGTCACTATAGTTCTGCTGCCCATGACTTAAGGAGATCCTCCTTCAAACTTTTTAATAACTACACATCTGATTTTAGTTCAACTAAGGGACCATACCACTCTAAAGTCATATCGATGCAAAAATCACACCATTATCAATTCCTGGTACAATATATCAAAATCACCTTGTTAAGATATCTCAAATAGATGATGATAAGAATTCATATCAATACCTCAATAACGCTAATAATAATAATATTATTATTAAATTTAATATTGGATTGATTTCTATGAAATTTCATGCAATATGCAAAATATTTTAAATTAATTTGTCCTCCAAAATTCAATCAATCAATTTGTATTTTAAAGCTAATTATTTATTGTGGCATATAAGTTAAAAAATTATTTCATTTTTTAGATATCTGAAAGAATACTGTCTAGTTTGACCTATGCGGCACACTAAATTGGGATGATAACATAACCAATTTCTAAGTAACAGCCGAAGGATTGACACTTTGGGGTCCATGATAACATGCACATATATCATGCATGAAAATGAAGACCAAAACATATTGTCACCATTTAATACATCTACAATAGCAAAATTATGTATGTTATTGTTGAAATTAGATGTATTCTGATAATTTTTGCATAAAAATAATAACTATTAATTTTATATCACTTAAGATGCTAAAATAATGTATATTCATGAAAATGAAGACCAAAACAAATTTGGAATGTTCCCTGAATTGTTGAGATTTTATGGATTTTTTTAAAGGAAAAGTTCCAGATTTCATGGCAGTTATTTCCGTGAAAAAACTTGTTTAATAAAGTCACATGATATATTTTAACCGTTATTCTAGAAAATATACAGGTTATCCAATTTGTCTATCAGGTCTCAAAGCAGGCTAGCAGACCAACCAAGTCGAATAAATGATGACTAGGAGTGTGTGAAACAGATCAGGCTTGTGGACAAGACGTAGATACGGAATGGTAGCGGTAGGTTGGACAACTAAATGTGGAGTTGGATGTGTGAGATTATTAAGCCATTCTGTATTTTTGTATATTTTGGCGTAAGTGGACCATGATATTAAACAACATGGGAGAATCTGGACTGTCTGATTCTGATTGGATGGCCCAAGTTATTCAGCTATTTGTCCATGCCCCTTTCTCACTCGCCTAGAGATAGCCTCCAATTACTAAAGGCTATGTAAAAATTTATGCGAGGTATGTGTTATTTACTCAATGGAAAGTTGAGATATATTCCAAATCATTGAAAACAAAAGCACATAAATTGGTCAAAAGTCGAGGAATAAATCACTAATAGAACCTAGGGTTATATATTATGTAGTTTAGCATATAAACCCACAACTCCATCACATATGTGATTTATCTAATAGGAAACAATGTTATCTGGTAATTTCTACTTGATTTTCTATCATCTAATAGATTCAAGATAACGACGAAGTTAAGAGATTGAATCCCATATCTATAGAATTTCAGGCAACTAAAAGATCTTCGCTTGCCTGTTTTGTTATGCTTCCCTGATTGAATTATTTTACTATATTTTCACAGTTTCCCACATAAAAATGGGATTTTATCAAATTTCATTGTGGAAAATTCATTTTTCACCACTTTTAAAATTTGATTGAAATTTAATTTATAAACTTACAGTGACAATAAACCCATTTTAGTCCATCAATACACATGTCACATTCCATTTTCAAGAGTATATTGACTTTAAATTAGGAAAATGCACATCATTAACATTATATGAATGTGATTTAGGGGAAATTGTACATTATTCATGGATTGCAGAACCCATAGTTGACAAACTTGTTCTAATTTGTAAGCCTCGAGATGCAAAACTTTTATCATGTATGCACTAGTCTATCATGTTACAGGTAGGTACAAAGTCACTCAGTTTATTAGGGAAGGTCTAATTTTTGTGGTGACTACATCCATCACTACATTAAATCATCACACTCAGATATTAATTTTCTTTTCAACCTTGTAGATCCATGGTTAACATTTTTTTTTTTTGAACAATTAAATCCATGGTTTTGATAAAATACCAGAAAATGATATTTAACTCTATACACAGGTTAAGATAATTTTCTCACTTGTATTCACAATTCATAGTTAGGTATATTTTAGAGATTATGTAAACTTCTTTCCTCACATTTCCCTGCGTATTTGTATTGGAATAAGTTTCTCTATTTACATAAAATTAATACCAAATCTCACAAGGATAAAACCATGGAAGGGGAAAATATGTGACACGGGGTGCAAAGCGAATCTATTAAATTGTAAAAGACCTATGCTTAGTTTCCCACTGTACTTTGTTGTTCAAACGTGTGTCACTAAATTGATGATCATCTAAGTGATGTGACTAGGTCTTGACTTAGTAATCACTACAAAATGAACTTTTAAATACCAGGGCTCAAACTTTTGTGTTTCAATTTTGGCTCCTATTTGTTCTTTTAATCTGCCATTGGAAGTGGAATACAAGGAGAAAAACAGTTCCTCTTAACCAGACTTTGTATTAACACGAACAAGAGTAAGATGCTAATCTCAGCTTTTCCTCCCCATTGCGAGTAAAATATAAGGATTATATAATCTTACTTAAAGAAACAGGTATAACTCCAAATTACACTCCCATCTTAATGAATACACCTTTTGTTACCAAAAATCAAGTAATATATTTCGTATGTATTGATTTGCATCTATGCTAATTCCTGAATCAGAAACTATTCTAAAAAGGCAATCACATCCACAAAGAGTATACAATTTAGAAAGTTTACATTATTCGACCAGGGTTACGTGGTGTTGTTGTTCATCACTTAAAGATAATCTGATTAAATTTAATTTAATAAGTATGAACAATTTTCTTAGTACCAGATTGGTTTTCAAATGAAAACATACCAATAAATTATCACAAGGAGGAGAATTTCATTTTATCCTTCAAAACATACGTCATAAAATTTAGGTTCATATATCTTTTATCTTGGAGAAATACTACATTTTCATCAATTAAAGAGAATATGATTAATATTAATCTAATAAATACGAAAAATAAGCTTATTAGTACAAGGTTTATTTTCAAATGAAAAAATACCAATAAATTATCTCAAGATGGAGAACTTCATTTTTTCTTTCAAAACATACGGCATAAAATTCAGGTTCTTATTTCTTTCTTGTAACTTTTTATATCTCGTAAGATTATGACTAGACATTTAAAATTATTTCAGGGAAGAGATAATTCTAATTCAAAGATGATTCTCCCAAGACGCGAACCCACTGTTCACTCTGAAATCTCCATTTTTAATATAAGATGAAAGTATGGTCTACATGGTGATTTTCGGAAGCGACAGCCTCATCTGGACACTTTTCAAGACTAATCAAATTATAAATCTCCATTTCATAAAAAACCGGAAGAAAACTCAAGATCCAAGGACAGAGGGCACAATAAAATGAAAAAGAAACTGAGGTCAGTATCAAGAGTTTAATCTTCATCCTAGCTTTCATATATTCGATGCGATTAATGTGCAGAAAGTTTTGCTTATAAGAGTAGAAAAAAACTCACTTGGAGAAATACTACATTTTTTTTTCTAATCTTTCTCTCTAAAAGCATAGTTGCATTTCTAAAACATGCCCATTTATCTCTTTGTCATTCCCTCAAAAGACACGGCCGAAGAAGACAAAAAAAGAGAAAATTTCATGATCAAGAACATGATAAAGATTCAGACCATGCGAGAACTGGGACCGAGTTTCTCAAGCAAATGAAATGAAGCAGCAACAAGAAGAAATAGAGAGAGAAAACCCTGACCTGGCGGGTCGGCCGGAGCATGTCTTTCTCTCTCTAGATTAGAAGCCCTGGTCGATGAGGTAGTCGCCAAGCCTCTCCACCACCATGTTGCACTGCCCCGGCGCCATCGGCTCCTGATAGATGCCGATGATCAGCGCCATCACCGTCTTCTTCACGCACACGCCGCCTGATCCCTGCGCCGACATGGACATTTCAAATGGGGTTTGAGTAAAATTTTATAACCTATGAATTCGCCATCATTTTCTTTATTATGCGCCCTTACCTTCGTTTTCTCTTTTCTGTTTTATTTTGGGATCAATTCAGAGAAAAGATGGTTCATTTAGTTTTCATGTCATCCGTGTTTAATGTTGGGATTAGATATAGTGCAATGAAAAGAAAAGAAATAAGAAAGTAGACAGAAAAATAAGAATTGCATCTTTAAGCCACAACAGCGTCTTTTTTTTTTAAGAAAATACAGAAGACCAACTGAAGCCGGTGATGAACCTCACAAAAGCGTCTTTAAGACGAGGTATAATAAAAAATAAGAAAAATAAGACAAAATGAGGAAAAGAATAGGTTTTTTCATCTGAGAATGCGTGGAAAAATCGCGTGTTACATCGTAAGGCATGTAAAAAGAGGGATTCAGTACGAAGGAAAGAATGGTTTTTTGTGGAAGAGAATGTGAAAAGAAATTGCATCAGTCACCTTCGTTTAACTATGATTCGACTTCTATTGATTTTGGTAACTCGGGATCCAAATAAAATAAAAAATGGACGAAAAATGAATTTTCTTCTGCGTGTGCTCTTTGTTTTGCTATCAAAGCAATTGGCTTAATTGAATTGCAATCAAATGAGAGAAATGGATGAAACACAAAACAAAGATCTTAAAGAATGTGCATCTACATCTATAAACACAAAACTGAAAGTAAAACATCAAGAGCTTTATAGAAAATGAAGAAGATTCCATTTTTATTTTATCAGCAATTTCTTATCCTTTACATTTTACTAACGCAATGCAGAAGATTGAAATAAATGAGAGGCGCACCTTCTTTCCTCTGATGACGGCTCCAGGCTCTCCCTGGATCACCATATATTTTGTTCCTCCAAGGAACAAGCCAGTTGGAGCAAGGTGACCCGGTTGCGCAAAATCAGTCATGATACCGGCAACCTCTTCAGGATTGATCTGAAAAATTGGAAAAAAACCAGAGAAAACAAACAAATCATAAGTAATCTGATACGATCCTCAACCAATGTCAGGGTTATTTCTGTCTTCTTTGTTTAGAAATTGCTGAATTAGGCTGAAAAATACTCCAGGATGAAATTGAGGTACTTCTATCTCTCTCTCGATCATTCCCCAATAGAGATCTAGATAAGGTCTTTATCATAATCCTTGTCAAGAGAGACAATGATTAAGAAGAAACTAAAATAACGAGTACAATAGGAGCACGAATATTGAGAACGAATACTATGTTTCCGATCTTATATTTTGAATTGCTGAATACTCTATCATATATTTTTTCGATCTTCTGAGTTTCTCCAGCGCAACCAAGGTTGAAAAGATTGAGAAATTCAGCGATTCAAAAACCACCGATCAGGGATTCCTTGAAAAGTTTAAGACTAGTAACCATTTCTATACATTGAATGGATTCGACGAAGGTATTCACAAAGGAAAGAAGGAATTAATAATATATAATCTAAAGAGATTTACTCACGGTAGGCGAATATAAACATTTGCAGCGTCATCTGACTTTCATATACAATCGTACTGTGTTTTTTCTCTGATCTAAGAGATTTACTTAAAGATTCTCAAACAACGTAAAAAAAAACAAAGATCTGCGACATTTTATAAACGATCATTCAAGAGTGATGGCAATTAAGAAACATTCAAGAGGCTGGCAAATGGGTTCTGATGGAACGCCGAGGAAAAAAGAGCAAATAAGATCAAATACGCGACGTAAATTCGCTAGAAAAAAAACAAACACGAAACCAGATGAGGTAAAATCAACGATCGTCCACCGCGGGAGAAAAAAATAAATCAAAAATAAATCAGAAACTGGCGAAAAAAAATCCGCCGTATTCATAGATTCCTTCTCTGATCTAAAGAGATTTACATTAAGACTGCCAAACAACGTAAGAAAAACAATGATCCGCAAATATTCATAGAGGATACACCGTAATCGATGAAAGGAAACAGTTAAAAGTCATTCAAAAAGTTGGAAACGGAAATCAGAAACAGAATAAATACGCGACGATAAAATCATCAGAAAAAAGGAAACACGATAAGGTAAAATCGACGATCTTCCGCCAAAAGAGAACAAAACAAAAACAAATCATTTTCTTCAAATCCCGGCGAAGATCTACCATTACAACAAAAGCAAAATCCACCATTCGAAACAAAATAAATACGCGACGATAAAATCATCAGAAAAAATGAAACACGATGAGGTAAAATCAACGATCCTCCACCAAAACAAAACAAAACAAAAACAAATCAGTTTATTCAAATCCCGGCGAAGATCTACAATTAAAACAAAAGCAAAATCCACCATTCGATCACGTAATGAGAAGTTATAATACCGCGGGGAAGGTCGCACTCTGCGCCCAAACGCTGCCGTCGTGGCCGACGATCGCGGCGGCTGTCAGCGTCTGGCCATCGACCTCGCACAAGAGATGATCGTCCACGTACGTCTGCCACGACATCTTCGATCGTCTTCAACCTTCGATCGTCTTCAACCTTCGATCTCCTTCCCTTCTCCTCCTCCCTCTTTCTCTCTCTCTTTCTCTCTCTAGCCGAGTCGTCCGGAAGATTGTAATATATACGAGGAAAAAATAGCGTTCGGATTCCGCAACCCCTTCCAAAATTATTTTCTAATATTATATTTTTTTATTCCGATTTTTTCTCCCGAGTACCCATCATTTTCTCTGAGTTTTTATTTTACCTCCCCTTTCATTAAATAATTTGACTGAGTCATCTGGAAGATTCCCCGGTTCTCAATTTTATTTCTAAAGTAATACATTTTTTTGCCCAAATACTCGGGTATTTTTCGAAAATTTTCTGAAAACATTTTCTGAAAACATTTTCTCGAAAATTGTATTTTATTTCCAGGGGAGGGGTGTAAATTGATGAAACTCTCCCCTCATTTATTTGCTTCCGGCAATTCAGTTATTTAGGGAAATACATACATAGAGATATTTCCAAAATATGTTTGGAGGTTTTTTTATTAATAATATGATCTTTTTAAAATTATATTTTGTTCCCAGTGTGATTAATTGATAAATCTCTTCATCTCTTTATTTATAGGGTCTGTTATTTTGGGAAATCCATATGCTGAGATATTTCCAAAGCCAATTAGGATTTATTTTTGTATTCCAATCTTTTTACCCAAATATCTGTCGTTTCGCTATAATTGTATTTTACGTCTAATTTGATAAATCTATATTTCGCTATAATTGTTATTTAGGGAAATCCATGTTCTGAGATATTTCCAAAACTATTTTCTAAAATACCGATTCCTTCTCACCTATAGACCCGTTTTTTTTTTCCCATACCACTATTTTACCTCTTATGTGAGTATTTAGAAAAACTATCCCTTTGCCTCTACATAATGAAATAGTTATTGTCGTAATTAGTTTATACATACAGATTTGTCACCATCTGTCAACTTCGATACTATGAAAAACCTTACTTTTAAGGTAATTTTATGTGAAATAATTTTCTAACGAGCAACAATATTCAAAGTAGTTGAACTTTCTGGTTTTTACACAGTCCTGGTATGAGAGACCATTAATTTAAATAGCATATTTATTTCTATTTTCGGCAATTTATTGTAAATCCAATCAGAAAATGTATTTATACATTCTCATGTCCCATGCGTTGATCTGATCATTTCACCTAATTTAGCGCAAAATTATTTGTAAGGCACTGTTTGGGATTGTTTGGTCAACATTGAGACGGCATGATGAATCTTATAAACAATAGTTATTGCTTTCAGCATAAATATCTTTCAAAGGGACGTTTTGAATGAAGCCTACTTCTAGAAACCACTTGTTTCATCCATTTTATTTAATGGACTTCATAAAAAAGTAAGAAAGACAACTAAACAATAAATAATAAATAAAAAGAATAATGACTATAAATATAGAATTTTAAAGACGATGAAAGTATGCAAACATAAAATAATGAAAAAGTAAAAAGTAGAATAATTAAATATATACGATGAATAATGGAAAATGAACGTAAGACAATAAACATATGAGATTGTACGAAAATGAAATTTAAAAAACATAGAATAAGATAATGAATGCACTTAAATGGAAAAACGAAAAAATATAAAATAAAAATAGTGAAAAAAATAAAATAATAGAAATAGAAATATTAAATAATGGAAATACCTACAAATAAAAATAATCGAAATAGATAAAAAAAAATGGAAATAGATAAAAATAAAATAATCGAAATAGATAAAAATAAAAATAATGGAAATACAGAAAATAGAAAATAATAAATAAAACAGTAAAAGATAAATGATGAAAATATTGTAGAATAAATGAAATGATAAAAAACAATTAAAATATACATAAATAATTCAATGAAAAATATAAAAATAAATGATAATCCATCAAATGTAAAATAAAGAAAATCTATAAAATTGTATAAATAAAAAATAACTCAAACATATAAAAATGAAAATAAAGAAGATGTATATGATTAAATTTAAAATAATAGAGCATTTAGATTTTTTTAAAAAATAAAAAAATAATTAGAGTCGATGTAAAAAGGAAAGGTCTAGAGAGGTAACCCTTCCTTTTCCATGGCGACTCCGCAGACAGACATATGACTATATGAGTTTCCCATCTATCTGTCTGTCTATCCATTCATCGTTCCTCCATCGACAGACGGACGAGGACGTGCCATTCCCCAGTCAACAACAGCATTAAGACCATAATATTACCAATTTTCCATTAAGGAAAATATTTTAAAGGCCTCCTCTGTCACGTTGACAGTCAACGCCGAGACCGGTCAACGGTCAAACATTGTGGTAAAACTTGCAGGGAAAGAAACTTAAATTTGAATTAGCGCAGTCGAGCCGGCCGGTTCAACCGGGCCGGTTCGAGGAGGTCGACCCGGCTCATCCACTGCGCAGGTACTGGCGGGGAGTCAAAACGGGGGCGGCCTTCGCTTGTCTCTCCCCGAGAAAGAGAGAGAGAGGGGGGAGGTATAAAAGGATGTCGAGGGCTTCAACGGCGCCATATCTGCCAACAGCTTCGCTGCCATTCAGCGCCGCCGCTCGACGCCGCTCCGCCGCCGGTAATCGCCGCTCGACTGTTCACTTGATTCTGATCTCTCGCGGCTAGTTTTTAATTTATTGTTATCGCTTTTGATGGATTCGTTGCTCGTTCCTTGCATGCGAAGCTGGTACTGTTTGTTGCGGATTTGTTGCTGTTTTGATTCGTTTGTTTCGTGTTTTTTTTCATTTTTTGAGGTCTCTGGTATTGTGATTGTAATTGCGTTATCCGTTGATTTTTTTTGCCGGATAAGTGCCTCGTGTGCTGAGTATTTTTGGCGTTAGTGAATTATTTGCGGCCGTTTCTTGATGCTCGTCTCCGTTAGGATTATTTATCTTTTAGAAATTAATTGAGCTGCTGTTGACGAGTTGCGAAACTTCGCCGTGACACTGTTTCGGTTAACTTGCTTCGATTCTCTCGCGGCTAGTTTCGAATTTCCTGTCCTCGTGTTTGATGGATTCGTGGCTCGTTCCTCGCATGCGGAAGCTGGAGCTGTTTGACGCGGATTTGTTGTTGTTCTGATTCGTTTGTTTCATGTTTTGTTCCTTTTTTGAGGTCTCTGGCATTGTGATTGTAATTGCGGTATCCGTTGATTTTTTTATCCGGATAAGTGCCTCGTGTGCTGAGTATTTTTGTATTCGTTTGTGAATTATTTGGGGCCATGTCTTGATGCTCGTCTCCGTTAGGGGTATTTATTATTTATAAATTGATTGAGCTGCTGCTGACGAGTAGGACATCATTGCCATGACACTGCTTCGGTTTACTCGTGCCGATTCTGTTTCGTGGAGCTGCTTTTAATGTGTTAGTTTAATGCACAATCTGCTCATTTTTTTCGCACTTCTACTTTGCTTCTTCATTTTCATTTTTTTCTCAATTAAATTGCGATTGTTATTCCTCATTCGATGGTTTCGATCGTCCGTTCTTCCGTTTGAGTGCAGTCGGAGAAGCATTGCGTACTCAGAAAGTTTGGCTTCAGTTGGTTGACAGTGGATTATTTGAGACTATTTCTTGAAGGTTGTATCCGTGGAGATTATTTTTACATTTCACATGAATTGAGCTGCAAATGGAAAGTATGAAACAATGCAGCTGATAAACAAGGGAGTCTAGTGGGAGACAGCCTGAGGAGTACCGTGTATAGACTTTTTTTGTTTCAATTGGTTGTTGTTAGTCCAGCCCATCTCACGTGGGCCCATTAAGAGATGACCGTTGGACTCCAACGGTCATCCCTCCTTGTGTACACGACTATAAAAGCTCGATTGTACTTGTTGTAATCTTCTTGACTGATTTTTAATACAAATATATCGTTCTCCTTTTTATTCTCTCAATCTGTCTACTGGCATCATCGTGAGGTTTCACAGTTGTCCATGGATAATGTGCGACCATATCATGATGTTTGTCTGTGCGGCGATTATTAATTCCTTGAAAATGACGAGAACTGCTGGTGACAAGGGGGAAACAATGTTATTCCATTAATTTTAATTTTGTTTCCACGGTATTAACCTCTGAAAGGTTCTTTAGTGTGTCAGCTGGCAGTTGTTAAGTTCTTAAGGTGTTTTTTGTGTTGGAGTATTTAATTTTTATTGAGAATGATAATAAACCCTTTTTGATAATGCAGGAGTAAATACTCCAGTTTTTATATTGGGCAAGTATTTTCATGTAAAATGTCGTTGCCAATTTTACCCTTATTCACTCCCAAGCTTCTCATTGATAGCTATTTTCTTCTTCTATTTTTAATCTGTAGGTTTCTTTCGGTCGACGTCAACCAGATTTTTCTCAACTGGAAGGCGTGTACGACTAGCTACAATGAGTTATGATGCCACGACTGCTCCCATGCCTACCGTAGCGGAGGAGACTGTTGCCCAACCGGAGGCCTCTACCACCGACTGCAGTGGCTCGACGCAGGTATGAAGATTTTTGCACCTCTACTTTAAGCCTTTTAACTCATTTAAAATCTGGCTTCTGCTTTGAGTGTACATTTAACGATGTGCCTCAAATGGCTCGACAGTCAGTAACTATGGCTTCCAGATGATGACAACAAGATTTGATTCCTTCAGCTTCGTATGATTTTTATAAGAATTTCTTAAAAAAAATGATTTTTATAAGAATTTTGGGGATATATTCTTGTGCTAAATAGCAAATTCGTTTCTCAACGTCCAAGATAAACATATCTTTTGCACGAAGTGGCTGGGCCGTCAGCTATTAATTATCTGAATAAATTTACCAGGAAGATGGTTTTTTTATGACATAGAGTACCATGGTGTGTTGTTATTAGGAATTTCATATTTTAGTTTATTCCAATGCTAACATTTTATCACCCTTGTTTTCTCCTGGCTTACCAATGCAATACTTGCTGCAGTGTGGAGATGCTGTTGGGAGCGTGAAGCAACAGCTTTCAAAACTTTTCAAATCATCCCTTCAGGCGACGTTTCCTAATGACCTTGACACTGATCCTCTAGTATCTGCATCCACAGCTAAATTCGGCGACTACCAATGGTAGGAGTTTTATTTTTGAGGGTTAATAGTTTTTCTTGTTTTCATTTTCAAGTTGCCGTCAAAGTGATGTTATCTTTCAATGCCTCTATACCATATTCCAGTGAATTTGACATTTAATTGAAGCCGTCTTTATATGATGGGCCTTGCTTGTTTGGTGATAAGTTGTTTACTTTCTTTTCATGAAGCAATAATGCAATGGGCATGTGGTCTAAAATAAGGGGAAAATCGACGGAGTTCAAAAATCCGAATTCCATTGGTCAGGCATGTCCATTCTTCAACACATAATGGTTTTTTATTACTAACTTGTTTGACAAAATTTCTTGATTGATTTGCTTAGGCGTTTGAAATGGTAGCTATTGCCCTTAAAATTTTGTTGGCCTCATCACTCATCTGATTTTCAATTTTTTTCAGGCTCTTGTGAAAAATCTCCCTGCTTCTGAAATGATAGAATCCACCTCCGTTGCTCCAGCGGGATTCATTAACATTTATTTATCCAACGTCTGGATAGCTAAGGTAGATGAATTTTTTGTTATCGTCCTTGGCAGATATTATTTAGTTAACTTAACCTGATAAATAGGGTGGTTGTCTTGTTTATCTCAGCATATTGAAAACATGCTTTCAAATGGGATTCAAACGTGGGCGCCAATTATTCCAGTGAAAAGAGCAGTGGTCGATTTTTCCTCTCCAAATATTGCGAAAGAAATGCATGTGGGCCATTTAAGGTCAACAATCATTGGTGACACTCTAGCACAGATGCTGGAGTTTTCAAATGTGGACGTTCTTCGAAGAAACCATGTTGGTGATTGGGGTACTCAGGTAAATCATTTAAAGTTGTGAAAACATTTTGTTGGCTTTACGTCGTTCTGTGAAATATGAATATATTTGGATTTAACCGGAACTACTTGTAATACACCCTCATTCTGATACTTTGCTTCAAAATCGATCATCGTAAATGGCCATGATGAATTTACAAACGAATGCTCTTTGACCTTTTCCTGGTTATAAACCACGACAAACTCAGAGATATCGCCTCTTTTTCTTTGATATGATTCCTTGAAAGTATATCATTTCTTGAATTTTTTTAATTCTGCAGTTTGGTATGCTAATCGAATACCTCTTTGAGATGTTCTCTGATGGTGAGGATGCAGGTCAGCAGGCTATTGGAGACCTACAGGTACTGAACCCTACTTAGGCTCCTTCATGATGCTAATACAATCATTATTGGCGTTCTTGTGCTCTATAGCATCATAATAAGTAGTTTTTTATATTTATGTAATCTTTTTTTTGAATGAAATATATTTATGTAATCTGACCCTGTATATTGTTAAAAAAAAAGCTTACACGGAATATCTACTCTAAGTTGTACCTGCCTTGTAGCATCATGACGGATCTTACTATCAGTTGATTATATTCGCGACAAAAATGATTGACATATAAGACCCCAAAACCAAAGGTGCTAGTGCATATTTCTTTGCACTATTTCTTTAATTCAACTAATGTATCTTTCCCTCTGGGATAATGTCAGTTTTTGTTTATTGTTGTGTGTTTCTCTGTACGTAAGATGAACCATCTAAGATAGGCTTACTATCTTATGATACTTCATACACATTAATGGTTTTCAATAAGTTCCCTTTTTCTTCATTCTTTCTGTTTGTTTATTCATCCATGTTTACTGGCAAAGCGCCTGCCGCACCTTAAACATCAGCGCTGAAATTTGCCTCAAAGTTATAGTTCATATGAAGATTAAGATCCTTTCACAAAAAATGGGCAGATTAACATGCTGGGTTGTTATCTGAGTCTTCACACTCGTTCACAGGTGCCCGAAAGTAATTCCGTTCTAATGAAAGAGACTTCTTTTTCATAGCAAACTAGTTGTGGTTTTTGCTCTCCAACTCAGTGGCTGGAGTTTTGTGTGAATCACTTAGTACTTTGGGTACTCTATTGAAATGGCTTCTTTGAACTCAGGCTTTCTACAAGGCCTCAAAAAAGAAATTTGATGAGGACGCGTCCTTCAAAGAAAAGGCTCAGAAAGCTGTTGTTCGACTACAGGTGGGTATATCTAGTGTAATGCTGAAAGTTTGGTTCTTTTCCTTCTTAACCTAGTAGTATGTATGACATTTTTCTTATCTGTCGGTTTAAGGGTGGGGAAATCAAGTACCGTAATGCATGGAAGAGGATTTGTGAGATCAGTCGTCAGGAATTCGCACAGGTGTATCAACGTTTGGGGATTCATCTTGAAGAAAAGGTACTTTGAAATTCGATGATTGTGTTTTGTCAGGTTCACCGTCACCATCTATTTTTGCATTCTCTCCCTTTGTTTTCGTTTTTACTCTAATTTTGAATCTCGGATCATCTAAGTAATGTATGATTTGTTTCCCAGGGCGAGAGTTTCTACAATCCATTTATTCCAGATACCATTCAGGAGCTGGATAAATTGGGTATGGTTGTGGAAAGCGAAGGCGCTCGAGTGATATTCATTGAGGGTCAACCTATTCCACTGATTGTTGTGAAAAGCGATGGGGGATATAATTATGCCTCCACAGATCTGACGGCCATAAGGTTTCAACCTTTTTATGATGATGCCTTAATATGACTTTACTTTATTCTGCTTTTTTTTTGTGTCCAGATACCGTCTCAGGGAAGAAAGGGCCGAGTGGATAATATATGTGACCGACGTGGGCCAGCAAACCCATTTTGACATGGTCTTCAGTGTGCGAGTTCTTTCCATATCTCGTTTATGCGCGTCTTATTTGATTCCATGATATAGTTCTTCGTCTTAATGGCATTTTCTTTGAATTTAAGCTAATTGCAGGCTGCGCGACTAGCTGGATGGCTTCCTGAAAGTTCGTACCCAAAAGCCAGCCACGTGGGTTTTGGCATCGTTCTTGGTTCAGATGGGAAGAGATTCCGTACCCGTAGCACCGAGGTCGTCCGTCTTGTGGATTTACTTGACGAGGCTAAGAATCGTTGCAAAAAGGAATTAGAACAGCGTCTTGAGGCTCAAGGTACCTTCCGATGATTACTTCTCGAAATGCAGTCCATCGCTAACTCTTGATTTTAAACCTTAAGTTAATCCCAAACCTAATAGCTTTTGGTTTAACCGCATAACTTAACTCCATACACAGCACATATTAAACCCCGGCCAAAATCCTTAATGCTAGCTCCTAGATCCTAACCCTCACTCTCTAAGTTTGACTAGGGCATGAATCTAGAACAGCGTCTCAAGAATGAAGTTATTCTTCTGCTGAACGCTATACTAAACACCTTGAAGCAAAAATATCCCATTGTTAACTGCTGATTTTAACTCAAAACCCAATAGCTGGTATTATCAAAGTCGGGAACCTTAACTTCAAACACAAACCCCCTGGCTGAAATCTTTAACTTTATCCCTTTGTCCTTAAACCAAGTTCTCTAAGCTAATTTTCGTGTACCAGTAAGGATAATAATCTTTCTTCATTTTTTGGATCCAGAACGCCGTAGGTTGATTAATCGAAATTAGAAAACATATGCGGAGTGAAGAAATTCCTACCTGAACAATGATCTTTCTTATTTGTGACAACTGAGTTGAAGGACAAAAGGGGATTGCTCGTGAAAATATCGAGTTGTTATCATCATATATGCTAAAGCATATTCATTGATTAGGCAAACTAGGAGACTGGACTGAGGAGGAGCTTGAAAAGACTGCTGAGGCAGTTGGCTATGGAGCGGTCAAGTAAGCCCTCTTCAACCATAACTTTCTATTTTCTTCTCTTCTCTCATGGCAGTCATCTTTATATATTTATAACAGTAGCCGGTACGAATATATATACTTTCAGACAAGTAATTGTGCTAAGTTGGCTACAAAAGATGCTATTTTGGTTTGAATATTTACGTGCAATACTGTGCTTGTAAAATCTAATGTTCTGGGTAATCTAAGAAAACTCAACTCTCGAGTGGCCATAGAATGGTCCATGGTTATTCGTTCAATTCTTATTTTAGCATTTCTCGTTGCTAGAGCATCGTTATTGAAATTCTGATGGTGAGTTGCAATTTTTTCGTTTATTTAGGTACGCTGATCTGAAAAATAATAGGCTGACCAACTACACGTTTAGTTTCGACCAGATGCTAAACGATAAGGTAAACTCTAGATTATCAAGTTTTCTGCTACTCTATATCAATGCTGGATAATAGAAGTTTCATCATTCCTTTTGATGATTATACCATCCACACTATGTTTGGATTAATTTAGACCATACATCATCTTCGATTTGCAGACTAAACGAGCAAACTTTCTCGCTAATTATATTAAATTTCCATCAAACAGGGAAACACTGCGGTTTATCTCTTATACGCCCATGCACGTATCTGTTCTATTATCAGAAAATCTAATCGGGATATAAACGAGTTAAAAAAGGTATTTTCTTGTCATTTTTTACCCTCATAAACAATATATTGCATGATAACATGGAGCCCATTTTCCTAACTGTAGAACACCGGGATTTCATTGGCTCATCCTGATGAACGGGTTTTGGGCCTTCATCTGGTCCGGTTTGCTGAGGTACGTCGAATTTCGCTCACTCATAGTAACCGTGTAAAGTACTGTCGGGGTCTAACATAAGGCGCTTGCAGCTTCCACAGATCTCTCTGGCTAATTATTCACAATAAAATTTGAAATTTAATAAATATCCTGATGGAATCTAGTTTCATGATCTTTGTTTTTTTTTTTAATACTATCTTTTCAAATGGAATCTAGTATCCTGATCTGTGTGTCATTGTCTTATTGTTCCACAGATAGTAGAGGAGGCCTGCATGAACCTCCTGCCCAATGTACTGTGCGAGTATCTCTACAGTCTCTCTGAGTTCTTCACCAGATTCTACACCAGCTGCCAGGTACGCCCATACTATCTCTCTCTCTCTCTCCCTTTTTTTGCTGGCATTCTTTTTCAAGGAACAGCAAGAGAGATGAGATCAATATACATATAGGTGGAGATAGACTGTTGTCAGATGGAGTGGAAGAAAAATATGGTGGATATATATTGATTTCTAGCAAGAGAAAGAGAAAGAGAGAGGATAGATATGCAGGGGGTCAGAAAAATAACTAGAGAGGGAATAAGAGATGGGATAGCCATTCGGATGGATAAGTAGATCGATAGAAAGAACGAGTTAGCCCAGATAGATAGATAGATAATAGAGAGAGAGAAAGATATGGAGAGATTGTTAGGGATGATCTGATCTCGGTCGGTGCGCGGTTGTTGGGCGGTGCAGTTCGAACTTTCAAACCGCACTTCAAGCAACCCACCGGGCATCTGCCCCATTCGCCAGCGCAGACGCTCGGGCGGAGCGGATGTGCAGTTCTTTTTTCTGTTTTTGTCTCTCTTGAGCTCATCTCTGTCATCTCTCTATCTCTCTCTTCGTTTCTCATCTCCTCTCTTTCCATTATCTCTTTCTTTCTATTCTCTCTCCTTGTCTTATCTCTCTCATTGTTCATGATCTCTCTGTCTCATTTCTCTCTTGTCTCTCTTGCAGTCTTCATGTTGCTCGTCTCTCTTATATCTCTCTTTCTCGTCTGTCTCGCTTTCATTTCTGTGATCTCTCACTCATTGCTCGTCTCTCCTGTATCCCTCTTTCTCGTCTCTGTCTCGCTTTCATTTCTGTGATCTCTCAAGCATTGCTCGTCTCTCCTATATCCCTCTTTCTCGTCTCTGTCTCGGTTTCATTTCTGTGATCTCTCACGCATTGCTCGTCTCTGTCACACTTTCATTTCTGTGATCTCTCTCGCGTTGTTCATCTATCTTATATCTCTCTTTCTCGTCTCTGTCTCGCTTTCGTTTCTGTGATCTCTCTCGCGTTGTTCATCTTCTATTATATCTCTCTTTCTCGTCTTTGTCTCGCTTTCATTTCTGTGATCTCTCACGCATTGCTCGTCTCTCTTATATCCCTCTTTCTCGTCTCTGTCTGGCTTTCATTTCTGTGATCTCTCTCGCATTGCTCATCTCTCTTATCTCTCTCTCTCTCTCATTTCTCGTATTACTCGGGCGGTTTTGAGTAGTGTCCAGTTTAGATTGCCGGCCCAGAACCGCCCCACTCGTAGCACAAGAGATTGGGAACAGGCAAATTTCTGCACTGAACTGCGAGACCATCCCTAGAGATAGTGTATATATAGATAAGTAGTTAGTGATAGCAAAAGGGGTTAGATATGTATCTAGCTAAATTGATAAAAAGACAGACAGGAAAAACGATATTACATAGTTATGATGACGGGAGAGAACCAGATAGGTAAATAGTTAGTTAAGAAGGGAATAAAGAGATAAGCTTGACATTTATATAGATAATATCTATCTAATTTGTCTTTATCACTGTTTTCATCCTGCAGGTGATTGGATCAGGAGAAGAGACGAGCCGGCTGTTGCTGTGCGAGGCGACGGCAGTGGTCATGAGGCAGTGCTTCCGGTTGCTGGGCATCGAGCCCGTCTACAAGATATAATCTCCCAAGGTCGTTTTCTAATTTTCTTCATCTAGAAGTTTCTTTTTTCTTTCATGTTCTTGCATATTTCTTCACTTACCTGATTACTTTATATTTATTTCACCGGCCATATTGAAAGTCGTTCTTACATTGAAAGACCTTTTAATCCAATCATGATTGCGCCAAAAGCTTCTCCAGCAAGGCGCGAGTTTACGGGCTGTTAGGAACAAGAGTGAAGCAACAAAGCCAAGGTTACGAAGTCAGTCAAATAAATAAAGTTAAAAAAAATTCAGAATCGCATATAAGGTTATCATATCACCGACTAAGGTCATCCCCTTAGTAGTCCCAAACCAGAGAATTTGTGACAGATGATTTGAATAATACTTTATATGCCTTTTATCTTTATGTACGCCTATGTATCTATATCTATTTATAGATATAGATACATATTGAAATCTATGCCTATTACTCGCGCCCATGCCTACTTCACTGGCATCCGTATGTTTATATAAGGATGTAATTATGTGTAATACTTTTCTGTGACAGCACGTAGCAATGCTGTCAGTAAGAAGGGAGCTGGTGCCTTTCGAAGTACCGGTGTGAACTTAATTCTTTCTTAACGTCACTTGTTCTTCACACTTATGACATCATAGTACAGCTTTTGTATGATGTCCTTCCAAAGTAGATACACGTAGAACATGATATATAGGATAAATATTAGACCCAAACAGAGTAGTGGTGCACCCCCTTGAAATGGGTGCATGTACATCACACCTACCGTGGTTGCAAAAGCTCCGAGTGAACTCGAAATAGGCCATGGTCTTGGATCTACCAAATGATAAGAATGCCTCTTAGATTTAATAATAAATGGGACATGGATTTCACGATGTCTTTTGTTTTCTCAAAAAAATGTTGTTTGTATATTTTATTAGCACACACTATACGTTGTTTGCACACTCTTCAGATAAGTGGCAATTTAACAATAAAAAACATCGATCAATGTAAAAAAGTGTATGTTAATGAGTTTTTTGTTGATTTACTTTGATATAATCTGTTATCTTTTAAGAATATTGAAGAGATGTTTTAACAAATATAATGATTCATCTAAATTATGTATTGACTTTCAAATAATTTTTTTTGATTTGCGGTTTAATTTGCTTGAAAACAAAGAAAAGGAATTTAGAGAAGTTTTGAAAGAGATTCAAGTGGAGGGTTCAGTCTCCGACTAAATAAACTTCAGAAAAACATGACTCTGGCGAGAAAAAAATGGACCAAAATCTCCATGGCAATGACACAACATGGTGAATCAGCACATGAATACTGTCGTTCTAGGTTTATATTTAATCCATTCATAAACTCATTTTAATTTAGAATTATTTTCTAAAGCCATGAAGCAATGTCGTCCACATGGAGATTGGATCAAATTTAAAAGCTTTGTGATAAGTGTTTTTTGATTTGGGAAGATACATTAATGAGTTTGGAAGCTAATTTCACAGAAAAATCTTACATCCATTGAAGATGAAATAAATATATGCTTCTGCAAGTAAGAAAGGACATAATGAAAGATGATAGAAAATTCTGGGATTAATCTAACAATCTATTATATTTTTATACAATATATAGTCAAAATTGATTCTAGATCAATGAATAACCTCTAGAAGACCTCATTTGTATTTAAATCAATACCATGTGTGCCATATTCATGGCTCGATACACTGAAAATCCAAATGATAGAGCCGTTAGTTGGGGTATGCATTTTTCTCTGAACCCGAGACCTATTCAGATGCTTATGTGTGTAATAGATTTTTCTATATCTCATCATTACAATTATTACAAGAGTACGCTTTCACCAACATAGAATTTTAGTCTAATCCAAAATACCCGGGTCTATTACTGAGAAAAATGAAAAAAAATATACATTTCAATTCTTACAATAGGGTCAACTAGACATTGGAGGTCTACCATGTTCTCGGACTGGTGCCCATGGTCAATTAAATATGAGGTGAATATGCTTAGCTGTGTCAACCCAGATTATTGTAGCGCCTGACCCATCCTGTCAACCTATTGGCTTGTAGTTGTAGCCCAATGGCCTGCTCAACGCCTGTATTTGGAATCCACTAGCCCAGTCTCTTTCCCTTGCTTCCGCAAGCCTATTCATACGCTTCCATTGGCTTGATAGGTGTTAATACAATAATTATTTCACTATTATAATTGGTTTTACCTGCTTATATGCATTATAATGATCATTAATGAGCTTTCTTAGGCTTAAATTTATTTTTAAAAGAGCTTCTGATTTTTTTGGATTTTTATGTTTTTATTTTTATTTTTATAGACTTTTTTCGAATCATGTTCATAAAGATATTAATTTTTTAAGTAAAATAAAATTTTATTAGAATTGATTGAAATATGTATTTGGTTTCAAATGGTTTATTTAGATGGTAAAGAATAAAGTATTTTTTCTGGGATTAATAGTACACATATATTGTGAAAAGCTGCCATCATGTCATCACAAATCACAGCTCCAAAATGTATCAACACTACAAAATTTGATGACTACAACTTCCATATATGCAACACGACGCACAAAAACGTGTGCACACATGCGTTTCTTTATTGCAGGGGAAGAAAATAAAGAAACACCATGTATGCACACCTGGGTTGATTACCATTTCCTGGTTTAATGCTGAGTTAAAACATGTTACTTTTATGTCTTTGCATGGACACATGTCAAAAAGTGAAAAATATATTGAGGAAGATGCATAAATCAAGGCTAATCACAAGTACTTTTGGAAAATCTGAGGATTCTGCGAACGTTCTGTGAACATTCTGAGGACTACACTACATGCTGGCAATCTGGCTTGTGGATTGATGGACGAGAGAGAAATATAATGGCTTAGAATCATCCAACTTCAAAATATGATATTTAAGGGTCCAAAAGTTGTTATAGGCATACAATTTTAGGACTACTTTGTCTCTATCGCATCTACCCATCAATGTCCTTTGTCTATTGATAGACACCTGTGTCCATGTTAAAATTGTCTTGAATTTTCCACTACATTGGTAAACTTAGTGAAAGAAACAGAGTGTTTGATCCAGCAATTATTTTCTCCAAGTTGCAGATTGAAGTTGAAAGGCAAGTGAGAAGTTGAGGGGCTTTAATATAACAGAAATTTCCTTGATTCTCGTAAAATTTAAGGACATAAGTTGATTCCCTAAACCTTAATTTCATCTTCGACTCAACATCAATTCATTCTTATCCCATCCACGTCTACCCATCCACATTTATTTCACCCTTCATCCTCCGCACTCTCATCATTTTTACCAACCATCCCAAATTCCATATCTAAAAATCAATAACTGTAATAGCTATACACATATCTAGGCATACTTATTGTTCTTTTAATCCCTTCATATTTCTTCAATTTATCCCTTCATTTGTCAACTATTTTAATATTATCCATATTTTCACTTATATTCATAATATCTATCCTTATCACCTTCTCATCTCACCATCATATTTCTATATATATATACATATATATATATATATATCTTATCGTATCAGATATCCCTTCTTATCCCCTAATCATCATTTAAAAATTCATTAATTACCTAATCAATATTCCCTCTGAGATGACCCTAGGCTCTCACTATCTAAACATATAGTTAAAATTATCCTTAAGGTAGACAAATATGTTATATTTTGCCCAAAAACTTGAGTGTATTTCCATTATTTTAAACTATAGTATTTTTTACAAAACTTAGTAACATCATTGAATGAACTAACAATTTTTCCTATATGAATGAAAATCCAACACTTTTAAGCGAAATAATGATTCAAAAAAAAAATTAAAAACTTAAGTTCCATGGAGTATTCATTTATATTTATAATTTTTAATGATTGGTGAAAATTTTATCCTGGATAAATCAATGAAAAATTATGATATTAATATTAAGTTAAAATAGAAAAATCATAAAAATTCTAATAGGGGAACTAGATAAGTCACATTATTGATGAGTCACTTAAGATGGGTAAAAGATATCATTGATAATTATGATTATAGGGCATGCATAAATATATTGAACAAATATAGAATGCATGGACAATATAAGATAAATAAATTGAAATTAGCTTGTAATATCTTGAGAAGTGAAATGAATTTTAATTATTTAAGAGTGTGAAATTTATCCAAGGATGAAAAGGAAAATTAGGTATTATGTCAAACTTTTGGGTTAATTATCTCACATAATTCCATTCAATTATATAACATATAAGTCAATCAAAGTTATAAGTATTTTTTTAATTCATTAATACAAGTCATAGTTATTAGTTCATATGCAGTGTTACCTTTAAAGGCCAAAACCATGCCTAGTGATGTTCAAGTAATAATTAGCTTATACTATGGTGACTGCTCATTTATAAATATGTATCCAGAACATTCCTATTATTTAGATATTTAAGAAAGAAATCAAAATATAGTAGCACCATCTACTCCTCATGTGATGATGATGGTTGATCCCAAAACCTTTCGTGATGGGACTATGATGAGGAATAGGGGGCTCTGTACAAGAAAAAATTTACCACATTGATATGTAAGTATATGTAGATGTTATTTTAATTAACTATCAATCATGTTAATGGTTCTTTAAGAGGTCCTTAAACATGATATAACAATGACATATTATGGATGACTTATGGTGTCTTCAATGTGTTTTTCGGATCCCTCATCATGGGACTCCAAATAGTCATAGTTTGAATACAGAAACAAGTTCACAAATGTGTTTGTGTGGTCAAGGTGGGGTTATCTAGGAAGGCAAAACACTGGAGTTCTTGGCCAATAAAGTTTTAGTCACAAAAAAACTAGGTCTATCAGCATTTTTTGATTCATCTTTAGAACTGAATGATCAGTCATGTTTTGATAGTTGACCATTCCCTAATTCATTTTACAAGTGCCACACAGATGAGGATTACATAAACGAAAACTGTTGAAGTATAGGTTACAAAAAATAGTTGGTTAAAATCCCTTTACCTTTAGGAACATGTAGTGTAAATTGGGGCCTCACGTGTTGGGGACTCATCCTATATATTGGTGAAATTGATCCAATATCAATTCATCTGTATGCTATATAATTAATTAATTAATTACAATATAAAATAAAGAGATATTGGTCTAATAAAACCACTAAGCAGGCTGTAAACAGCTGTAGTGGATCACACAGATAAGGCTCATTTGATGTTAAAGGATACACTAAAAGCTTGTTTTTATGAAAAAATCCTGTGTAAGAGGACACAAAAGTTGAAAGTGGGATATAGAAATGCAAGTCTATCTTAGGGTTCTGTTTCTTCTACCTTGTCATTGAGTTCCCTTCCATACTTGCGTGACTAGATGCTGGTCCTTTCAGAACCCATTATAACATAGCTGACCAATGTGCTAAAGGAAATGTAAGCTAATTTCAGATGCTGGTCCTTTCAGAACCCATTATAACATAAATGATCTTAAACATTGAGATGTTTTGGTTGTTTTGGTATTTTTCCTGATTTGTTTGACATCATATTCACAAAGAAAATAATTTTCTAAGTCGTAAATTATTCTTATATCATTTTATCCAATTATATTCAAAGAAAATACTATTTTTTTAAACGATAGTTTATATTTCAATATTTTTATGAAACATTTATTATTTATTTGATGATAATGATTGAAGGGTTCTCGGTTTTATGTTCCCCCTACCCAAGTTTCAGCATTTGATTTGTAGAATGTTGACTACTTACATTTTTTTGGCAATGGTTATCTAAGCTAAGAATTGTAAAAAGATGCCATAATGACATCACACATCATGATGCTGTAATGAAAATCATTAGCTGACATTATTTTTTAATTTTTTTAGAGGTAGGGTCATGTGGACCAATAGAAAAAAGTAAGAATAAAATGGCAAGTATGGTGCAAGGAATCAGATAGAAGGGCACATGTTATGTATTAAAAAATAAGTGATTTATTATTCATTAAATGAATTAAAAGTAAAAAAAGTGGTGCTCTAGGTGGCATCACACAATTTGTTTACATGTCACCATGTTAGCATGTTAAATGCGACAATCATCGACGCCTATTTTTAACTGTGACGACTGTCAATAATTTTGGGGCTTAAGATCGATGGAATCCAAATTTGATAACATCAAAATATCAAATTGAAATTTATTTGTAAACCAGTAACATGGCAAAACCAAATACATATCCTTTCCACGGATTGAATCCATGATTTCTGTTCCTAAAGTGAGATTCTTCAAGCCATACTGATGTCTGGACTCTAGACATATCCTCAGGATCTTCAGAGTTCTGGATCTTCTCTTCTATCCAAAAACTATACTACTAGAAATATGATTTCTTATCTATTAAGTCTCCCCTAGAAGCATCACTTAAGTAAGATGAAGAGAAGAAAAGGCAGGGTATTAAAGTGGCTTGCATGGGCATCAAATGAGGACGCCACCTTCAATTATATTGTATGGAGAACATTACATACAAGTCCCTAATAAACTTTCACAAAAGTCCCCAAGGGTATGCCTGTGCGTATAAGATCTAAAAAGCCTAAGTTTAATTTGCTATGAAAAGTAGTTCCCCGGTGGTAGAGCTATAATATAGGCACATATTTTCTTTCTTTGGTTGCTTAGTTTTGCAATTCTCTTTTGGAATACGCTTGACTAAGCTAATGAAACAAAATGGAAGATATTTGTTGCAGACAGTTTAAGAGCTGTAAAACTTAGAGTATATCCACAAACATTCAAATTCTTGTAGTGTGGTCATGTAGGGCCATGTGTCCGTCTAATCAATAATGTCAATGGTCCAATAACATTTATTGTGTAAAAAAACTAGTTAAATATATCACTTATAAATTTTTTGAATCAATGATCTATTTAGTCCAATCAGTTGGTTAAGTTCTCGGCATGTGGGGTGCCAAGCTACACCTCATGCCCTGGAAAATACAAAGGAGTATGTCAACTCTATCATGGAACGTTTACCACGATCAATTACTGCGTATGTTTTTTCCCCTCATCTACTTACAGCATGGTTAATTTTCAAACCCAAATAAGTCATTCTAGTTACTACTGATGCATGAAAAAATCATCAAAGAACATCTTCTCTAATATTTTGAGTAAGAGCTGATGATCCCATCTTGATCACATAATCACCTTTGTAGACTTGTTGCTGTATCCGAGCTCGGACATTTGGTATCCCTTAATTATAGACTTGTAGGACATAGTGAAAGCACAACCATGCAGTCACGAGGCATCTTTTTTGTCCTACGTATAAGGGCCACCTACACATCTATGACGTGAATCAACTTGACTGATGATAAATATAATACCATTTAGGAATTCATACATATCAATTAAGTAAACTTCTTTCCCCAAAGAGCACCTACTATTTGTCCATAATGGCTCCACACTAATGGTCACATGATAAAAAATACTCATCATATGAGCAGGACTAGACAATGCTATTCTATCTGGATATTTTAAGACAAGGCACCAATCACCATTACAAGTGTATTTGAAATTACTTTCTACATTTATAGACAGCTCAAAGAATGTAAGTCAATAGATCCATCAAGTGATCTTTCTTGGTGTCTTGGTTGTTTAAAGATGTTGGATTCTAGAGGCGATGATCTGGATGAAACTTGGGAAAAATTATCTGTGGAAGACCTAAAACAGAATCATAACATCATCATTACAACCGTGAAAGAAATCACATAGGCACTGATTGTGTCTGTGATTCCTTCAACCCTCAAGCACGTGATCCTTATCACATGGAATCTCTTCCGCCTTGATGAGTGCCGTTCATGTTCTATCATCGTCATTACCCATCCTCATCACGTAGGGGGAGAAGGGAGAAGAAGGGGAAAAGCCCTGAACAATTCTACCCTGGGTGACTTTCATTCAGGGCCTTCTCCTATTTATACTAAGTGGATAGTTTTCATAAAACACCTAAACTTTCAGTATATCTTCCAAAATCCAAAGAACATTTGGTGACCCTCTGGGGCCATGTATTAAACTAGTTGATGAGTAAAATGACCCAATAACCTTTATTGGCCTTCCAAATTAATTAACTACATCATCATATAGATTAATTGATTTCAGATCAATCTAACCCAAGAGATAGACCAAGTCTCCACCCCGTGGTATGCTAAGCTATACCTCATGTTCTAGAAGTTACAAAGGAATGTGTATAGACTGACTCATAGAACCTGTTCATCATTGGTTAGCATGTATGTATTGTCCCTCATTCACTTCACACTCCTAGGATGACTTAGGGTATGGTCAACTGTCAAATCCTAATTGGTCATCCGATTAAGTATTGATGACTTCGAAAATCATCAAAGAACTCTTCTCTGATATTTCACTAACTTGGCCAAGGACTTCATCATATCATCTTCCTTGAGCTATCTCCTTTGATATTGAGGCTTTACGACATCTTGACCATTTAGTCATCTTTGTGAACTTGTTATTGTACTCAAACTAGGACTGTTTAGGATCCCATGATTACGAGCTCATAGGTCATCGTCAAAGTACAACCGCCCATTCACAAGTCCTCTTTGGCGTCTCAGGTATAAGGACCACTTCCACAACCATGATGTGAATCAAGTCGATTGACAGTGTGATATAATACGATTCAGGGATTCATGTGGATCAATTTGGTGAACTTTGTCCACTAAAGATCACCCCTTTTCTATCCTTTAGTGTATCCACACTAATGGCTAAGAAATCGGACATACTCTTTATATGAGTGCAGCTAGATAGTGCTATTCTGTCTAGAGACTTTGATGTCCTTCTCGGGTTTCTTTTGAATAGGAATACTTAGAACACATGCTTAAAGACTAGTGATCTCCATATTATGATCTCATTATAATTCATTAAGTTCAATCATGTATTCATGAACTTCATTATAAGCATCACACATGCACTATAATGAATATATTATATTAATGGATATAAATTAGATATGAAATGTATGATTCACTTTCTGCCCACATATATTTTTATTAGAGGAGAGACAACATAGAATATGGAGATCTTATATGCATCTCCAAATTGCCATGGTCCTGGTGGAACATAAGGACCTAGGTTAAGTCACCTTGCCTTACATTGTCTAATCTTCATGATAATTATTATCGGGTTAGATCCATCTCATATTTTTATAATTTTGCTGTCATCTCTTAAAATATCTCAATATACCTAAATTCTATTTTTACATATATACTTTCTCTTATTTATGCATCCACCTTCTCATCTCTCCATTGTATATTCACTTTATCCTTAGTGTCTCTCTTTTTTATTCTTTCTCTTATTACAATCTGCTATCCTCCATGTTAGTTATCTCAATATTAGTAAATATTAACTCTCGCCTTCTTACCCCATCATTTTACTCGTATCACTATTTCATCTCATATAAGTATACCATCTCACCTTGTTAATCATTATTTTAACAATATTAAATTTCTAATGACTGTTCCTGGAGAAGATGATCCTTACTCATCAGTATCTAAATGATTTTCTATGACTTATATAATTTTCTTGATTAAACTCAAAAGCCAACAACGACAATAAGAACTTTAATTTTAAATTTATTAGTGAGAGAATAAACAAAAAAATATTTTCAGGAAAAAAATGCTTCAAAATTGTGACCAAAGGTGTGTAGATTAGATGCAATAACTTTTAATATTCAATAAATCAAATAAATTTATGCCTTTAATTGTTTCCAAGACCAGGAATTTTTATTTTACAAGTAATCCTATGAAAAAAATGGATAGATTTCCCAAAATTGTATCAATTATGATATTTTTATTTTTTCAGTTGGCCATTATTTTGTGGGGAAATACCAAAGTAATAAAAGAGGATAAATATATTTTTTATAATTTATAAAAAAGGTGCCTTTCCTACTTTAACAATTAATTTCCATGCCTTTTTTCATTTATTAGAGTAGTTAGGCATGCGTATTCTTTACATGTTGTTGCCTCCTGAATACGGTATAATATGGAGAGCTTGTCTCCAATCTAGACAAGTATATTCTCCATTTAATTCCTAGTCCTTGGGCTTATTTTAATTGTTAAGGAAATTGAGTTGGTGCACAAATAACCAATGATTGCCTTCACCTCTGGGCCAAATAAACATTATGACACCATATAATAGTATTAAATTAATTCAATTAATTTTAAATAAACTATATAATGTAGTATTTAAAAATAAAGCTTCTTTAATTTCTTGAATTAAATAAGGGCTAGTCGACATAAATCTCCTAAAGTATTGTTACTCTAAATATTTTAGAGATGCCTAATAAGGTAATGGCTTTTTTTTTTAATTGGCAAAATCACAGTACCGGGTACGTCCAACCCTACGGTTGTGCCCGTAGACCGATCCATCTGTGCCCTGGACGCCACGCAAGTGGAGTTTATTGATAAAATATAGTATTTTTCATCATTTTTGGGTGTTGAGCAAGCGTACATGTCCCAATTACACATGGACCCTACTCGCCCACGCCCATGTTGCAGGAAGGGAAAGGTACATAGGTGTTACCTAGTGAAGGCCGAGAGATGGTCACTCGTGCCACCAGGAGTTGGGGGAGCCCTCATCGTGATGCAAAGTGAAGAGTACATAGTCCGCCCCACCGTTCACAAATGTCATCATGGAGGTGCGCCACATGACAAACTATCAGGTGAGAGGGTGAGCTCTCTCGCCTCAAGCTCTCCATGCTATCCGCCACTCCCGCGGGTCTTCCTTCGATAGTGTGCGATGCGTACGAAGGTCCGACAAGCCAAGGCGTTCAACGTAATAGCATCCACGAGCTATCGGAGGGAGTGCCTGCCAAGAATGGAAAAGGGAGGAGGGGGTTTGTGTGTGTATCGCGTGCTTCGCAAGGGCATCTGATGTCTGATTTCCCTCGCACAGCTGGTGACAAATACTAGTTGTGCGGGGGTGGCACTGCATGATGTCCTGCCATACGTGTTGCAGTCACCACAGGGAACATTTGCCTGCATGAAGCATGTCAACTAATAGCTGTGAGTTCGATTATACGACGATATGGTGACGGTTTTGTTCCTCTCATAGGGGTAAACCATCACGTATCGCCATGACCTCGACTACTGTATTAGTTTGTATACCGTAAAGAGAGGAGAAAGCAAAAAGAATACTCCCTGTATGATCTCGTAGGATACCACCTCCCCCTGCTGGCCACTAGTTCCCTTTGGCTGCACCATCCACATTTAGCTTGAGGATGCCAATTGGCGGTGGGTGCCAACGAACAATCTGTAGCCAAATGCAGATGGGAGCGAAGGTCACCAAGATACTCCAAGATCCAAGGAGGTGGGCTAGGGCTGAGCTGCCGCACGAGGTGGTAAAAGGTGATGTGTACGCCGTATCCATTACTTGACTTGTTGCATGATATCTAAGTCACACATGGGAGTTCATGCAAAGTAAGAAGAATTTTTCCCTTTCCAAATCTCCCATATTAAGTAAGCTATGGTGAAGTATAGGAGGGGGCTTCATTTTGAGCGTGTTGGCGAGAGATATATTTTGCCAAAGCACTCTAACGATGTCAGAGTATAGTAGGTACCAAGAAGTGGACGCCAATGGTGTGTGATTTGGGGCCAACAAGCTAGATCTGTCTCACTATGGAAGAAAATTTGCTTTATAGTCTCACCTTAGGGAGATGTAGGGAAACAATGGCAATGCGAATAGAGAGATGGACCGATTTGGGTTACTCGATCATCAGTCGGGAGGCCGCGATGCAACAGTCTCCAGAAAAAGAAGGAGACAAGAGTAATGATCGCCGGATGCCAGATTCGGCGACCCTAGTGCTGGGCAGGGGATTTCTCATGGAAATTCTCCCAAGAAGAGCGGTAAGAGAATGACCCATCAAGGGTAAGCGTCCAAATAGGATGATCCTGAGTGGATGATCCTGGGGTAACAGGTCGATGGAAAGGCCATGTTGCTCCCAAAGGTGGCTTGTGTCGCCTAGGAGTAGTTGCACTACGGTCAATCTAAATCGATGGGGCTCAAAGTGGGGGTGAAGGGCTAGGGTTGCATCAGTGAGCCATGTATCATACAAGACATTAATCTCGCCTCGGTTGACATGTTGAGAAGCCTAAATTTGATTTAAACTTATGCAATAAAATTTATAATAACCCTTAATCACTAAATCAATGTATAGAGCAAGCAAGGGGTCAAACAACAGGGAGTCACTAAGCAATAATTTTTATCCTATTTCAAATCAATTAATTCAAGAATGAATTAATTTTACATTTTATAGACCTTAATTATGTTTAATTCTGTTTATAATTAATCAAAATTAAGTAGAAACTTAATTTTGATCTTAATATTTTCGGTCAAGAGACTCAAGATAGGATAATTTTGATTATTATATCAGATTAATTTGTATTACCAGTATTCCAAACAAGATAATTTGTAAAGATATTTTTTATGTAGTAAAATTAGGAATTAATAATCAAGAAAGGGATTTTTGAAATTAGACTTAAAGATGGATGACTTTTTTGATGAAATTTTATATTTAGGTTTTTTATATATTGAATTGAATTTTCAAACAATCAATTTCTAAATCTAGAGTGAGAAAGTAGACGAATTAACCTTGAGAGAGAAAGTAGAAGAATTTGGGGGAAAATAAGTTAAAGGTGAAGTTCGACCAGAATCTCGAGATATAATATGCCAAATTGGATGAAAATAAATGTAGAACTAATAATTTAGAGTCAGATATTGAATCAAAATCAAAATGCAATGTTAATCATCATTCAAATCAACTTCAAGGCAATGTACATTTCGTTCATGCCATGGCGTTTAAGAATATTTCAAGAAGAAGTTCAAAAACCAAATTAGAAACTTACAACTTTCGATGATGAATCAAGATCTTTCAACTTCCAAAGCATCGCCTGGTGGTGTTATCAACACACCATCTTTGGACGCGCCTCCAACGTCACTGGCGACACCCTGCATCATGACTCGTCGCCAACATCAAATGCAGAATCGTCCGGATAATGACCAAGTCAATGCACCGGCATCAGACGCGTCTCCACTTACACACAACACATCACGCATCATGACACGTCATCAACGCTAGTTCCAGAACTGTCCTTTGATGTGACACGATAACACGTCGTCTATTTTATCTTATTTCTCGTATTTTCTCTTTCCTCCAAGGCCTATATGTAGGCCAGTGTTGCACGATACACTTGGTGAATCTATTTTCAAGAATTGAAGTTTATTTCTTCTTGGAAAATTTTTCCTAACCCTCTCCCCTCTCAGATCGTCGTTGCTGTTGCTTGTCGTTACCACCGCCGCCCCTCCTCGTGCAGACCGTCACCAAGCAGGCAGCCCACGCAGGCCATCACACCGGCCGCCCGCGCAAGCACTACCCGTGCAGGCCGCCCGCGCAAGCACTACCCGTGCAGGCCGCCAGGCCGGCCGCCCGTGCCGGCCGCCCAAGCAGGCCACCCACTCCACCCACCCGCGCAAGGCTTGCCCGCGCCAGCCGCCCAAGCAGGCCGCCCACGCCGGTCGCTCGCGCAAGCACCGCCCGCACCGGCCGCCCAAGCAAGCCACCCATGCAGGCCGCCCACGCATGTCGCCACGCTGGCCACCCGCGCAGGCCGCCCAAGCAGGCCGCCCACGCAGGCCACCGTCTGCGCCAGGCACCCGCGCAGATCACCCGCGCTGACCGCCCACGCAGGTCTTCCGCGCTCTCCACACTTTGGCTGCCCGCACTCGCTGGCCACTGCTCCGTCCGCCCTCTCTCGCATTCGCCTCATTACCCACTATCGTCCGCGCCCGCGCCCTCTACCGCTCACACGCATAGCCGCCTGCATTCAATTGCACCTGTCTTAGTCTGTCGAAGTCGCACTCACTCTATCGACAGATCATCCCTTCTTTGAGCTCGTCTGCGACACTTCGAGAATTCCTCGCAACCTCGTCACGCACTATTTGGTGCTGAGGTACTATTACACTCTTTGGTGTCCCGTGTTCTTCATCCAGTGTTCCTTGAGAGTTTATCCACCACCGTCGGGTTTGATTTGAATTTTGAATTTTCAAGCGACTAGTTGAATAGGTTTTTGAATCTTCAAGCGGACGATCATTCGAATTTATTGATTTTGGTGCTTGGCATCACTGCGGTGGTTGAAGACAGTACTCTCGCCCTTGACGAGGAAAGGGGCTGCACCATCACTATTTCATTGGATTTAATTCTTCGAAATTGATTGTGTGATTTGTGGTCTGGTTTTACCCTACCCATTCCTTAGTTGTCCTAGTATCCTACACCCATCGTCATCCCCTCCCATCTTCTCTAGTCATCCTGCATCATCACATGTGTCCTTCTTGGTCAAATCCTTGGGGAGAGCTTCAAAAAATCAAATTTTCTTTCTTACCGACCTCCATTTAAAAATCCAACCGTCTAGATTGTAGAGGGTGAAAAGACAAACTTTCCCTCAAAATTTGGGCAGAATCGGATGGCTTGATCTCATGATATCATAGATGTACTGGTGATTAATCATGGCCGTTGGATCATTTTATCTCTCTTCCACGCATTTAAAAATTGGCATTTTTTAATTGGCTGACATTTTTTCCTTGTTTTCTATGCCCTCGGATCGCTGTCTAACACGTATTTGCGCGCTTCTTCAGGCTGCGATCATTGTTCAATAATGCTGCATTTACGTAGAGGAGAATGCGCTACGTCGCCCTGTTTTAAAGAAAATCATTAAAAGACAAAGTCCCTTTTCGTTAAAAATCACTACACACGATTATCGATTTCTGCATGCAATTAATGCCTGCGGCAAATCGATTCCACGTATATTAAAAATGACGAATATTCCTCTTTTATAAATGCACACGAAGATTGATTCTCCAGGTGCATTTATTGCACGAAAAATTTAATAAACCAAAACTAACAAAAGTTCCCTTTTCCTCGTCGCTCGCGCCAATTGTTTCTTTCGAAATAATGATTTTCTCATTATGACATCGAGTATTGCGATGACATAATGAGCCAATAAAGCTTTTTTTTAATGCATCCACTCATTCGTCTGAATTTCTGGCGAATGACATGGATGCCACGTGATATATATTAAAAAAAATTCTTTTTAAAATTCCAAATAAATAAAAATATACTCTTTAAATTCTAAAAATCATTTTTTGGCTAAATAATGGCCAGAAAATTAGTAAAACCCTCACCAACCTCTAGCCAAATATTTTATGCCCTGTAAAAAATATTTCTTCAATACACTGAGGTTAAATACCATGTAAAAATTTTAAAAATAAGAAACAATCATAAAATCAGAGTACAAGTCATTTATGTCCATTTACGTATGATAACATGCAAATATGGCCAATAAAACACATATATCAATTTAACATTTTAATTTACATGTTATCACATGCCAACGTGTCACCGTGGGTATCTCAATCCAATGTTGCTGCCAAGTCCGCCACCTGAGATGGCCTCGGATATCCATCTCACTACGCGCCCAGTAACCATACTTCGATGAGATGAATATCCCCAATAAGGAGTGCGTGGTACGCAAACGCCACACGAGCTTCTTTTGAAGCATGTCTTGGACGTACGAAAGACGTCTTATCCCTAGACTCCCCTCGTCCATGGACCAACAAGCTTTCTCCCAAGAAACCCAATGGTGGCAACTCTCTCCCTCGAGATGACCGGACTGTAAGAAATGTGCGCACAATCACTCCACAGTGTGGAGGACTGTTAGAGATAATGAATGGACTGCAAGGGTATGCAACGGAATACTCATGAGGATGTGTCGAATAAGTTGGATGCATCCTCCAGGGGATAGAAAACAAAGTTTCCATCCCTCTAGTTTCTTTTTCAATTTGGCCATCAAGGCATCAAAATAATGATGCCTCACACATCTGAGAAAGATAGGGCATCCAAGATAGTCAAAAGGGAGGCATCCTCGTTGGTACCCAGTATAGTGTTGGATAATTTGAGAGAGCTTTACAGTGGTGGACGGACCGTCCATAAAGCTACTCTTCGAGGCATTGACGAGCTGGCCAGAAGCATGCTCATACGCAGTGAGGACACTCATAAGTTCCTTAATGGATTTTTTAGATCCATTGAGGAAAAGGATGGCATCATCTACAAATAGAGAGTGTGAGAGGATCGGGCATCCCCTTTTGTAAAATATGGTTGGAGGAGGCGGGGGGCGATCGCTCATGTGAGTGATCAGCTAAAGACCTCCTCCATCAATATAAAAAGGGTGGGTGAGATGGGATCACCTTGCCGTAGACCTCTCGTGGCCGTGAAAAAACCTGTGGAGTTTCCGTCCACCAAAAGAGAGAAATGATTCTCTCTAATGCAGGCATCCATAAGAGTGATGAATGCATCGGTGAACCCAAAGCGATGTACCACTTTGGTAAGTAAAGTCCACTCGACTCGATCAAAAGTCTTCTCCACATCCAGTTTGATGATGACATTCGAGCCCCGAATATGAATGTCTAGTGACCGGGCTAACTCCTGAACAAGCATGCCACTGTCTTGGATCTGTAGACTGTTGATAAAACCGCACTGTTCAGGTGAGATAAGTCTATCAAGGAAGGTCCCGAGTCGATTTGTAATGATCTTGGATGTAAATTTATAGCATACATTACAAAGACTAATAGGTCAAAAGTTTCGAAATGAAGTTGGGTTGCCCACTTTTGGGATTAGCGCCATGAAAGTGGATTTCAAACTTTGAGGTAGGACTTTGCATGTAAAGATTTCCTTGATGGCAAGCACCAAGTTCGCGCCTACGATATCCCAACTTGTGATATAGACTTCTTTTGGAAATCCTTCTAGTCCCGGAGCCTTGTTCCTGTTGGGTTCTAGGGGCCTTGAGATGGATGAACAACACAAAACGATGCGCAACGGAAGTCTCTTGCGAATCGAACGGCATCAACAAAAATATTAAAACGGTGTACCTTGCACGAATCTCATTCGTGATTTCTTCGATCCTGGAGCGAGACGAGTCCTCGACGCGTCGGATCTCCTCCTTCTCATTGACGAGCCACCTTCTTTCTTCATCGGCGTCGTTACGTCGTCCTGATCACATCAGGGATGGAGAGGGGGTGTGGGGAGAGTGGAGAAGAAGGGGAAAGGCCCCTGAAAAATTCTGGCCTGGGTGAATTTCATTCAGGGCCTTCCCCTATTTATACTAAGTGGGTATTTTTCATAAAAAATCCCCAAAACTTAAGTATATCTTCTAACGTCCAAAAGACCATTTGCGTGTGACCCTCTAGGCCCATGTAGCAGTCTAGTTAACAACTATAGTGGCCCAATAACCTTTATTGGCCTTCCAAATTAGTTAACTATATCATCATATAGATTAATTAACGTCGGATCGATTTAACCCAATCGATAGGTCGAGACTCCAACACGTGGGGTGCCAAGCTACACCTCGTGTCCTAGAAGATACAAAGGAGTGTGTATCAACTCACTCATGGAACCTGTTCATCATCAGTTACTGTGTATGTATAATCCCTCATCCACTTGACACTCCTTGGACGACTTAGGGTATTGTCAACTGTTAAACCCTAATCGGTCATCCAAGTTAGTACTGATGCATTCAGAAATCATCGGAGAACTCTTCTCCGATATTTCACTGCCTTGGCCAAGGACTTCATTACATCGTCTTCCTTGAGCTGTCACCTCTTATATCGAGGGTGGACGATCCCATCTGGACACTCAATCGCCTTCGTGTACTTCTTGATGCACCCGAACTAAGACTGTTTAGAATCCCATGATTAGAGACTCGTTGGCCATAGCCAAAGTACAACCGTCCGTCCACAAGACGTCTTTGGTGTCTCAGGTCTAAGGACCACTTACACAACTGTGACGTGAATCAACCTGATTGACAGTTCGATATAATACCATTCAGGGATTCGTACGGATCGATTCAGTGAACTCTTTCCACTAAAGAGCACCCACTATCTATCCTTAGTGTCGCCACAATAATGGCTACGAGACCTGCCATACTCATCATATGAGTGAGGCTAGATAGTGCTATTCTATCCGGATACTTTGATGTCCTTCTCGCGTATCCTTTGAATAGGAATGTTTAGAACACATGCTTAAAGACTAGTGATCTCCGTGTTACGATCTCATCATAATCCACTAAGTCTGATCATGTATTCATAGACTTCATTATACGCATCACACGTGCACTATAATGAATATGTTCTATTAATGAACATGGAACGAGATGCGGAATGTGTGATTGGCTTGCCGGCCACATATATTTCCATCAATTCCTACCCAAGGAAAAGACTACCTCCTTGATCTCTGTTCGCGTAGGAAGGGCTATGAGTAATGCATTTTCCTGGTGGGTCACCAAGTGAGGGATGGTGGCGAGTAGGTCCTCACTCACGTCAGTCGGCTGTGAGACAAGGAGAAAGCTATAATATTCAACGCCAGTAGTCGCTAGCTGGGCGGGTCTTGACTATACATCCCTAATACGGTCGTATAATTAGGATGGACTCTATGGAAAATTTTGAGTGCGTCAACTAGTGCGTGCACGTCTCTGAATACATGTCGATTCCACCATTTCAGGTGGAACTTAAGGTTTTGCAGTCTATAATTGAAATTCTCCATAAGCAATGTGGAGATCATTCCATGTCAATGGCTCTGCACTAAACTATGAAAGTCTTTATGCTCCAACCACATAGCTTGGAATCGGAATGGGGGATGACAGACTCGAGTGTTCGTGTTCGAAAGAATGAGGATCGGTGAGTGTCTGACTAATGTCTCGGTAAGAGCTCAATTGTGATAGTGCATTGCACTAGTGTACTACCATTAGTATAGAAACGATCGACTCGCTCGTACATATGCGTGTCAGCTTGACGCTCGTTGCACCACGTCCATCTCTCACCTATAGTGGGGGGTTCCACTAGTGAAGCCTGGTGAAGAAAGTCATTGAAAGCTCGCATGGATCTCCACCTGGGCAGTCGTCCTCCTTGGCGTTCACTGACTGCTCGTACGCACTTCAAATCCTCGCTATAAACCATAGGAGATCAACAAGACACGGATGGGTGTGTATATGCTGGACAAGTTCCTCCCATAAGGCCTCTCTCTTGAGGTATCTATGCGAGGCACAGACTATCGTGAGTGCATAAGGCGTTGAGGAGGACTGAACGACAAAGGTGACATAGTGGGTCCCTGCACCAAGGAGCTCCAAAGAATAGTCTTGTGTCCAATGTAATGGCTGAATGAGATGTTAACGTAAGAATCCTCAAAATATAAACTAAATAAGAAAGAAATAATTTTAAGCTAATTCATCTCAAAGAATGAATATGTGCTTTTTTATGTAATATTGTCACATATATCACTTTATATTATGTTCCTATAAGTCATACAATATATGTAGCTGACAAGCCAATATTACATCAATACATTCCTTTAAGTCATATAAAATTCAAACATGATTTGCCCAAAATAGGGCAAATAAATTTGAAAATATTTTTATACTGAATCACTTTTAAATGCAAAGAAATATCTTGATGTCTCTTCTCTAATTGGTGGTTCAACCATTAAGATGGGGATCATAATCATGATATGAAATATAATATGATACCATGTAAATAAGTCAGTAAGTGGGAAGCAGCAAAGTTGAAAATAATATTGTGTAATTTCTGGTGTCATGCTTTTACATTATAATAATAGTTATAGAGGATGTTTTCTTTATCTTATTCTGGATGTGAATGAATTTTTTAAGATTTAAAACGTTTCAGTTTGGTATATTGAGAGATATTGAGTGGCCGGATCACTTTTCAAATAAAACGGTGTACATGTATTTGTCTAGACCAGTTAGTTTTCTGTCCTGGTGTCATTTTATTGAGATTCATAATGAACCAATCCATTCACATGTTCCTTATTTAATATTCCGTTCCCAGAAATCCATTCTTTAAATAAGAGGCATAAATAGCTAGACATGGCCATGGAGTGGATAGGGAGGTAAATATATTACCTTGAAAATATTGGATTTAAGATAATTAATCTGTTTAAGAGGCATAGTTTTAAAATTTATTATGTTATAACTTATTTTTAATGCACCATTTTACTAACAGACAATACTTGTTTTCAGTCTTTGGTGGTTATACAAGAACAAGTCTAGATTCAACTTAATTGGGAAAAAATATTGTGATAGTTAATAAATATTTAGGACACATCTATTGTATTATTAATGTATTTTTAAAAAGTGACTTTGGAGTTATTTACCAATAGAGGAGCAGTATCTTCTGACATACGCAGGGGAATATCGACGACGAACGTATAGAAATGTTTACAAGTGCGGTTGTATCTAGGCTTCCCATTTGGTGCCTTGAGCCGTGGTCATCAACATACTTCACTAATAAATGCTATGAGATTCATACATCATGAGAGCATACATTTAGTATCCAAGATTATTATGGTTTTTTTTTCATCTCTATACATAATAGAAGTCGAAATGAAGTTATCAGTGCATCTGAACACTTCAATTCAACTATACTATCATATCTTATACTTTAGAGATAAAATTTTACAGATTGGTTTCAGGGTTTTTTTGGGTTTTTATTATATTTGGAGTTTTATATTTTATTTGAATGAATTTTGCATCGTAAAACAAGATTCACTCTCATCAAATTTATTTTCAAGGTTAAAATTTTTGCCCTTTAAATAGTTAAACATGAGGGGATGATTATCCAGTTCAAATCAAGTCAACAAGGGATCAAGGGACTGTAATGCAAACCCTAGGGACATGTCGTAACTTAGAGGAGTTCTGAACAAGGATTCACAGGACTTGCTTTAAAAATCATTTGTCCTAGTAGATATTTGGGACACGAGGATGAGGAGTCAGTTGGCTTGTTTTAGAATTATTTTTTCAAAACATACTTGATACACTGATTGCAACTATTTTTGGGTATGGGAGAAGTCCATTGGTTCCTGATGGAGGGGAAAGGCATCCATCACATCAATTTCTTTAGAAGGGGCTAACCTGTCGCCAAAACATTCAAGATGCTCCTGTGTTTAATGAATTGCTAATTAACATTTTCTTTTAGTCATAATTTTGTTGTTTTAAAGTGAAATTTTTCTATATTATATGTTAATAACATGTTCTTCATCAATAATTAGTGATAAACTTAATCAATTCATATATTTTAAACAAAATAATATTTTACATTAATCACAATATTTTTACAATTTTTGTTCCGTCATTCATCATTTTCTCCCTCTTCCTTATATATAAACATATCGGGTTCACAATTATGCTGTATATACATTCAAATTGTTAATCACCATAGTAATTATAGTTTTCTACTTTCACATCGGTGAGGATATATATATTATATTGGAAATAAATTTTTTGTCTCAAAATGATGAATCTATGAGCTTTTAAATTTGATTATTTATATCAGAAACTTATTTATATTTACCTTTTATATTGGTGGAGTTTTTTTAATCATATAACTATCACATTTTAACTAAAATTAAATAAAAAATTCTTCATCAATCAAATTATTAATCCAGGCATGTTTGCCATATGACATACTTTAATTATTTTTAATATGGATAGCCTCATAGTAATATTCAAATTTTAAACATAAATAATAGATCCATCATAATTCGCTTCATAATACCCCCACCAAATCAATATATGCTTTATTCTGTTTTTCATACATTGATTTATTGTTTCATCATAATAATTAAAAAAATTTATTCATAGCCACATTCTAAATTCATCAAATATCAACACCATTGTCATAATATCTAAAATAATCCATGTAACATATACATCTCTACCATCTAGCCTTGCATGTACTATTTTTAATGGTAGAACAACTAATTTTAGAATTTCCTTCAATTTTTATACAGTAAAGTATTCATAATTTATGTACAAATATTCATATATTAAGCCAAATACTTATTAATGACGAATAAATCTATCCTTGTAAATATTTTTATTATTATTGATTTATAAAAATTTGTATTTGAAGATATTCATTAAATCAGTCTAAATGTAAAAAGGGTCTCAAACCCCTCATTCGTGTATAAATAAAATTAAATTATTGGAGGAACATATTATATTTACAGGTATAGAATTTTAACACTTTCATGTATTTATATACACATAAATTAAATTAAATTATATGATATACCATTCATAAGACAATTTTACATAAATTAGATTTTATGATATGCCCTTTATTATATTAATGTACGATATACCCTTCATAAAACAGGATAGAGCCATGAGGTTAGAAAATGAAAATTATCAATGAATCCTAAATATATCAATGGGGATATATATTTACAAATTGAAATATAAAATCCATGACATTACCAGTTACGTATCGGACTTATCCAACACGTCACTACATATATAAACTATATTTCTATTTTTATCTATCGAGATCTATCTCATAAACTTAATTCAATATAAAGCCCACTTTAGATAAATTTATTTGAAAAAAAGAGTACAATTAAAAGAAGTAAATTATTATCGAACCTTCACTTCTGAACTTGTCATTATTAGTTAGAATTAACGGTTGCAAAATTAGGTCATCATTGGCTTGGTAAAAGTTGATTATGTTTTTCATAATGGGATGCAAATAACTTAACATCAATTATGAAAATGTTAATAGACGTCGAAGAGATTCAATTCCTTACGACTTTTTGTATTACTTGATTTGGGATAGAGCTTCTTCTTTTTTCCAAAAAAATATAGCAATGATCTCGTAGTCGAATAACTAAAAGTCATAAAAGTTACCTTTTCTACAAAAAATGCAAATATAAATCTTAATATATTTTTATCACCAAATGTCTGTCATTTTCATTTAGCTCTACTTTTCTATAAAAAATGAAGCAGTAATCTTAGTAAATTTTTATTACTAAACGTCATATTTTTCTATTTCACTCTACTTTTTCTCAAACAAATGGAAGAGTAATCTCAGTATAATTTTGTACCAAACGTCAGATATTTTGTTGCCAAAAGTATTGACTACTGTAGCATCATATTGATACAAAGAAAAGCATTTTATCATGATACATTATACAGGACTATGGTAAAATCCTTAAAAACTACCAAAATATATGCTTCATTTACCTTTACTGGGACCAAGAAGTGAGGAAGATCTAAACCAGTAAGTAGACTCTTACCATCATACCTCATACTGGTCTACAGACCGGGGACCTCCTTGTGAGTTTCCTGGTACCGCTGAGTTAGGTATCGCTCGCATGTCACCGGTGGAAACCTTGATTATCCCATTGGTATATTATATATAATACATAAATATTGAAATAATGATTTAACCAAAAATTGATTCCAACTCACTTTGGTGGGTTGGCATCCGAGCAGCATGAAGGCAAGCATTCCACAACACACTCATGGCTGGGCTCCACGAAGAAAGCCACCTGGGTCATTGAAAAGGCTCAAGAAAAGTCAATGTTGACTTGGGCAATGTCTAAATTGAACGAGGAAAAGTCAAATATCAAGGGTGAATATTCTCACAGAATACCGCTCCTCTGCGCCCATCAGAACTCGATGGAGAGTTGACCTGGGAGGGGGTTGACCAAGTCAACTAACTGGGCCAAAGAGTCCATCATTTATGGAAAGAAATGGAAGGGGATTGTGCCTGAAGATTCCATTGGTCCACCGCTCCAGCATGTCTCCCAGATTCACCAGGAAGCCACTGAAAAAAACTGGAGGCATGAGATGGATCATATATGCTTCACAGTAACTCCTATCCTATCTCTCTACCCTCTCTCTCCATCTATTCTCCCATCTCTCTTTCCTTCCCTCATTCTCTCGCTGATTATGTACCTACCTCTGTCTGTCTATCTATCTCTCAATATTTCTTTCTCAATCTCTTTCTATCAGTCTATATATCTCTCCCTTTCACTCCCCCATCTCACTTGCCTTTCTCTCTTGATATAATGCTATTTATCGATCATCCATCATCTATCTATTTAAATATCGGTCTATCTCTAACTGCGCATTTATTGCTTACTTAATCTCTCTTTCTCTCTCTATCTATGTTTGTCCCACTATTCTCTCTACCACTAACAAATACAATGCATTGGACTGACCCCTTTATAGGCTTCACAAACCGCCAAACCTGCGGCTGAGAGTCCTTGTCCTCACAAATCTATAAAAATGAGAATGGGATCAATATGACAAGCAAGAACACGTTGTCTCGGAAAAAATTGGGAATGCAAATGGAAAGGAAGAGTTTTGATTGTACTTGTAAACCAGGGACATCATCTGTGGCCAGGAGGGTGATAAGCCCAAAGTCAGTGTGAGCCCCAGCCCCAAATATTCCTTTTGCGGGATCAGAAACCCTTCCTGGGTAGGAATAAGCCTTGATAATGGTGGATACCTTTTGCAGACAGATAGAGATATATATATATATATATATATATATATATATATATATATATATATAGAGAGAGAGAGAGAGAGAGAGAGAGAGAGAGAGAGAGAGAGAGAGAGAGAGAGAGAGAGAGAGAGAGAGAGAGAGAGAGAGAGAGAGAGAGAGAGAGAGAGAGAGAGAGAGAGAGAGAGAGAGAGAGAGAGAGAGAGAGAGAGAGAGAGAGTGAGGGAGGGAGAACAAAAAGAGAGAGGAAGAGAGAAAGAGGGACAAAATTGAGGGAGGTAGAGAAAAAGTCAGAGAAAAAGAGAGAGAGAGTGCAAGGGAGAGAGAGAGGGAGGGATAAAAAGTGAGTGAGGCAGAGAGAGTGAGAGAGGGAGAAAGATTAAGAGGGAGGAAGGGATAGAGGGAGTGAAAGAGTGTGCGTGAGAGAGAGGGAACAAGACATAGACAGAGATAGAGATAGTGAGAGAGATTTTTTTTTTTGAATTAAGAGATAGGGAGAGAGATAGAGAGAGTGAAAACGACACATATATAGAGATAAATATAGAGATTAGGAGTGAGGGAGAGAGAGTGCGAGGGTAAGAGAGTACGAGAGTGAGGGAGTGAGAGAGTGAGTGAGTGAGAGAGTAAGTAGAGAGAGTGAGAGAGTGAGTGTGCAAGAGAGAATAAGGGACTGAGAGATTAAGTGAAAGGTGATTGAGAGAGCGAGAGTGAGAGAGAGTAAGAGTGTGAGAGACAGATAGGGATAGCGATAGAGAGAGAGAGGGAAAGAGAGACATAAATAGAGATAAAAATATAAATTAAGATAGAGAGAGAGAGTGCGAGAGTGAGAGAGTACGAGAGTGAGAGAGAGAGTAAGTAGAGAGAGTGAGAGAGTGAGTGAGCAAGAGCGAATAAGGAACTGAGAGAGTAAGCGAGAGGTGAGTGAGAGAGAGAGAGAGAGAGCAAGAGAGTGAGAGAGAGAGAGAGAGAGCAAGAGAGTGAGAGAGAGAGAGAGCAAGAGAGTGAGAGAGAGAGAGAGCAAGAGAGTGAGAGAGAGAGAGAGAGCAAGAGAGTGAGTGTGAGAGAGAGAGCGAGAGCAAGAGAGTGAGAGTGAGAGAGTGAGAGAGCAAGAGAGTGAGAGTGAGAGAGAGAGAGAGAGAGCAAGAGAGTGAGAGAGAGAGAGCAAGAGAGTGAGAGTGAGAGAGTGAGAGAGTGAGAGAGCAAGAGAGTGAGAGTGAGAGTGAGAGAGAGAGAGCAAGGGAGTGTGTGAGAGAGAGAGAGCAAGAGAGTGAGAGAGAGAGAGAGCAAGAGAGTGAGAGAGAGAGAGAGAGCGAGAGAGAGAGAGAGAGAGAGAGAGAGAGAGAGAGAGAGAGAGAGAGAGAGAGAGAGAGAGAGAGAGAGAGAGAGAGAGAGAGAGAGAGAGCAACAGAGTGAGAGAGAGAGAGCAAGAGAGTGAGTGTGTGAGAGAGAGAGAGCAAGAGAGTGAGAGAGAGAGAGAGAGAGCAAGAGAGTGAGAGAGAGAGAGAGAGAGAGCGAGAGAGAGAGAGAGAGAGAGAGAGAGAGAGAGCGAGAGAGAGAGAGCAAGAGAGAGAGTGTGAGAGAGAGAGCAAGAGAGTGAGAGAGAGAGAGAGCAAGAGAGTGAGAGAGAGAGAGTGAGAGTGAGAGAGAGAGAGAGCAAGAGAGAGAGAGAGAGAGAGCAAGAGAGGGAGAGAGAGAGAGAGAGAGAGAGAGAGAGAGAGAGAGAGAGCGAGAGAGTGAGAGAGAGAGAGAGAGCAAGAGAGTGAGTGTGAGAGAGAGAGAGAGAGCAAGAGAGTGAGAGTGAGAGAGTGAGAGAGCAAGAGAGAGAGAGAGAGAGAGAGAGAGAGCAACAGAGAGAGAGAGAGAGAGAAAGAGAGTGAGTGTGTGAGAGAGAGAGAGAGCAAGAGAGTGAGAGAGAGAGAGAGCAAGAGAGTGAGAGAGAGAGAGAGAGAGAGAGAGAGAGAGAGAGAGAGAGAGAGCAAGAGAGTGAGAGTGAGAGAGTGAGAGAGCAAGAGAGTGAGAGTGAGAGAGAGAGAGAGAGAGCAAGAGAGTGAGAGCAAGAGAGTGAGTGTGAGAGAGAGAGCAAGAGAGTGAGAGAGAGAGAGAGCGAGAGAGTGAGAGAGAGAGAGAGAGAGTGAGAGAGAGAGAGAGCAAGAGAGTGAGAGAGAGAGAGCAAGAGAGAGAGAGAGAGCGAGAGAGAGCAAGAGAGTGAGAGAGAGAGAGAGAGCAAGAGAGTGAGAGAGAGAGAGAGAGCAAGGGAGTGTGTGAGAGAGAGAGAGCAAGAGAGTGAGAGAGAGAGAGAGCAAGGGAGTGTGTGAGAGAGAGAGAGCAAGAGAGTGAGAGAGAGAGAGAGAGCAAGGGAGTGTGTGAGAGAGAGAGAGCAAGAGAGTGAGAGAGAGAGAGAGAGAGCAAGAGAGTGAGAGAGAGAGTAATGATCGTGTTAAACAGAAGATCATTTCTACTTTATTCACTGTTTAAGTGACTCATTCACACACACGTGAATTAAGTCACTTAACTCGCCCCGGGCTCAGGCCTGCTCCTGGGCCCAAGTCCGCTATGGTATCTCGTGGCTATTGAAACCCCAGGCCTTAATAAGAATTCAAGGCTATCTTTTTTGGGAACCCTGAATTTGGAGGCTGGCCGTTGGTCCGTTCTGCTTCAGCAGAACTGACATGTAGTATGATGAAGAAGATGATGATAACCTTCATAGTGCAAGAGCCGCAAGACAGCGATAGGTTGGCCCAGAATTTCAGGCTTGTCGAAATAATGAGCTTCCAGGTCTAGTGCGAGAGCCAATAGCCTAGCTACCATCCTTGCAACCCTCCTACAAATGAACAACATAAGCAATAACCGGATAAAAAATTGTATAACTAGTTAGATTTCCAGAATCAAAGGTTGAGGAATTTCTGTCAAAAATTATCATATTCGGGAAATTTCTCTCTTCTTTAAAGCATCGAGACTGTATCCGACAGGATAAGGAATCCTAAAACTTACAAGGCTTCTTGGTGAAATTGCTCCATTGTCCCTCTCCATCCGTGCAACAAATCTTAAGATCATCCAAAAAGAAAATAAGCTTGTACTCTTACCAGGACACAAAGAGAAGGATATAGATAGATATGATTGATTAAATAACCCGGGGATTCATGGAATTTAATATCTAAAAATGCTGTAAACTTGTCAATGTCTATGAATCTTGATAGGCTTGTTAGATAGGTTATATTTGATGTAGCTTAAAATGGATGAAAACCTTACCTTCTGAAGGCCATAAATTAGGTCCATAAAATGGCTTCTCTGATTGGGAATCATCCTCTGAGAATTCAATTCCGATGTAAAAGCCTTCCTTATAGTCACCTGTAAAATATTTACGAGAAAATTTGAGATTCTTAAATAAAGAAAGACACCAGAAAAACATTTTCCCTCGTTTCCCTGAAATATTGCTCACCCTAGAAACATTTCAATGAATGTTTGAAGGAAAAGGTAATTCATGCATGACAGAAAAATAAAATAGATAAAGAATGAAGTCAACGAAATTAAAGATTCAGGACAAAATTCAAGAAAATAGAGAAATGATTTAGCTGACCATCGGCTTGATTAGTAGCATCAAGTTTTTCATCCAAAGGTGGAGTGTAGCCTCTGTTTTTCTTATTCCTCAGGAGCTCCATCTTTTCCTCCATGTTTAGAGCGAAGAACTTTCTGCTTTGAACGAAAACCTCTTCCATAAGTTCCTCACTTATTCCGTGATTTATGACGTGGAAGAAACCAGAATCAAGACAGGCCTGAAACATCATTAGTAAAGACAATGTGAGTGAAACAATAAAAATTAGAAAATTTTACTCACGAAATCTCTATTAGGTAACAACAGGAAGAAATACACGGTGTGTAAGATGTATGCTCGGCAGGAGTCATCTATGCAATGATAAACCCATTAAGATAGCATTATGATTTCTTTAGCGGCAAAATCGAAGATCATAATTATTATCTGTTAGAGAAGTTTCTCTTTTCTACGTTTTGATAAAATCATAATTCTCGTATTTTGCATTATTAAACCGGAAACAGAAAGCTACCGCCAGTTGATTCGATGTCCTTCAAGACAGTCATTTTGGTCTTGTTCAATCGCGTATGGTAAATTCTGAGAAATTCAAACAGTTCATCTGAGAAAAAAATGATGACCCAATTACTAAATTCTGGTTTTCAACGACAATTTTTATATTTTTTTGCCCAAGATTGCTTCCTTTTAAGTCGCAAGTGTACACAAGTTTTGACTATCGTTTCAATCTGAAGCAAGGCCGAAGACTGCTAACAGTTTCATGTTCCAGCTTTAAACTTCAGGCGACATTCACAACAAGAAAACGACGAGCAGCACAAGATGATGGAATAGCCCATGGGATCTTCACCCTCAATTGATTTTCAAATAGATATCACAGGCAAGGAGGGAAATGAAAAGATCAAAATCATCACGACAAAATGTTGATCATCGAATCAAGATCGAGGGACGTATACTTAATTGAATGGTGCAAACCTGCTTTACGAGCGAGACGGATCTGCTAATGTCGGGATCTTCAAGATCGACGCAATTCAAAACCCCAATTTCTTCAGCACGCGAGCATAATTCCATTTAAAATCTGTCAATTTTCTCCAATCCGACGAAGAATTGTTCAGGAATATGAGAAGTGATTCTTGGATTTTGTCCTAATTTCGCACTCTGATGATCGAGAAGTTCCAGGTTTTAGAAGTTGGAGTTCACCTTCGATCGTTAAGACTGATATTGTAAAAGTTCTGTCGATCGTCGAGTTCAAAATTATCTTATTTAAAAAACCAAAATTTATAGCCCAAATGATTGACTCAAAAAAACAACTTAGAATAAAGATAATGATCAATTTTTTAAAACATACTATACATAACGTGAATAAATAGCTATACTGATACATCAAAAATGTCAACATGATTTGAAACCATACTGTTCATGTTACATAATCCAAGTATGCACAGTTTATTGATATGACTGATTTTGTAAGTGTTCAAAACTATCTTATTTCAAAAACCAAAATTTATAGCCCAAATGATTGACTCATAAAGGAAAGTTAGAATGAAGATAATGATCAATTTTTGAAAACATACTATATATAAGTGAATAAATAGTTATTCTGATTCATCATCAATGTCACCATAGACAGCTGTGAAACCATACTGTTTATGTTACATAAACCAAGTATGTACAGTTTATTGATATGTGACATTCCCTAATGATTATGTCGGTACCAAAGGTCTTTAAGAATACACGATACGGTCTCCCACATATTCTCTATTCACTGCCTGGCAGGGACTTCTCCGGAACGCAAGAGGCAGCCATCACATTGAGAGCCTTGGCGTTAGGGTTCGCCCAACTGATATCCGTCCGTCATCCGGTATCGGACAACAGATATCCGATAACCGGGAAAAAATGGGACGGTGCCGGATATCGGATATCGGGCGATATCCGTCTCTGAGGGGTAGACGGATATCAGTACCGGAAACCGTAGGTAGAGGGATGCGACGGTTATCGGATGCCGAATATCGGTTTTCGATATCCGGATATCGGAACTGGTATCGACAGTAAAAAATACGATTTTCATATCACTCTATGACTTACGTACATTAGCATCGAATGGTTTTAATCTATTTTCAATCTCAGTTAATATATAGAGTGCAAAATTTTTATTTTCTTCCATATGGGATAACAGGATTAGAAATGTAATGTAAACTCAGAATCCCGTTATCCCACATGGAAGAAATTAGAAACCTTTCTCTGTATATATTAAATGAGTCCGACTATACATTAAATGGTAAAATAATATTTTAATCTATACTCGCCATATTTAATGGACCTCATATTTGTTTATTATTTAACATAATAACACATCGTCCAATAAATAGAATTAAAAAGTTATATTTTCTTCCATATGGGATAAAGGAATTCTGAGTTTAACACCAAACCCGAATCCCGTTATCCCATATGGAAGAAAATAAAAGTATTTGGCTATATATATTAAACGAGATATGTAAACAATCAAAAACCTCACTTATTACTCTCTTGCCCACGTTAATTGCTGAAGATATATAAGTTACTAATATTTTTAAGTATCCTTTCGATGTGGATATCGAAAACCGATATCCACACCCGATATCCGATGTCGTCATCCTCCCCCCTGAGACAGAGACGGATGACGACATCAAGACGGATATCGGTATCAGATATCAGCACTGTAGCAACCGATATCCGATACTGATATCCGATATCTGGATATCAAAAAGAACGGATACCGGAAATTGCCTTTCCGTTATCCGATACAGCATCTGTCCCGATACCGTCATCCGGTACCGGTATCGGGACGGACGAACACTACTTGGCATACTAGCTATCGGCAGATGCCAGACCCTTGTCCCGACGAACCTCGCGAGTGTCGCATAGCGTGGAGTGAGGGAGGGGGGAGTGTATGACGTCCGGCATAGGCGTTGTACACATTGCGGAACCCCAAAGAGGATACTCGACGAGAGTGACGGCGGAGCCTCCTCCATGCATCATCACATCAGAATGGGACAATCACCTGCTGCCGGGAGGACTCCTCAACGGTCTGCCGCGGTATCACGATTGTATCTCTTTACTTTGTGTCGTGGATGTGAGTTAGTGGAGTCCGTGTGTAAATGTGATATTTACACTCAGCTCCATGCCTACAAACTCTTGCAAACACTACATTTTTAGAGATAGATAACTCACTTGGGTGGTGACCAGGGCACAACTGGATTAGTCCACATGCACGACCCTCAGATCCATTGTACCCTGCACCGTATATGTCTCAAAAAAGGTGTTACAAGAGAAATAGTGTTACACCATGGGATTCTCGGTTATAACAAGTCAAATTGAGGTTGTATATCCGTGAGTATATTTTTATGTGAACCGCATAAATTATAGGGGAATAGCTAGGATTTGCTTATCATTATAGTTCAGGGACGCGGACCGGACGGTTTTTTCATCCCAGGATGAAAAAATCATCCCGTCAGGTGAATGTACAAAAACTGGGATGGAAATTTGTCCCGGGGACAAACAGACGGGATGATTTTTGTTCCGTTGGACGAAAAAACCATCCCTTCTTGAGGTCTCGGACGATGGACGGTCTTAAAATGATGAAAAACCGTCGGATTCACATCCGACAGTGGAGATCTAGCCACGTGGCCTCGCTATGACATTTTGCATCAAAGTCCCTGTGTTTTTACGCGCGCACAAACTGACGGCGCTCAAAAGTAATTGTACATATGTCCCTCCACCTTCTCTCTCCTCCGTATTTCCCAAAAAAACTTAGAAAAATCCATATTAATTCCATGAGACTTTGGAACTATTTTTATTGGATATTTATGCCTTCAACATGTGATCGAGAGCTGTTTGGAGGACATTGATGCAACAAAATTTGAAAAATAGTCCCTCTGATTTTCAAAATTAGTTTAAACTCTTATTTTTATTATAGTTGTATCGTTTTGTGATTTAAATATTCAGTTCTTTGTCAATTAAATTCCAAAAAAATCAATAAATTTCTAGAAAAATGTTCAAAACTCATTAATTATTCCCCACAATTAACAGTAAAATTTATTATTAGACATGCCATTATAATTTTAGTATAGTAATTTGAAGCTCAAATGGATTGAGTAAAATGAATAATCTAACAGATAATTACTGTACAATCAGAAAGTTATATTCCTTGATTGAATTGCCAAAAAATCCAATTGATTTGCACAAAAAATGTAGAAAATTCATTCTTTAATCCCCTCATTAATTAAGAATATAAATTATTTTTAGACATGCCATTATCATTCTAGTATAGTAATTCGAAGCTCAAATGGATTGAGTAAAATGAATAATCTAACAGATAATTACTGTACAATCAGAAAGTTATATTCCTTGATTGAATTGCCAAAAAGTCCAATTGATTTGTACAAAAAATGTAGAAAATTCATTATTTAATCCCCTCATTAATTAAGAATATAAATTATTTTTAGACATGCCATTATCATTCTAGTATAGTAATTCGAAGCTCAAATGGATTGAGTAAAATGAACAATGTAATAGATAATTAGGGTAAAATCAGAAAATTCAAATTCATTTATTCCTTGATTAAATTGCCAAAAAATTCAATAGAATTCCACAAAATGTAGAAAATTCATTATTTAATCCCATCATTAATTAAGAATATAATTTTTTTTAGACATGCCATATGATTTTATTAAGGCATTTCCAAGCTTAAATAAATTGTGAAATGAATATTTTAACAGATAACTAGGGTAAAATCAGAATTTTATTTCCCATTTATCCTTCGATTAAATTCCCAAAAAATGCAATAAATTTCCAGAGAAATTTAGAAATTTAATCATTTAATCCCCAGATTTGTCAACAATAAAGATAATTTTTAAAGAAGCCATGATCAAATTAGTTTCCAAGCTTAAATAAATTGCATGAAATTCATAATTTAACAGATATTTATCTATTTTTCTCTCTATCTAAAATTGAAATGGCTAAATATTTAGTAATGGGAAATTGCAGACATTTCTTTCACAGACCCTTTGAAATGTCCATAGGACTTAAAATGAAAGCAAATGTATGGAGAGTTTAAAATGTTTGTTTTTGCAGGGTTAAATGAGTCGTTCATCCACCGCATCAAAGAAGGATGAGACATTGATGATTCAGATTTTAGAGGTAATTAGTGATGATTTAACTTCAGTTATTAGTGTCGTTGATTTATCTGAATTAAAACAATAAAAAAATTATAATAACCTTACTTGCGTAGGAAGAGTAGGGGTCGATCCACAGGGGAGCAAGGGTTTTTCCTAATGAATTTGTGCTTTAGTTATAATTTTTTCATGAATTTTATAATTGGGTTTACCACCTATGAAGATAAATAACTAAAAAAAATATAAATAAAGAAATTTGAAATATAATTAAAATATTTATAAAATATTAGTAGGCAGAAAATGAATTTTTGGGATTTTTAATGAACATTTTAAAGCCAAAATAAAATAGGAAATGAAAAATGCTGGCGCTCTGGACTTAGTCAAAATTTGGCCAAGTCCGGATGCTAAATGGGTAAAGTGGCTTGGCGGAGGAAAGAGAAAAATGGCCTGCACTAACTTCACTCCAGAATGAGTTCTAGAATGATTTTTTTAGTGTGGTTGGATGCGTTGGAACCGTCTGGATATTGAATACCTGTTCCAATACTAATTAAAAGACAAAAGATGAACAGGTAAGAGTGAAAAAGGAGAAGTAAGAAGGTAACCTCTTTGTCACACCCTCCAAGGCCCAAGGGACTTCTTCTCCTTTCCACCAGCTTCTTCAGCCCTGGATGCGTCCTGCTCACCCTAGCACTCACTAAGGTGAATGGATCTGTGACTCAATTGCACTTAGGCCACCAAACATTACTTTGGATTGAATCACAAGATGAATATTACAATAGGGTGAAGGGGTTTATAAAGGGAGAGAGAGAAAATGAGAGCCATTGGATTTTTAATCATTGGATGGCCAGATCCTCTTTTCTGGGTCATGATCCACGTCCATTATTGTCCTCCAATCAGCATTGAGATCTTTAAATTTACCCCAGGGATGTTTAAGACTTCTTTCCTTAATTATCATTAAATATGCTATCTTTAAGTCTCCACCCTTGGATGATTTATGGATTGAATGGCTGGATCTTCTTCTCTAGCTTGGATCCACGTCCAAAGGTGTCCTCCAATCGGCATCCAAGCACCTTAAATGCTCATAAATAATCATGACTGAACGTTCCCCTTGCCCTCCTTTCTTTGGCCCAAGATGCCTCTCATAGTGGGCTTAATGGAGCTTCCTTAGTGGGCCTTTAGACTAGAGCCAGCTGTCTTGATTTGGGCCTCCTTTCTTGGCCCAGGGTCATGGCTGGGCCTGCTCCTTTGGGCCAAATAGCTTCTACTTTATTTAATTATCCCCTTTATTCATGAAAGCTTCATCTAATTCTTGCATCTTCCACATAAACTAAGAAGAGAGGGAGATTCATTCCACTTAACTCAATGAGTTAAGTGGGGTTAATCCCACAAATGACAATAATTAACTCAAATTAGAAAAAGGTGATTTTATTTCATTATTTTTCACAACTCAATACAAATGTTGATAATATATGCAGATAAAGATAAAGAAGTAGATAAATTAACTAGAATTGCACATATATATTACTATCATTTTGGATTTATCAGACATAAGCAGCATTCATCAGAATATAAGACAAAATGTAGAGTAGAGTTCACTCAACCGTCCATCCACCTCGCTCAAAATCATCTTCACCGTGGAGTAGAATGGCGGTGTTGAAATGGCCTTTTCATCTCTCAAGGTTTTAGGCAGTCCATATTGACACCAGAAGAACAACATATGTGCAGAAATTTAAATCGGTAATTTTTTTTTCAGTTCAAGAAAATTGGTGTAGAAATCGATTAGGCACATAAAAGTAACAAAACTACAGAATAATAACAAAATAGCATTTTACTAGGATTTTTATGAAAAATATACAAGTTCAAATGAGGGGGAACCCATTTTCAATGACAGCAATCAGCATATTCCCCTTGAAATTATGTATACGATGAAGTAGTGTAACGTTCTAAATGCATTTTTGTGGGAAAAAACTCATTAGTGACATGTTTTGCTACAGGACAATGAAGCAAATAGAGATGGGGAAAAAGGTTTTACAACTTAAGGCCAATAGTAACATAAAGTTAAAGCATATTGAAAATAAAAGTTTAATTTAAAGTTCTTTAGTCTATTGCCACCATCATGCTATTTTAGACAAATCATATAATGATAAACATAGTAAACTAGCATGACTTACACTGAACATTAGAACGTAGCCACAACGTAATCTCGTAGACTGCCTTCCTGTTTTTCCCCCGATATTCTGTTACATGAAATAGAGAGAATTAAGAGAAAGAAGCATGATTGCACACATGAAAGAAAGTGATAGAAAATGTACCGGCACATGAGCTGTCATCGTCATCATAGTCATCACTGAGGAGTATTGGTCTATAGGACAAAACCATTACCATAACATCATCAGCATCTCAGTGCTCTCTACATCTAGGCATGATCTTTGATACGTGATGATGCATCAACCAACTTAGAAAAGCCGCTCCACCAGTGCGCTGGTTGGGCATACGACAAAAAATTGGCATGCAATTTTGGTCAAGTTTGGAAAGTATCGCGTGCCGACTTCCTTCCACCAGCTCTGTGGATTATCCTCATCCTCGTTGCATGGGATGTTGAGATACTTACCCAGCTCTTGTCAGGGCATGGAGCGTGGTCGCTGAAGATTGCACAGACGCTTATACTACCGTCTACAGGAAACATATTGTGGCAGATGTCGACTTTCTGACGGTTTTCCCAGCTCCGAGTCACATTTAGTGGCTTTTGAAACTGAGGTATAGTCTAAAAGTCTGCGAAGATAGGAAAGCACATCTTGGCAACAAGACGGATGCACAACCTCTATTTTGGAAAATGGATCTAATGATGATGTTGTAGCGAATGTATGATTGGCCCAAAGTACCATTGCATATTTCATCAGCTTTGTATGCATAGCACTACACACGGATCACAATGCATCCCTCCGCTTAGAATCCAATGTTGCCCCAACATTGTACATAGCCTGCTCAAGGTGAGTCGTAAGCTTCGTGACCATTGACGTTACCTCTGTTATTGGCCATTTCTTCATCGAACAGACAAAGTCAGAACCCTAGCACAATGGGCCAAGGATGCCCTGATATTCATCAATCAACTCCTAGTCCTCTTGACGAAGGCCATAGTCCTTAGTTGATGTTGTAAGGAACCTCATAGCCTTATTGTCCAGTATCTCTCTCTTGGCAAGAGTGCGCTCCAACATAATGAAAGTGGAGTTCCAGAGTATTGGGCAGTCAACTTTTATCTTGTTCGAATTCGGGAGCTCAAACATTTTGCACAGATCAGCATATTTCTCCATTCGTTGCATGGATCCCTGAATGGCAACATTGATGTAACTCACGCGTGAAACAGCTAGTCCCAAAGGTGCAATTGTCGACGCTGTACTTTCGTCGACCTGTGATTTGAATGGTTTATCCGTGTCCATCATTTCTCCATCCATAGTGGAGAAGAGTTCTCTGCTTTGTTGGGCCTCCCTTGATGTCATTGTGAAATTTATGATGGTCTTTCTCTAGATGTCTCCAAACTATGTTTGTGCTCCCATCTTTATTCCTCCTAATGACGCCCTTATTGGTGGGCCAACTTCAACAAATCAATCTAAAACTTTAGATTGATTGCATCATCTGCTTTGAGAAGATACGTTGTCATCAACCTCTACTCTGAGGTACTCCGCGATCGATTTCGGCGTGGTCGTCGATGTGGACTCTATTATTCCACCAGATTAATTCAAAACATGCATTCATTCGTACAATGTGTGTGACGCATAATTTCATGAAATACTAGAGGCGCATTAAAATATAAAAAATGCTGGAGATTTAAATAATTGTATCCCAAACGCTAAGTTCATAAAATTAATGGTCACAAAAATATTGAGTTAATTACAAAATATTTCAATTATCCACGTGAAAGAATATTAAATCAATCGAATCAAACCATCCATCAATTGGATCTACTCAATGGACTGATTGGATCCAAGTCCATTGAATAGAATGGACTGATGGATCCCTTATAGTAGTGCCGTATGACAAGGTACATGGATGGAAAGAACCCATTTCTTCTTTTTTGTATTCTCAATCCCATTTAGTGATCACCGTTGATAATTGATCAAAAGTTTTTGACCGATTGAACTATCTATAGATCGACGGATCCAAAAAAATTTTGGATGACTTTTACACATTAATCACCTAACACACGAAAAATTGAGATATATAGAATGAACACAGTGTACCTTTTTTGGGTCGACAACGAAAATGCACGAGATCAGGTGCCTATGCTCGAGTGATATTTTGACCTGCTTAGTGGTAGCGTAACTGATGTGCTCAGTGATGACGCTCAGATTTCCTTAAAATACAAGAAAATTGAGGTAAGAGAATAAAAACATAGAGTGATGCATAATTAGACTGTTAGCACAAAATATCAATTTTGCATCAATGAAGTGTGTGAGATGAGGCCATACACTATTTAGAAGAAAAATGAGATAAATGTGGGAGGACAGAAAGAATTCCTCTCAAAGAAGTTGAATCCATTCTCGTGAAGGTCAGAATCAAAACAGAAAAGTTAAAATATACAGCATTTATGTGTGTAACATGAAGATTTTATGAATGTAAAAGAATATGACCAACCATTAACATCATCTCAACCTTGGGAAGTAAATAGTTAAAAAAGTAGTGCAAAAGTTTTCTTACATATTTTGTAATAATCTAATTATATAAATATGATTCTAGTAGGTAGTGTTCACGAGTCATGGCTGGAAACTAACACTTTCCTCGCATATTTCATTCGAGTTAAACCGCTTTTATTTACTAACCATGATTGACAAGTTACATGTAAAATCATGTAAACAAAACTTCTTTACCATTCCAGTAAGTTAGTGCATTATGACACAAATATATTCAGTTAATTAATTGTACAAAATAACTATGTAGTTGTCTACATTCTATAAATACATAATTAAAAAAAATTGTCACAAGACTGATTATCTAATTGCAAATTTTATGTGCAAAAAAAGATAAGAAAATCATATATTTTACAGTCATAAAATTATAGTATATTTTAAAAAGTATTTATTTTAAATTGGTAATAAGGAGTTTTATTAATTTAGGTAATACCAAATGATAGTATATTAAAATATGATTGAAGAAGGTTTGATTTTAAAGAGAGTAAACAGGATCCATAATACAGCATGCCAAAGATAAGTTTATTAAAAAATAAATCATAACCAATATAGGGATTAGCCCGGGAAACTGTAGTTTATTTTAAAAGATTAATAGATATAGTAGGATAGAAAGAAGAGTCAGCTGGAAGATATTCTTAAGATACTATGTGAAAACATGCCGACATATGTGTAAGAAAATATGATAGGAATATAGTGAAAGGACAAATATAATAAAAAGTTAAAAAATACTCGAACTGATACAATTTTAGAGACATTTGATAACATAATCAGAGCATGACTTGTGGGCGTATTTGCAGTTATTAATCTCTTAAAACTGTAATTTATTTTAAGACATTAATAGATATAGTATGATAGAAAGAAGAGTCATCTGAGAGATATTCTTAAGATACTATGCGAAAACATGCCAACATATGTGTAAGAAAATATGATAGGAATATCGTGAAATGACAAATACAATAAAAGGTTAGATACTCGACCCGATACGATTTTAGAGACATTTGATAACATAATGAGAACATGACTCATCGGTATATTTGTAATCATTAATCTCTTAAAACTGTAGTTTATGTTAAGAGATTATAGGAATATCGTGAAAGGACAAATACAACTTAAAATTAAAAAATACTCGATCTGATACAATTTTAGAGACATTTGATAACATAATCAGAGCAGAATGATACTGATAATATAATTCGTTCTACCTAGAAAACAAAGAGCTTACCAGAATGATACTGAGAGTATCATTCTGCATTCGCAAATCTCATTTTGGATGAATCATACATACATGGACCGTCTTCAAGCCGTCCGTCGGGGAAGTGATCTCCGAATATAAGGACGGGAGCAGTGGACATCAGGGAAGCGAACACCGACAACGAGGATGGGAGAGGTGTCACAGAAAGAGAGCAAGTGATGTGCAACGTCACCAGAAGGGGTGGAGGGGGAGGGGCAGATAGCTAGAGAGCTACTTGCACCCAAAACGCAGTGCGACCAGCACAATGAATTTGAAACGGGAATTTTCAAACAACGTGATTTTTAATATAATTTTAATATATTAAAATTTTAAAACATGTTTTTTTTGTCCGGGATGAGGGATGGGACAGTTTTTCTCCAGATGAATGGATGGGACGGTTTTCATATCGTTGGACGAAAAGATCATCTGTACGCATCCCTGCACTGTATTCTGGACGTCGGATGAAAGAATCTTTCCTCTGCATCCCTGCACTGTATTCTGGGCGTCGGACGGGACAATCTTCGCCCCGTCCCGTCCATCATCCACGTCTCGGACAGGAACTATACTTATCATTGTCAAACAGACGGATAATCATAAGTCGGGATGGGAAAGAAAGTTTTGTTGGCTTGTGAACGTGCAGATGTTGGCGAAAAAACATAAACATGAACAAAAAACATTACAAACTTCATTGCAAATAGGGGCAGGAATTTTTTGCCATGGGAACAGTTATGAGTTTATCAGCGGGGAATATTTCTTGCCAACTTTTGTCTAATTGGGGAGAACGAACTCCCTTTGCAGCTGCAAAATTATGGAGGCTCTCTCTTAAGTAACATGCAAACACATGCACAATGTTAAATATAACTCGGATGTTGATTCTTTGTACAAGATTGCAACTTGTTTTAAAAAGTTGTACTTTCTTAATCTCCCCTTTTTACTGCAAAATATAGACTCTTTAGATTAACATGATGGAAAATCACTGTTGAATTATTTTATTTATGACCATTTATTAAATGCCAAACATATTTGTTTGAATTTTTCTGATGGATTATTTTATTGCCAAGATTGTCTAACTGGAAGACAACATTCTGGAGACTAACATGTCATGCAAATCCATACACATAGGAAAAATCTACTTCTTAAATAATATGGTGTTTTAATAGTGTTTCATGTTTTTAGTGTAAATGCTTGAATTATTAACTGATTTGGGCAAACATTATGATAATTTAGCATAAAGAAGACTGATGCATGGTAAATAATGCCACTGTTTTATTCAATACTGTTGTATTCGAAAGTGGGTTTACATTTATATGCTTAATTGCCTCTTTTCTATATATTGCATTCTTCAGTCTCAATTTCTCACCCAACAACCAAACATTACTTAATGTTCATGACAGAGACAAAGACGAGCATAAACATAGTTTTTTTTGTTCCTTCATTGACAAACACCAAACTTCACACCCTTAATTATAAGTTGTATATTGGTTTTTGGAGAGTTATCTCTGGTTTTTTACTAGAGATCACCCAAGATTTTGTTTAAATGTTGCCGTAGGTCTGAGTTGAGAGACACAATTGATAAGTCCAAATTTAAGGGGTTTTATGTCGTTGTTTTGATTCAGACTTAATCAACAATATTTATGAAAATTTCTACTTAAATACTCTATAATTAATATAGGGCAAGTAAGGGGTCAATCCACGGAGAGGCAGAAATTTAATTTCAGAATTCTTTCTCAAGCTTGGGATGAAGAAAAGGATTTTAAACGTGAAAAATACTATATTTTTTAGATTAAGAGATGTTTCTAGATTTGTTGGTAATTTTCAGAATTCCCTATGTTTTTAATTAAGCCAAAGTACAACGAGAAACACAAAATTCAAATTTCTAAACTAATTTTTGTATTTTATCTTAGCAAATTAATCAGAAATAAATATTTTTAGAATTTTCTGGGATTAATTCACATAAAAAAACACAACTATAAGCATTAAAAGTGAGAAATAGAGATTTTTTTTGAAATGTTTTAGGTGTGAAAATGACTTTAAATAGCTTATATTAATTTTCTAGATTTTTTCCAATTTTTTGGATTTTTTAACGTAGAATTTTTTTTTCCGATTTTTCTGATTTTTTTTGATTTTTTAATTAATTTTAAATATGAAAAATATGAAATTTACCTACTCCGGCAATCGCCGGAGCAGCGGCGGCGGCGGCGGCGGAGCGGCAGAATGGGCCGGCGGGCCTGGATTGGCCCGTAGAGGGCTGGCCTCCTTAGTGGGTCAGCCCACTAAGGTTAGCCCAATTTGGCTAAGTCAAGACTTAGCCAAATTGGGCTTAAGCTTATTGGGCTTAACCCAACGGCCAGGACTTAGCCGAATTTGGCTAAGTCCTGCACAGGACAACCCTGTGCCCTGCGGTCTTGTGCGCTGGCTGCGCGCGGACCGGTGGGCAGAGGGCGGTCTCTGCCGCACAGGCACTGCACGGCGCCGCACGGCACCGCACGATGGCGGCTAGAAGACAAAAAATAAGTGCTTTGAGAGGATAAGAAATGATATTTCAATGCAATTTTTTTGGGATTCGAAGTAGGGAATGCAGGAGGATCTAGAGAGATAAAGGAAGAAATTTTATAGTGAGAGACAAATGTTTCTAGAGAGATAAAAGGTCGAAATAAGAGGATAGAGAGAGAAAATGAAGGATAGTGTAGAGAGAGTTTGAGAGGGAATTTGAAGGTGTAGATGAAAGAGATTTTTTTTTAAATTTTGTGGTGATGAACTGTGGATATGGATGGACGTCTAGAGAGAAATAACAGATTCTAGAGAGAGAAAGGGCCGAAATGAGGAGATAGAGAGAGAAAATTAAGAGAGAATGTAGAAGGAGTTTGAGATAGAATTTGGATGAGCAAATGAAGAAGATTTTTTATGACAATTTTAGGGGAGTAACTATGGATATAGATGAAGGTCTAGTGAGAGAAAAAACCTATTTTAGAGAGAGAAAGTGGAGAAAATTAGTGTTTAGAGTGAGAAAGTGATGGATTTTAAGGGTAAATGGATGGGAAATGATGGAGAAGGTAGAAATCTAAGATCCTAAAGCCTCAATGCAAGTTTACTGAGCCCTCAATGCTTCCTCTCAAGTATGGATCCTTATATTTCGCCAGGATCAGGCATTTTTCAATGCAAACAAGAGACGAGATTAAGAGAAAACTTCAATAAACTTACATTAAGCAGGTTGAACAACCTGGATTCTGAAAAATGTCTTGTCCTGCTGGCCAGCCACTTGCTAGAGCACGTCCAGAATGAGGGAGAAAAAGTCTATTTATACATTGTGAGAATTACTAAAATACCCCTTTGGGCATTATCTATTCTCTTTTCTTGCCATTTTGCCTCTTTTTCTCCATGGGTTGAGAGCTTTGCCTTGTAATTTCCAGTTTGTTTCTTTTGTAATGTGTTTGCAGGCCCAATATGTAGGTCAGGTCGTGGTCCAAGCCCCGCTGGTCTCTCCTTTAAAAGCCCACAATTTTGTTTCATCATTTGCAGCCCATTTTGATAATCACTAAGCTCCCAAAATCCTTCAATTTTTCTCATAATGATATCTTCTAATTCCTATAAATTTCTGCACATTTTGAACTATAAAATACTCATCAGAAATAAAACTGATTGACTTCATAGAAGTCAATGAAGTTAGTGAAAAATAATCATAATGTGCAAAAGTTGGAATTATTAGCTAATGCACAAATATTTGGTTAATTCAAACAATAACATGATAAATTATAAATTAATAATACTAAAAACATCTAAAATGTATGCAAATATAGGTTCATTTATCATGTTATCAACAATCTATTTTCATGCTTCCATCAAGTTGATTCCTTTCAAAATGGTGTATGAATGAGATCCTACATCCTTAATGTGGATTGCATATGTCAAATACCCCTTTAATACAGTTGATCAGTAAATTTCAGAGTGTGATCATTTATATGATCTTATTAAGGAGCATTATATCAAGACCTAATGTCAAATGGAAACCCAGAGATATAAACAGTAATGATATCTAATCTTCCAAATGGGTAACTTTCGGTAGGTTGAATCAAGGATCTAAGAATGGAGTCTCTGATATTGAAAGGAGACAAAAAATTAGGTTCTGAAAATTATGAATCCCATGCCATTATGGAGTGGGGTGAAGAAATTTCCTATCTTGTGAACTTTCCTATAGATGCCTCCCTACATTTAATATGTCACATATCTCATCTAACAAAAGCATTAGACCCAAACGAATGATGAGCAAAAATTTTGGTTCTTATATTTTCATTGCTAGTCATTAATTTTATGTAACACATTAATATTTTTTGGGTTTTGTGGACTTGACTAACTATCCAAAATGATTATTTAGCAATAAAATTTAGACAATTCGAATTGGATCTAAACTTTAAATCAAAAGATGATCATATCACCATATGTGGAACAGATTTCTGCTACCTCTTGGTTTCTTTGAAGAGCTCCTTCAAGTAGCTCATGTGTCTGGCTTATAACATAGACATTTAATCATATCTTGAATCTCTTCTCACCATCCTCTCACACATAGACTGAGATACAATTGTGAGAGGGAGGGGGGGGGGGGGTGGGGTGCCCTAGCCTGACTAGCATGGCACCTGAAATGCATGCCCCCTATTTATACTTATTTGGAAATTTTCATAAAAGTCTTTATTACTTTGGGTATATCCCCCAACATTCATATGTCTCATGTGTGTGACAATTATTGACATTTACTAGGGCCATGTATAATTCTGAATGAAGAACTAAAATAACATTGTAATATTTATTGACAAATATTATTAGTTAAATATGTAACCATATACATTAATTAATTAATGATGGATTTAACCCAATTGATAGGTTAAGTTGTCAGCCTATGGGGTGCCAATCTTAACCTTGTGCTCTAGAAGATATACATGGATATACAAACACTCTCATTGTACATTTAGCATAACTAATTACTATGTACATATAATCCTTGACTTTTGAAACACTTCAAGATGAATTAGGATATTGTTTATTGGATTCTAGGGCCATGACTGAGGTGAAACATAACGACTTGTGCAGTAAAAGATAGATAAGAGAATACTACCTACTCATCAAATCACCTAAGTTAAGATTGGATATATGCTTTATTGGTTCCTCGAGTGAGACATGTTGACATATTCATGTGTCCAACCTATAAAAATGTCTATGTGATCCCTGTTATGTTTAATATCATCTTTCATCTTGACGATATATGTTTTTACACTGTCATTTTTATGTCACTTTGATCACATTGGGAGTGGAGAGTCGCAAAGGGGAGAAGGGAGAAGATGGGTGGTACATGAACAAGTATGTCCTGGGCATGACTCAATACTACACTCATTTATCTCATTATTCTATTTGTCACTTATTTTAATGAAGGAAGAGGACTTATAGACTCAAAGAGACAACTATTAGATGAATTTGATTCCCCTAATCTATGCTACCTGTGTTGGGTTCTATAGGCCTTGATTTGGATCAACATTAGGATTCTATGCAGTGGAAGACATAACATAATCATAACAACATCATTAAAATCATGAACAAATAACCTCGGGATGGATCAGAATTGTATTTCTTGGATCCTCGAGCAAGATGAATTGAGCTGATCATGTGTGCAATCTCTAGATGTTTCCATGCAATCCCGATAAATTGAATCTCCTCCTTTATCTTGACTAGCTTCATTCAATTTTTATCATTGTCGTTACGCCATCCGAATCTCATCGAGACTAGAGTGGAGCTACGGGAGAAGGGAGAAGAAGGGGAAGGACCCTGAACAATTCTGGCCTGGGTGAATTTCGTTCAGGGCCTTCCCCTATTTACAATAAGTGGCTATTTTTCATAAAACCCCGCAAACTTAAGTATATCTTCTAATGTCTAATAGACTATTTGTATGTGACCCTCTATGCTCATCTATGAGTCTAGTTAATGACTCTTATGGCCCGATACCCTTAATTGGCCTTTAAAATTAATTAGTTATATCATCATTTAGATTAATTAATGTCAAATTAATGCAACCAAATCGAGACGTTGAGTCTCCAATCCGTGGGGTGCAAAGCTACACGGTGTTTTAGAAGATATAAAGGAGTGTGTATCAACTCACTCATTAGAACCTGCTCATGACCGGTTATAATGTACATAAAGTCCTTTATCCACTTGGTGCTCCCAAGATGACTTAGGATACGGTCTACTTTCAAACCCTAATCGATCATCCAAGTTAGTACTGATGCGTTCGGAAATCATCTTGGAACTCTTTACATATATTTTGCTATCTAGGCTAAGGACTTTATCCATCATCTTCCTTGATTTTTCGCCTCTTATTCCAAGGGTGAATGATCCCATCTTGAACACTCAATAATCTTCATGAACTTCTTGATGCAACCAAACTTAAAATATTTAGAATCCCAGCATTAGAGACTCATAGGTCATAGTCAAAGTACAATTGTCCACCCACAAGACATCTTTGGTGTCTTAGGTCTAAGGACCCCTTACACATTCATGACATGAATTAACTTGATTTATAGTTTGGTATAATACAATTCAGGGATCTCTATGGATCAATTCAGTGAACTATTTCCACTAAAGTGCTCCTACTCTCCATCTTTTCGTGTCTCTACACTAACGGCTATGAGACCGGACATACTCATCATATGAGTGAGACTAGAGAGATCTATTTTGTGCAGCCACTTTGATGGTGACCTTCTTGGTTTTCTGTTGAATAAGAATAATTAAAACACATGATTAAAGATATGTGATCTCTGTATTACGATCTTATCATGCTTTACTAAGTTCGTTGATGTGTTCATAGACTTCATTATAAACATCACACATGCATTATAATGAATATGTATTGTTTATGAACATGGAATGCGATATGGAATGTGTTGTTGGCTTTCCTCACACAGATATTTCCATCAACCTGACCCCTCTCTTACTATTCAAGTAATATCCTTGTACTGTTACTTCATTTTTTAACTAAACTACTCCTAAAGTTTCTTTTGCGCATAAATTCACACATCTTCTTATCCCTTGTGTTCTTTCGTGTAAGGCCTTCCTCTACTTATACTTAATAGGAATTTTCTGTAAAACCCTCTAAACATGAAGTATATATTTCAACGTCAAAAAGACCATTTGTGTGTGACCCTCTAGGCCCATGTATCAGTTTAGTTAGCAAATCTAAGAGCCCAACAACCCTTATTGTCCTTTAAAATTACTTATTTAATAAAATATATATGTTTAATTTTGATTCTGTGAGGTGGGAAGCTACACCTTGTGATCTATAAGATACAAAGGAGTATACTAACTCATTCATGGAACATTAATGTCATCTATTGTCATGTATGTATAGTCCTAGGATGACATATCATTTGGTTTAAGTGTGAAACCCTAATCGTTCATCTTGATTAGTACAATACATTGGAAAATGATCGAGAACTCCTTTGAGATTTCATTACCTTGGGCAAGAACTTCATTAAAACTGCTACCTTGAGGTATGTCTTCTTATTTTGAGGGCAAATGATCCAATCTATCATCTTCAAAAATCTTTTTCTACATCTGAGATAAGATTCTCTGGAATTCCATGATCTTTGAGACTAGTGATCTTTTTATTATGAGATCAACCTATGTCACTTAGTCTGATGATGCATTCATAGATTTCATGATAAGAGTCACACATGCCTTGAAATGAATATATATTATATTATTGAGCATCGAATGAGATATGAAATGTGTGATTGGCTTGTCACCCACATATATTTCCATCAAGGTTAATTATCAAATATTAATCCATTTTTTTAGTTTTCATTGATGCATACCTTAAATTATTTGAAAACACTTCTCCAATTTGTCCTCTAAACTAGCCAAGGAGTTCCATATATTGTTTTCTTAGAGTCAATATCCTCTTATACCAAGGGCGGACAGTTCTATGTTGACCATCCGATCACTTTTCTTGACTTCTTGCTATACTAAGCTAAGACTATCTCAAACCCCATGATTAGATATTTGTAAGTAGTAGTAAAAAACTAGAATTTATGTGGATCAATTCAATAAATTCTTTGCGTAAACTAGGATTTACACTTTAAGCCGCAAGGTTAGACATATTTAAGGTATAATTGAGATTTGATAATACTATTTTTTACTAATATTTTGATGTAGATCTTAAATTTCATTTGAATTAAAAATATCAAAATTAGATGTTTAAAGACAAGTGATTAGTATTTTATGATCTCATCATAATCACAAAGTTATTGCTTATATTCAAGGACTTCATTTTAAACCCACGAGAATAATAATGATAAAAGATTTGTTTCAAATTGACCTTAAATATAACATAGAATTATGCTTAGATCGAAGACTTCATACTATCCATAAATGTTTCCTCATTTTGTATAAGAGAAGGGAGAATCCCTCACTTTCTATCCATAAAAAATAGAGACTTTTAAAAAAAGAGGCGTGGGTAGTTGAGAGAGGATAAAAGGTGATAGGCTGTATATTAAATTAATTTAAGAGATGTGCTAGTGCGACGAACAAAAGGTTGTTGGGTTCAAGGGCCATGATAGATTTCCTGGAAAAACATTTTCCCATTTGACGTAAGATGAAGTGAATTAAAAACTAATCAGCAATGTTTAGCAGACATAGAGTACCTTGTTGGGAACTTGTTCCACCCTTAACTTGCACCATAGGAGAGTGCCGTGAAGCCGTTCCTATGCATGGGCTTTAGACATATCCATGCCATGAAATGACTATTGGATCTCCTATTTTTATTATCAAACTCTTCTTGAAAATCTGTTTGATATACTAACCATAAAAAATTTCTAGTGAAATGAGTGGAGAATGAAAAAAAGAATATAATGGGTGACTCATTATTTATACTTATTAACAACTTTCATAAAATATCTTATTAATAAAGTATATCTACCAACATCCTTTAATCTTTTGAGTGTGACCCTCTAGACCCACGTATCAACCTAGTTAATAATGTTAAATACCCAATAATATAAATTAACTAATCGAGAATTGATTTAACACCAATCGATAGGTTATGTTTCCTACAATGGTGTTCAAGCTACATCTCATGCTCTAGAAGATACATATTAGTGTTCAAACTCTCTTATGGAAACTTAATGATCGTTGGTTACCATGTATGTATAATCATTTTCCCAGGTGAGACTCCCAAATGACTTAGGGTATGGTTAGTCATCGAACCCTAATCCATCATTCAGTTAGTACTGATGTGTAATGTTGATCATAGGATAATACCTTATCCAATATACCTATTACCTGGCCAGGGATTTGATGCATCTTCTTCCTTGAGTCAACCTCCTCTTATACCATGGGTGGACAATCACATCTTGACCACCAATGACTGTTGTGTATTTTTTGTATGTGTAAGAAGAGGTATGTAAGAATCCCATTTTTAGGGACTCTATATTTTGGTCAACACATGCCCATCTATGCACAAGATGTGATCGGTGTCTCTGGTTGACAGACCACTTATTGACATATAGGTATAATACCTTTAAGGGGTTCACATGGAACACTTAAGTGAACTCTTTCTCTAATTATCACCTACTACCTATACTATCTCCACATTAATGGCTACATGATCAGCAATATTTATATTATAAGTAGGATCAATTAGTTCTATTCTATAGACCACCAATGACTGTTGTGCCCTCCTCTCCTAATGTGACCAAAATGGTAAGAAATCCTTTTTGATCTCTAGCAGCCCTAATCAAGAAGAATATGAAAATATTTAACATGTCGACGATGTAGTGAATACATCTGGATGTTGGACACTTGTGCAGTTGAGACAATTCATTAAAGAAAAAATAGTATTAGATTTGACTTTGAACATGTTTATTCAATCATTAATATATTTTATTTTTAAAAAATTCCTGACATAATTATAATTTATTTTTCTGCATGAATCTCATCTCAAATCATTGATCCTCGTAGAACCCAACAATGCAAGCACGTAAACTTTTAGAACAAGTGAATGATAGGATTATATTCAAATGATGAAACATTTATCCTTGGAGGTAAAAGTGGTTGTTATAACCTTATAAAAATTTCCATATTATAGTAAGAGTCCACCCTTGGTCATATGGTAGGCAATTCCTCTAATTGTTTTGGAGTTTTGAAAATTTTAAATTTCCTTGAGTGATATCTTTTCCATTTTGTCTCAAAGGATATTTTTCATCTCTATCAAGAAAAGTTTTTTCTCTTTTAAGAAAATCTCCAACCAAGAGTATGAGCTCTCGTTTTGGTTTGTATTATACCCTCAAAAAATGGTGAGGATAAGAAAATCAAATATAGACAGGTATTATGGTGGGAAGGTGACAAACTCAAAATCAGGGTAAAATTACGTTGTCGTGAAATTGAGCTTAATCAATCATATTTATAAATATTTACTGATAAAATTTTTCGATTAGTTAGCGATGAGGAAGGGTCATCTCCACATGGAACATATCTTAGGAAATGGGTCGTTTACTATAATTATAGTTATATATTTTTTTAATTCTTCGTTCGTCACGCGTTGCTTCTGCTCTGAACACACCTGAAGTTGCCCCTTCTCCGAACCTGGTATTAAATTGTCACTATGTGAGTGAGACATTCTCTTTTTAAGACATGCAAGTATACCCTATACCTTTTAATATTGTATCATTTTCTTTCAGAACGTCTCTCGTCTGCAAATTTTCCTAGATATGATGACTTTGGTCAAAGGTCAATTACCGATCACGCAATCTGATTGATGCTTCAACCAGAATATCTGCTAATGGCATTCTAAAATGTCAGGCTATGCCTCATATCTGATTGATACCGCCTTATCTTAATCTTAATGAAGATGTGGTGTTTCTCACAGAACCTTTGAATAATTATCATAGGCATCGCCTTATCCACTGATTCAGTAACATTATTATTCAATATTTCTTTTTTGTAAAGATAAATGTTTTTGGCTTCGTTTCATCTTTACTTACAATGAATTTGAGAAGGTGAGAAGGACCAAACATGGCATAATAGATAATGATGGGATGAAGAGAGTGATCAATATAGGTATTGAAGTAATTAATAAAATGGGGGGAGTTAGTGAGTTTAGTTTTCTTCAATGGGTAGAGAGGGGACACATTACAAGATCACTGCAGCATAGGTGACACATGATGTTTACAGTAGGCGAGGATAGATAGGAATGATGATATATGAGGATGGATGTTGATCATGTATGGGAGTGACAGATGATCTACCTAAATGTGTTAAAGAATTATAAATGGAAGGCAAGAGGCAAATTCTAGATCCCTATTTTCCGTCGGGATGAAAGCATCTTCTTGATGCAGGTCAGCCTTCCAACTATTCTGTTGATCCTCTCCAAGCATTAAAGACACCTAGAAGACCCTTCATATACCTCAAAATTTCACTTTCTTTTAATCTGCCTCTCAGCAGGAAGTGAACTTAAAAGATATTTTCTTACAAAGATCATGAGCTCCATTTAAAGATCCAACCATATGGATGGATAGATGCCATATATACGAAGCTGCGCTTAAAATTTCAGCTCAAGGAAAGTAATGGATCATCAGATATCAGGAATGGAAGTTGGATGATTCTCAATTGTTGATTTAATCTGAATATTCTCTCTCCTCATCACCGTTGCGGCCACCACATCATGTCTATGGTTGTTGTCATTAAATTTTTGTGATTGAAGGTGATAAATGACAGGTATTATTATATGTTATTCTCATGTAGTGGCTGTCATCATCCCATGTGTCCCTGAAATAAAAATACAAAAGAACATAATTAAATAAATAAATGAAAATGTGTGTCGTGGCGTGCATCAGCGTGCTCCTGTTAACAGCAAATAAAATGATGGCACGTGCGCCCCACGTGTACACATGGTGGCAAGTGTCTCCTGACTCATGGGACATAGTTGTCCTCTTTGACAAGTCAAAAAGGGAAAAAAAACTTTTTTAAAGTCTTCAAGCCTCGGTCTCTACGTAGCATTTATGGTAGAAAAGCTTGTCTTCTTTTTGATTGGGTCACATCATCCTGTGCATAAAAAGCTAAGAAAATCCGTTAATCATTGAATACATTTATTGCATCGCTAATCACAATGTCATAACAGTCTAAAATTAATGATTGGCTGACGCCAATCATTAACAATGTTTAACGATTTGCTGTTGCCAATCAGTAATCTTAACATTTGGTTGGTCATTTTTCAATGAATCAAACATCTACACGTTGTATTTCAGAAATAGAAGGCTTAAAAATATTCCAAAATTCATATAAATTAAATATATATTTATTGACTTAAAAAAGTCATATCTTTATGAACATAACTTGAAAATGTTCAGGAAAATATATTCAGGAAAAATCACAATTTCTTTTGGAAACTTTTGTCAGAAAAATACCTTAAAATATGTAAAAATGCAGAGAATTTATAACCTAATTTAAAATTATATTTAATCATTTTAAGCTTGATAACATGCGTATACAATTGATTTAATGTGAATAAACATATAAATATGATCAGGTTAACCTACTTAAAATGTGTGTTATCAGAAGGATAAGTGTGATTGTACCTTATATACTGACATGATCCATTGTTAGTCAATGGAAAATATATAGGATATATAGTATGTTTAATTCCAAACAGTGAGAATTCTCTTTCATATGGTTAGAATGCAACATATGGCACAAGAGACAATGCCATAGTTTATAGATAGTCTATCCAGATGCTCTTATTTATAAAATAGTCTATCTAGAACTAAAGTTTTTGTTTGGACAAATACTTGATTTGTCCAAGTATCAACCTAGGCTTGCCTATCGTCATGACGTACACCCCTCCCTTTTTCAGCTCCCTCCTTGTGATAAATTCATATATTATTAATATTTTTTTCCAACATCTCGATCAGATTGATTGATTTGTCTTCATACTTCATCATGATGCTACCTCCACTAGAAGCATCCAAGAGACACCTAAAATTATCTCTCAAACTTTGGTTAATATTTGGATCAACTCATGAACCAATGTAGTTATTCATTCTTTCCTAAAGCTCATATGATATTTCACAAACTCTCGAAGAAAACTTTATGAACCAATTTTCTCACCGAGTAGTATTTTGTCAACAATTCAACTTCTATTTCTTCCCAAGTGTTGAACTTAAGAGTGTGATTTATAAAGAACTCTTTTCCTCTATCTCATGTGCTTGGTAGGATGTTATCAAATTCATATTACAAGCAATGGTGATTATTTTATGGTTATACAGCTCCGTTGAAGGTAATCCTTATGATACATGCAATTGATTCATAAAGTGATAATCAATCTACTTTCATATTATTTTCTATTGTGACATTGACTTTTTTTAATGGCTCATAGACCATGGTTGTGAAATGATCCAACAACCTCTTTCTTTCCTGCATATATAGTGATCTTTTTTTCAGAGTCATAGGAAGTGGATCTAAACTGACTTCCTTAAGAACTCTAGAAGATGAAGATGTTATTGAAGTAATAAAAATGTAGATGTGAAGTGGTTTTTTCCTTGACCTAACATGTCATTGTATTTATGGGTGCACACATGGCAGAGATAGAATCAGCAAAACTTTGAGGTAATATACTGGAAGCTTCATAAATCTAAATGATACAAGATCATTGAATAGTTTTAACATATATTTAGAGGGTATTTGATAATACAGGAACATGTAGTTAAAATAATATTTACTTAATTTCGTCAAATACGAGTGTCAGTTTTAGCCAAAAAACACTCTCTAAAAAGAGAGCTAGTGAAGGTCACCCTTCAAAATTACAAAATAGAAACAATAAAAATAAATAAAATATGTAAAACAATTTTTGATGACGTTAGAGAACTGTGTGATCTATAAATATAATGATTACAAAAAACAAGAAAATAGCTTATCATATTATTATGGCAGTACTTTAAATCAATCAATATATTTACTTATTAAAAAAACAGTAAAAGTCTTAGAGTATTTATAGTGATAAGTATCATATCTTCGCAGTGAATTTTAGAAAGCATAATAACATATTATTTCACAAAAGCACATAAACTAATTACAGCTTTTAATAATATTCTTTTGTGTTCGTGAACTTATCAATTTTGGCGCATGATGTTTACTGATTATTCATAACCCATTACAAGAAAAGTTTTATAAAGCCTGATATTGAAAAGGGGCAAAAGGAAAATTAGGATTTACATATCATAAGTAGTTAGGAATAATGGAGGAGATGAGTTCCTATAGGAATTAGAAGTAGGTGGTGAAATATTGTAAGGTACGCTAGATAAAATAGGTGAAGATGATACATGTATAATTTGAACATATAACATTAGGTGGCTCAAAGAAAAGTGATTATGTGCTTAAGGAATTCAAGAGATGCATAAATCTATCCCAGAATAAGATTCATCTAGTGGGTAGCCAGGACACATTAGCAGGGTTAACTCATGAAAGGCAATGGTGATTGAGGGTTCACACTAGTCAGTCATTACTCCATCCAAGGATTATATTACTTCAACCCTTCAAGTTGTGTGCATGTTACATCTCACCCTACTAGATGTCATCACCATTTAGAAATTGACAACACATTGTCTGAAGTCACAATCTGTAACATCAATAATATATTCCACTTTAGGAGCCAAACTTCTCTATATATACTCCTATATTCAAGGGTAAATGGGCTTCCAAAAGTGAAGTCATATCATTAATCAGGTTCATAAAACTTTTACCGCAACAGCTTAGATTAATGCATGATCTTTGATTAAAAAATAAATTTATGAAAAAATTGATAACATTCCAAATTTATGAAGGGCCCTCAAAGCATAATAAATAAGTAACTTCAAACTTTAAGAACTTCAAATAAAAGGGTTAGTTCATTTTATCCATGCACCATGCCTTTGTTTTGATTATTGTATGGGTTTCCAAGTTATTAGTTATTATTAAAATATTAAACTTATAAACTAAAAAAAAACAAAAAATCAAGGGAAAACAAATAATAAAGAAAATAAGAAATGAAATTGTGAGATAAATAACTAAAAAGAAACGTTAGCTTATGGTTGTAAAGATATATCCAAGATATGGTCAATAACCATATAATCAAACTCATATTTCAATATTGATTTTGGACTTATCTTTTAACCTTGATGTCTTGTTTATACGTATTAAGTGGAAAAATAGACCTTTTTAAAAACAAAATTGATTTGGGAACCAAATCCACAAATAAAATAAAATAGATAAAATTATGATGCCTTGTTATTTTAAACAACAATAACTCCAAATTTGACTGCTAAATATCTTACAAACACATCCAACTCATTTGTGTTAAAACTTTTTTTTTCAAAAAAATAACATATGTCTTGAAAATATTGGTTAAAAAATCGTTATCATTCCAAACACTTAATATTGACTTTTCCTTGTGAAGATGATGACGATCATATTGCTAATGATGCAATCTCAGTACATGACAAATTATTAGGAAAATACACTATAATGAATGAAGTCTAAGATCAATAAATGGTAATGCCAGTTCGTAAAATAATCTTTTTCTTTGATTTCCATTATATTCATGTTCTTACCAAAATATTCATGTATTTATTGAAAAAATAATTTTTAAAATTCCCAATAATCATATCAGTAAAGGGAATACCTTCCTAAATTTTCACCAAAATATTCTTCTTTAAAATTTTCTTCCCCAAATTCCTAACTTATTCATCTTATACTTTTTTATGTTTAGACTATTCAGTGAACTTAGTCAAAGATACTTTATCATTGATAATATAAGATATTTGATCGTTACACATAATTCCACAGCTTTCTCATGCCACATGTGGGCAAATATAATTCTAAATAAAATATGATCATGTATCCAATTTCTTTTATTTTTCTTCAAAAATTTTCTCATGAATGTAAGCATGGAAAATGACGCACATGGCTCAATATGAAATAAATATTTAGGGTAAATCAAAGGGACATAACTCGATTGAAATTTTGTGTAGTACATGTGTTCCATGTATTCAATTCAAGGTCAAGATGTTGCTATCATGTGTCTTTTGGACAATACGGTAGATAAATTGCATTATAAACTGAAAGAATGGATAGCTTTTATCATCGTGATCATCATAAATTTACATAGATCAATATAAACAACAAATAATGGAATTTACATAAATTCCCTTTACCTTATATTAAATCACTTCTTTATCACAATTCTTTTTGTTAATTATTTTTATAATTATATTAATGATTAATTTAAATTTTAGTTTTCTGTCCCAATTTTCTTTCAAAATATATTTTCTGAGGATCACTACATTCCTTGAACGACCTCAATAATAAATGACATAATATTTCCATAATTTGGTGATTTTAGAAAATTATGATCCTCATGTATATAAATAATCCTCATGTATATAAATATCTATTTGCATATTCAATTGACTATATTGAGGTTAGAGTTTCTCTTGAGATTATCCTCATTCTTGTGAAAATAATTTTCCCAACATTTAACGTTTTCCAAAGAATCATCAAGATAATAAAAAATATTTTAAATTAAATCATAATGAAATAAATCCAAAGAAAAATTTTCACAATGAAGATGATAATAATTTTCATAAAATTGAACAAGGCAAAAAAAATGGATCATATTAAACCTAATTTAGTCAAGTTTCTTCATTACTTTTCATAACATTTGCAGCTCCTTTAATCGTTTACTCTTGAAAAGTAAGAATGTTCCTGTAGGATATTTCGAATGAGAAAGTAAATAGTGTATTTTATTATATTAACAGTGGTATATTTGTAGATCAAAGCCTATGGATGGATAGAAGGGAGAAAGACATAGCTACCCTCAAATTTTCAACTCAAAAAACCTAGATCATTCAGATATGGTGTTCTGAATTTAGAGTATTTTTTTCATTGATTATTGATTTCCCCTCTTCAATCGTTGGGATGGTTTAAAATTTTGGCACATAAATAATGGATACCCCAAAGGTCTGCATCAGAATCTGTATTTAAACAAATGATTTATTTCTATAATGTCCTAGGAATTACAAAAAATACCAATGATTGGCCAAAGAATCTTTGTTTAAAGCTTTCCTTCAATCATGTTTCACCACATAGACCTAAAAAAATAGCAATATTCAAATAACTATTTTTTCTCCTCCCCCCATATAGCATCTGTACCAACATGCATTTATTGTAATTAAAAGTTATATTTTTCATTCACATCATATTTTATAGTCCAAAAGTCATAAAGATTATTTATTTGATTGGCACAACTGATGATTAGTCACAGCCAATGATTGATCATAATCTGAACAAATCTAATTAAGGCAAATAGTGGAATATGATGGAGAACAGTAAAAATTTATCAAACCCATAAACATATTTGAAAGAATCTATAAATATGTATTTTAAAGTACATCAATTTGTTCTAGTTGTATTTATGTTAGTTTATTTAGTTTCCTTTTATACACTCAACTCCTCAAAAATTAAAATTACCATTCATATATGACCTGAAAATTAATGTTTTCAATATTCTCTCCATGGATTGAGCTATTACTTAGTCTACTTTTAGTAAGGGAACCATTATAAATCATGTTGAATTAGTGAAAGCCTTTAATTAAAGTTTTCAATCCCAATTTATTCTTTATCAATAATACCAATTGTCATTCCAAAATTTTGAATCATTTGAATTTATTCATGAATAACCATGGATTGTGGAAATAAATTATACACCCCTAAGTATAAAAATGTTTTAATGAATAAAAGAATCTCTTATTGTAGAAAGTAAAATGAAAACTGTGAAGTGGAACTTCTAGTGCCCCCTTCTTCAAGTCCTTCTAACAATTAAAATATAAAATATTTCAAAAGACGACTTAACTTACTATTTTCTCTTTTATTTCAGCAAAGGAAAAAAGGGAACTGTGGGAAAAAACATAAGCATTAATCCCTTGATTTTATAGGCCTAACCTTTGTGTTCATATGCCTTATGTGCCAACATTATTACCATGATATCTCCCATCACAAAATGCACAGTTTTTCTTTTAGTGGTTGTACTCTTTCATAAAGCAATATTTGAAAATTTTAAAATTGGGTGCAAGTTTTTTACTCAAGAAGGAAATTATTTTTTCAGCAACTGGGGGACCGAGATAAAAACATGTGTCACCATTTAAATTTTTATCGATTAATATGTTTTGAATGTTTCAACAGTCGAAATTTTCAGGCACTAATGTGTTAGTTTATCGGAAGAGACTGAGAAATCACGTAAAATGGGGAAGCAAAACATGTCACCAAATATCCCTTTAATTTATCATTTATTATACATCCATATGGTTTAAAACAACATTTATTATTTATTTCTTGTCTTTGTTGTCTTATTCTGTCAGGAACATGTCGCCACTACAGAATGATGCTGAAAAGGTGATAAATGTGAGCCAATGATTGGAAATAATATTTGGGGAAATTAAGGCCATGAAACCCTAAACATGGCAAGGTGGTGTTGAGGTGAGACAATACTTTAGTTGAATCAACGACAAGGAATGACCCATCTTCAAATCTTGATATTTGATGATCTAGAAGGGATATCAAACTGTAATTTTGAGGCATCCATACCCTAATCTATAACTTGAGGCAGTGGTGTCTGTAAAAAATATCCGTAAATTTTTGTCCTAAATTTTTGGCTGATTGAAAGAGAGAAATTTAGGGATTTATCACATGTTCATCTTGGTGTCTTGGGCGAGTTTACCTTCCACTGAAAAATGATGTGGTTATTGGTGTAATGGTCTTCATTTTTCATCTCTATTAGAGTAGATCCATATCATTATATCATCTGGTCACGTCATGCCAATTTGATCAAGTCTTTCTATACTAATTTATCTCTCCATTTACCTTCACGTATCGTCATTGCCACTTCATCCTACATCTTTTTCTTTCTCATTATGTCTTCCATTTCAATATATCCTATTATATGTGTTCTTTTAGTCCTTATAGTCTTATTAAATGATTAATTTCACCCTCTTAGATTGATATTTTGCCCACCTCTCTGCCTTGTATTTTGTAAGTATTATTTTTCATATTTTTAATCACCATTTAAAACATATAAATTTATAATCAGTGTTCCATGTGGGGACGGTCCTTAATCATCAGTATCTGATTGTATTTTTGTTCAGTTCAGATTTTTATCTGTATTGAGTAAATTCAAAAGCCAACAACTTAAACTAATTAAACACCTTATTTTGATTATAGCAGTCATCACATTGACACATGATTTTTTACATCCTTCAGCTCATGGGTATAATGGAACATGGTTTTTCACTAAAAAGTAACAAACAAAGTAATAATAAAAAATCTTCAAATTAACATGACAAGTTTTTAGTTTCCGATGATCAGATTAACGATGTATTACTTGTTATCTACTTATCTTTGATAAATGCACTAGCACTTACTGACATTTTCCCAGGATTATGTGTACCCCCTATGAGATAGAAGTATTTTTTTATTTAATTTCAAATGGGAAGTATTTGGATATTATTGGTGAAATTAAATACTTACAATTCAACATACCATTTATTTTTGTGTTTTTCTTTTTTGTCTTGAAATTATAAATTATATGCCTATTTTTCTGTTATTGTGAATTAACCAGGATAAATGAATATTTTACGATAAATAGGTTTCTTTTTTTATTCTAGGGACTATAAAACATGAGTCATTTTCTAGTAGATACAAAAAGGAATTCCTATTTATATGCAAATAAACCTTGAATTGAAAGAGGCTCAACCTCATAAGAGTGGTTTACGGTTCATTACATGGTACTTATAGTGGGGAGAAGAGAGAGATTCTGAAATAGGTCCATGTTAGTGGGCCAATACATATAGATAGAAGAGAGAAAATAAAGAAACCCATTCAACACTTACCCTCACTCTATTGAGTTGATTTATCCATTCCCAACTTGCCACACAACTCTTGAAAGTGCAGGGAAGATAGGCCTTTGGTGAAGATATTTGCTCATTGATGAGCCTAAGGGATGTACAAAGTGTATAAGCGTCTCAACTCCGACTTCTCTTTAATGAAGTGGCGATCAACTTCAAAGTGAGTCCACCACATTAGAGTGAAGTGGCGGAGTTGGTTGATTTTCTCACGGCTGAGCATGGCCCAATACTGGTGAGGCAGTTAGAGAGCCATGAGACGCTGGAGGGGTCACCAAGTGAATTTGATGAGCATTCTTCTGCTGCATATTGTAGCAATTCTCCTTGGAATGACCACATTTCTTGCAATAGTTACATAAAAGAGAAGGATCTCCATAAGTCACGTGACTTGGTGGCACCAACTTCAAAACTGGGGGGGCAATATGAGAGTGCATCACCATAGGAGAGAGCATATGGGACGACCCTCCCCCAACAGGTGGAGGACGTGAGTTCCCAAGTTTTTGGAGAGCCATCATAGAGCCCCGTTCAGGGTAAAATATGCCAAGACGTGAGTGCTTAGTTTGAATAATTTGAAGTGCCTCCTTATTGGTCAGAATGTTTTCTCGATGGATGTGATGACTGTGAGAAGACTCATATTCGGGGTTAGGGAAGGACACAGTCCGGTTTACCGAAAACCTAAACCTATACCTGAACTTCGGTCGGATCTCGGTCTCAATCTGGTCACGGTCCGGTCCAGTCTTCGGTCAGGCATGTTGATTAGTCAACGTGAAAGTCAATGTTAAGTAGGCATGTTGATTAGTCTCCCTACTTTAGACTTTATCTAAAGTAGCGTTGGATAATGAGAGTGAGAGAGGGAGAGAGAAAGAGAGGAATATAATTAGAGAGTAAAATAGTGTGAGAATGAGAGAGGGAGAGAGAAAGAGAGTAATATAATTAGAGAGTGAAAGAGCGTGAGAATGAGAGAGGGAGAGAGAAAGAGAGTAATATAATTAGAGAGTGAAAGAGCGTGAGAATGAGAGAGGGAGAAGGAAAGAGATGAATATAATTAGAGAGTGAAAGAGTGTGAGAATGAGAGTGGGAGAGAGCGAGAGAGTGAGACTGAGATAGTGGAAGACGGAGAGAATACCAGAGGTAGAGAGTGAGATAGTGAGAGAGTGTGGGAGTAAGAGTCAGAGAGTGAGAGGACAAGACTGAGAGAGAGTGCGAGAGGGAGAGAGGGAGTGGGTAAGAAGGAGAGCACAAGAGGGAGAGAATGAGAGGGGGGAATGAGAGAGGAAAGGAGGGAGAGGGAAAAGTAAGAGGGAGCAGGCGAGAGGGAGATTGTTCAATAGGGAGAGAGGGGAAAGAGCGAGAGTGTGTGAGAGAGAATGAGAGAGGGAGAGAGGGAGAGCGAAAGAGAGGGAAAACTAGGAAGATAAAACGAGAGGGAGAGAGGGAGAATCAGAGTGAGGGAGAGCATGACAGAGAGACGGAGAGAGAACAAGAGGGCAAGAGAGAGAGAGGGCCAGAGAGGGATGGAGAGAGGAGGGTGAGAGAGAGGGGAGGAAGAGCAGGAGAGAGGGTGAGAAAGAGAGGGAGAGTGGGTGAGAGAGAGAAAAAGGGAGAGAGGAGAGGAAGAGCAGGAGAGAGGATGAGAAAGAGAGGGAGAGTGGGTGAGAGAGAGAAAGGGAGAGAGGAGAGGAAGAGCATGAGAGTGGGCGAGAGAGAGGCCCAAAGAGAGAGGGAGAGAGGAGGAGAGGGAGAGGGCCAATCTTTGGTCCGGTTCGACATGCGAACCAGACCTGGACCAGAAGGTTCGGTCAGCCCTAAAAAGGCTGACCGACAGTCCAGTCTGACGATGTCCTTCCCTACTCGGGATTTGATCCTATTAGGTGTTTGAACACCTGGAGTTTGGAGGCATGTAGTGATCCAACTCAGCCCATAGAGAAGTCAATTCAATGTTATACTCCCAAACATATCGCAGACCTTGGAACAAATTTGTGAAGTGAGTCACAAGATCATAGATAATACCTTGGAAAAAATTTGTGAAGTCGTTCCTCTATGAGTGAGATTCTTGAGCAGCGTCCATGACTCCTTGGCAGTTTTAAGAGGTAAGGACCTAATCCTGAACAACACCCTTGATATCCAGCCAATGATCATAATGGGAAGCAATGGGAAGTGGAGGATCTTCCAAAAGATGCTTCATAAGCTTTCTTTTCAAGGTGAGTTGAACATACTAACGCCACTGAAGAAGATTCAATCCTGTAAAACCAAATTTAAGAGCTATGCAAGATAGAGGTTAGTGCCAATGACTCAATTCTGGTGTGAGAGAATAGGCAGCACCGGCGGCAGATTGGCAGCAGACGTAATGGAGCATGAGTAGCCATGAGATAACCTAGCAGGAAATTAAAGATAATCAACTGCAAGATTCGAAAGCAAAGCATCCGGGTCGATGCGTACAGAGCTGACGAAGTGACGAGGGACCCTACATGAGTCGAAATGGATGGCTGTGGAGACAGCATGAGTCAAGGTGGACCCGACATGAACGATGGCAGAGCCTGCGACAACGTAGGCGACACTGACACGATTGATAGGAGATCAAATCTGAAGGAAAACTCCCAGATGTGGCATTGATACCATGAAGAAACCTAAAATTGAAAGAGGCTCAACCTCATAAGAGTGATTTACGGTTCATTACATGGTACTTATAGTGGGGAGGAGAGAGTCTGAAATGGGCCAATGTTAGTGGGCTACTACAGTATGTACAATTTTTTCTTTCCAAATCAAATTAATAAATATAAAAAAGTCCAAAATACATGAATCCACCAAAAATACACAAGTCTTTTCAACCTTTAGGGAGTAAGGAACACATCTGAAAAAACAAATTTAAATGATATTTAGTATGCGGCCAAAAGCTTACAACAGAAGCCGCACTGATCAAAATAGCATTGGTACTTATTATTTACAGACATTTTCCAATTACCCAACATTTTGAGTTTCCTTTTGTCCATGAAACTACGCCTCCATCTTTCTGAGGTCAAGAGACTCTGAAAACTCTGTTGATGAACTCTGTGAGGTTACAGCAGTGGACGATGGCGATATCCAGCTGGAGGCCAGCGAGTGACTTCATCGCAGAGGCAGGGACCACACACTTGCTGTAACCCAGCTTGGCCACGGTAGCAACCCTCTTGTCCATTCTCGGAACCTTCCTTTCCAATGAATGTGTAAGTGATGGGCAGATACAAAGTATATAGAGAAAGGGGGGAGAGGAAGAAGAATCAGAACAAGAATGGACGAAGTCTTTCACTTTGATGGGTTTAGTAGAGAGAGAAAGAAGGAAAAGGATGAGAAAAGTTACAAACTAACGAATTAGAAAGAGAGAGAAAGAAGGTGGTGGGTGAGAAAAGATGTAAATTAAACAATTAGAGAGAGAGAGGAAGTGGGTGAAGGGTGAAATAATACAAGTTAGCAAATTAGAAAGGGAGAAGATGAAGGGTGTGAAAGGATGCAAAGAGCAAATGAGAAAGGGAGAAGAGTAGAATGAGAGACGGATGAAAATATTCATTCTGATGGACTTATTCTGAAATAATATGGCTGAAAGGGTTGAATGAGCAAGGGTGCAAGTATGCATAGATTACACTGGCTGGAGAGAAATAGATAAATAAAAAGATAGACAGGGAGAGAGAAAGGAAGAAGGTGAAGGACGAGAAAGGATGCAGGCACTCATTGGCAAATTAGGAAAATAGAAAGAATGAGAACATATGAAACCTTCATTTTGATGGAACTATTCTGAGAGAATAAAAAGAATGGGTAGCATAAAAAAGGGTGCAACCATTCCTCAGCACATTACAGGGTGAATGCATGAGAGAAAAAGAAGGTGAAGTACAATGAGAACGAAAGACATTCACTTTCATGGGCTATTGGGGAAAATAAGAAAGAAAAGAGAGAATGAATGAAAGGGGAAATATAATCCTGATACGGGCAGAGATCAGCTCAATAGGAAAAGAGAGGATGAAAGTGGATGAACGCGTCCACAAAAAAAGAGAATGAGAGAGAACAGTTAACTCCACAGCAGGGAGAGATTGAGAGAGAGTGAAAGATGAGAACGGATGAAAGCATTCCCTTTGAAAGTGTTATGAGAGCAACAAAAGAAGGGGGAAGAATGAAAGGAGATGCAGGAAATCATCTTCTTGTTCTTCGGTACAGAGAGAGAGAGAGGGAGAAAGAGAAAGATTAATAGAGAGATAACATACCGTGCGGAGTTCTCCCGCGAGGCCAACCTCCCCAATGAAAGCGATATTGTTGGGGAGGGCGAATTCTAAGAAGCTGCACATCCAGTGAAGCCCAGTAAGCATAAAAAATAAAAATGAATTACACAATGAATGGAGAAATATTCTCAGGAAAAGGTTAGAAAAAACAATTTTCAAGCTGTCGATGAGGACTAATTACAGAGTAAAACCTGAATCAGGATAGTTGCCTGATTATGGGATAGTACAGCATACCTACTGCAGATCGCAGCTGCTAGAGCGAGGTCCCCTGCTGTCTCAGTCAAAGTAAACCCGCTGACCACATTTATAAAGATGGACTGATACACCCGACCAAAAAAAAAACTTCAGGCAAAAGTAAAAAAACCAAAAATCCAGCCAGTTGAATTTTGGAAAAAAAGAGCCACTTACAGTATTCTCGAGTTTCAGGCCTGCTTGTTTCATCAGAACCTGAGAAATCAAATATCCAAGAATCAGCAAGTAATCAGACGAATCAAATGAATCTTCCAAAAACAAGAAGGCTGTTTTTGGAAGATTCATGGTGCTTTATCACACTATTAATGATAAGTTTCATGAATCACTTCTTAGAAAAAGTTATCATGAATCACTTTTTTTGAAAAGTTATCATTAATCGTTGATCCTGAAAAACTACTCCTTTCCTAAAACAAAGAATAACGTGTTGCAAAGGCAGCGCTGGATGAATGCCGAATGATTCTAAACTGATCGAAGGGAGACTAAGAAATAAAAATAATCATCAATTATTTTTATCGGACGAAATAAGGTTTTTTCATCTTGAAAAAACACGTATGGTGCCTTTGAAGGGTTGATGATGTTTGTCACAGTATTAATGATTAATAACCATCCTAAAGCAAACATTAACTCATAGGAAAGCTGCTAATGTATGAATGCCCAATGATTCTAAACTCACAAAAAGTGCGGCTAAGAAATAAGGTTACTCACAGAAATTAACATGTCAGCTCGTTTTGCGGATACACCGTTGACATGCCTCACAACTGTCGATCCAGAAGCACAAAGAGCCTAAACAAGAAATGGAGTGTCACACCAATCCAACGGAGGGAATACATATCCCTAAAAAGAAAACAAATGAGTGCAGATAAAAGCAAAAGTGATGGATGGACCATAGATTATTCCATAACTCCCTATATGAGAAGATTCATTGCGTAGGGAGCCCAAATTAACACATTTTTCTTTAGAGTTTCTTTGGCTATGCTCATTCGGGGAACTTGTACAGTAGAGACAAAACAATTCAGTTCAAAAAAAGACCTCAAATGAATGACTTTAATTTTTTTAAAAATCAATACGGCGTTCATTTATAAAATTGAATTGGATACTGATAAGAGGAAAATAAAATAAGGCGCTCTTTTGACCCATCCTTAAGAGCTTACTCAAACGATTTGTGCTAAAATAAAGGCTGATTGTGATAGAATTTCTCAGAAGGCAATTTAACAAGTGCCTCTAACTGAGGATCCCTGCTTTATTTGTTCGTACTCAACTGCACCCTGAACCATGAACACTAAGGCCTCATTTCTCCTAGGCTTGTTGGCGTTATTGGGTCATAGCCTCTTCTCTCGCCTGGTGTGAACATGGGGGTTGATCAAGATCATCATAGTTTATAACAGAATTTTAAGGGTTCAGCAGATCAAACATCCTTCATTAACAACTCATGCATTTCTGAAAGTTACCAGCTAAAAACCAGAACTGAGATTGAGACAGATCTAGCTCATTAAAAACTTAAATCTAAAACTAAGTTTGCATCAATCGTTATTTTCACAATTTCTTTTGAAACCTGTCGTCTTTTTAAGTGTAGTACGGAAGATGCTATTTCTTATCGCTGGAAACTTTTGCTACGTCTGAATTTTGAAACATAACATTAAACAAACTAAACATTCAGAGAGCAATCAATGGAATTTTGGTGGTTTGAAATCATCGAAGGAGACATAGATGGCTAAGATTTTGATCCACGCGATATGTGGTAGCACCCAGGTTCTAGATCCCAGTTCTGCAAATGAGTAATCCCACACTAGAGAATGAAGCCCGAGTTTGCAGGCCTAAATGTTTTCTGGAGTCACCATGCAACAAATAAAGTGGAAACAGGAAAAAGAAAAGGAATACCTGGATCTCAAGAAGAAAAGTTCTAGACCCTTCAATGACAACAGAAACTGCAAGACCAGCTAAAACCTCTGAACCATGGTGATGACTGTCGCTGAGAAAAAGCTCGCTGGGATTTAAGACCGCTTGAAGGCCAGTTTCTGACATTTCGAAAACACCAAGCTAAAAGTAAAAAAAATCATTGGATGAGTTTTCCTCTGACGTAATAATCATAAAACTTAACACTAAAGAATCAGTATGCAGGTCATCCAAAAACAGTACCTACTTATACACAAAACAAAAACCTGCACAAAGTAATACATAAGATTTACTGGACAACAAGAGAACAGAAATATAAAAAGGAAGGCGCCACAAGACTCAGTCAAGAGTGGATATTCGGATTCCTTTTCTCTCGTGCAAGCATAAAACTCTTTTAGACACGAAAAGAACACTTATAATGGATTCTATGGGAAATAATGAAAACAGGAGACACAATGCTTGGGCTTGTTCTATTGATTGTAGAATAGAACACTCGAATAAAATCAATTATAAATCTGTTGTGTCACTCAAAATATATCATATCAGTAATTACACAAGTACACTCAAAGAATATGCAAAAAATAAAAACAATAGGAAAATAGTCACAACTAGTTATATTTTTCCAGATAGCTTTCGTCCAAGACATTTTTATCATTAACCTTGGTAATTGTCCACATTGTTTTCCAGTCACACTTCTTATAAAGAATTTTTCCAGTTATGTTTCAATAACATTCAAAATGGATGTAGACATCGTGCCAGACTCAAGTGGGCAACATGAATGAAACCCATTCTTTTCGTTGGAAAAAAAGTTTTAAAAAATTCCCAAAAAAAATTTAAAAATTATAACTGACCATTGAAACGTTAGATTTTGAAGTAATGAAGTTTATTTGTCACCATAAAACTTTGATCATTTACTTCTAAATAGGGGTTCTTGAAATTTTCTAGTTTCCTCAATTTTTTTGGTTCCACTGAATCCTCTTAAAGAACATTCTCCAACCAAGCCTGGTATGAAAAACAAGATCCAGTGAAACTGTATAAAAAATGGGGTAGGCTGTTACAGTACCAACAAGGCAATACGAAAGGAAGACGTTACGAAATTGAAATGAAAGAATAACGACCATAGCAGAAGATGGAAAGGAAGAGTCATGAGCAGAAGCAAATGCCAATTAATGAAAGTAGTAACTAACTTCCCCCTGTCGATGGAAGTATAAATAAAGGGCTGAGGAAAAAATAAGGGGGATTTTCTGGCTTTCCAAGAGGAGAATGTGCAGGAGCAAAGCTGTATTCGATGAGAGATCTGAAGGTGACGATTCTGGAATTGAGATTCCACTGTGGGTGATCAAGGGAGGCGGAGTATATTAGTATAAGATGTGAGATTCCACGGTGGGTGATCGAGGGAGGCGGAGTATATTAGTATAAGATGGTGAGTGAAGTCAACAACTCAAGTAAAAAATTCGTTTGTGAAGTATTTTTCGGGATTCTATCATAGGCTTTTAAGGCAGATACAGAAACAGGGAATACCTCATCGGTAGATCCAAAACGATTCTTCACAGATCGCAGTAATCGGTGGGTTGAACATCTCTCTCCCTGAATATTACAAATTAACGCATAATATGCAAGTCAACATCAGGCATCACCATATAAAACACCTAAACATTAAAAAAATTAAAAAAAATTCGGTATATTCTAGATCTCAAATCTAAGTTAGCATGATTTGATGTCTACTCATCCATTAACACGATGAGGATAAACAGATAACATTTCTGATCTCATGACAGAAATTTGTTGCGCAAAGAAATCATTTATGTAACACGATCCCCAGCTCTGACCTCCAAATATAAAACCACATCCACAATGTGTTCCAAAATACGAGGTCCCGCTATATCACCACTTTTCGTCACATGGCCAATCTAGAAAAAATGGAAAGACGGATATTATACTCAAAAAACCACAACCTGCCCACCACAAAAAAACCATAATTTTGTGCGTTCTACATTGTTTTTCTCCAAAAATGGATTCAACGTCTAATATTGTTCAAATGAAAATTGAGTCCAATTGTTTAGACATATATTGAAATGGCAATAAGTGGACCATAAGATAGCGTACCAGAAGAACAGGTATGCTCGTTTGCTTGGCGAAACGTAGCAGTGCTGATGTACACTCCTTCACCTATGAGGAACCATGTTGGAGAAACAATGGGCATAGTTTGAGAAAACATCAAGTACAGACAGTTCATGTTAACAAGATGAGTAATTCTCTAAAAAGCACATGAACCCATAAGAAAAACTTCTAGACAACAATTAGATCACCGAGATACCATGTATATCTGAAATAAGTTATGTCCTCAGGGGGAATACATGCAGAATAGGTATGTCACTGTATAAGTTAGGATCATATACAGAGCACTTCACATGGGTCACGGTATGTAAGCGATGTGAAATTTAAAAAGGCCGTAAACAAGTAATCAGTATCTCCACGTAATCGGTGCAAAGAGCAAATGAATTCATTATGTTTCATCAACCAAAGGAATCAATATCAGTTACATCATCATTTTTCAAAGATAGGTAAATGGTACAGATGAATTTTCATTATAGGAATCACACAAAATTTCATGTTAGTCTATGACGCCTATAGCACAAGTAAATATTTTTTTTTAAGAAATATTTACTATGATAATTGGAAGAAGGGATTACAGCACCTGCATAACATTTCCAGCACTACCAACCACCCCTCTCAAATAGACAGTCTGTATAGAATCAATAACCAACACCTTTGGAGAGAATACACGGATTTTATCTAGTATGTCCTGAAAATAGCAACAGCTGATGTCACCTTCCAAAATGATTATTCGCGTAGGAAAGCTTCAAATCTTTCAGAATAGAGAAAAAAACAATTTATGGAGTTGGGAAACAAGGATATGGAGAAGACAGGTTTCATAATGCACAAAAATGAGTAAGCCACCATCATAAGCAGATCGAATTGCACGCTGATATGTAACCTTGTATCAAGAAGTCAAACTGAGAAAATACTTCCGAGAATGGGAGAAAAATGTCACCAGTGCAGAACAATCCACAACGACAGGTAGATTACGAATTTTCTTGGAGACCAATCTTGGAGAATCTAAGAGGATTCTCCCTTTTTCCTTGACAGCAGGTGTTCTCTCACAGTTCCAGCCCTAGGTTGCTCTGCAACCACTAACTCCAGGAGCTTCTTGAAAAAAATGTCTAATCCCACCCTGGATCCCACTCCTCTTCTTTATCGGTCACTAATTGATCTTACGTTTATGCATTCTTTGGTAAGATCTTGTAAATAATGAATCATACATACGTAGATGATACAGTCTTCTCCGATGGTACAATTTCAGAATAGAAAAATTAGATACAACAATATATTATCAAGTCTTGGATACAAGTACACTAGTCACTAATTACAGAACTATCTCACAAGGCGATAACTCGCCTCCCACTCTCTTAAGGATACCTTAAGAGCCTTAGGAAATCCTCCCGCTTCTTCTTGAGAGACTTCTTCCTGAGGCATACACACATATCTACATGTATTTATACTATCCTAGTTTATGCAGTTGCTTCAATTATCTTCTTCGAACATATCCAAAGGTAGTGTCTGTTGTATGCCTCCCCTGGATTCTTCATGAAGAGGTGCCTCATTTGGGTGTCTTTTCAGATGCTTTAACTGGTTTGTAATGCTGCCTTGACGCACAGGAAGTTTCTAACGATATATTTGAGTAGTCCCCATAACTGTCATAACTGTCACTATTCATAATCAATATTGATTTATTTCTTCTTTTCTATACTTTAGGAAGATTCGTATCAGTAGACCAACTTCGCTAGATATGGAGCACAAACGACATCTATAAGCTCATAGATGTAGAATAATTACTTTTCCTGAAAAGCTTCACTCTGTATATATTTTATGTTTTTGTTATTATTTGAGAACAATAAATTCAGTAGTCGTCGTTGGATAGTGTACTACCTTGATTCTTGGTCAACTCTATAATGTTATGAATTAAGTGAACCCAGCAATCAAAATTACCAGAATACCCACTAATTTATCAAAGTTGATGGAGATAGGGGTTAATGTGCCTTTGTACTAAGGAGTCCCTATGTAAAGTGAGCTAGGTTTTTACATAGTACACTATCCTATGACGATCCCCATAGTGATCTAACAAAAATAAGGAAAAAATGAGGAAGATAGAAGGAAGAGAGAAGAAGAAGATAAGAAGTTAGAAAGGCCAAGGCCTCAAGGACTTCCAAATAGGGAGTTCTTGCCTTCGCGACAGCCATATACAGCTACTTGTGCCAAGAAACCACAGAATAATCACTCATCAAAAGTAGTGCTAATGTTCTAACAAGGGGTTATTTTCAAGAATCAGTTATTTTCTTACCTAAGGCGTTGACTGAGCCTTTTTGATCTGGTCTCTCTCTCTTGATTCCGCTTTGTATCCACAGAGAGGATTTCTAAAAAACTAATATTGCACTACATCATTTTTGTAGGGTAAATCCTAACTCCAGAGAAAGATCATTTCCTCCACTTACTAACTGTCAATGAAGAGGGCAAGCACCTCAACCTATGCATTCCTGTATGCCCTTTTCTTCATAAGAATTCAGAATAATGTAACAGAATTTCTCCAGTCTCTCAGGATAGAATTCTCTAGGACACCCTAGATATGTGGAGGAGACAAGAGATTCAAGAAACTAATATAACCACATTGTATATCTCACGGGGTTCCTTGGCTTACATATAAGCCAAGTTGTGCATCAGAATGGGCTAATAGTAGAAGGCCCATTACAACTATAAGAAAGTATCCAAAAAAAGAAATATAACAAAAAGAAACAATATTTCGGCTGACATAAGTTTCATTTAATACATTCATGTTTGCCCTTTTCTTCATGAGTTAATTACATTTAGACACAGAATATCATCATGCACACTTTTTCTCCCAAATATCTCTCTCACGACAGCACATAGAAATATTCAGATGTCATCAAATAAGTTACATTTAATGCAGAAACGAAAATCAGAAATAAAAAATGTTACATTCTATAATCTAAATTTAGCGGGCGATACTTAGAAGAACTATTACATTACGTCTTGTTAGTCTGACATTCTTTTACTTATGTTTTTTCTTTGTTATGCAAGTGGGCCGTGTGTTATGAGCGCTGCAATCCTTTCTTTCTTATGGTTGTGCTGTAAGCAAGACAAGTATTATAAGTAGCCCACATAACATGTTTTTAAGTTACTTATTCCCATGTGAGGAACAAGTGACTTAAATTAATAAGGCCTAGGCCCACTTAAATGTAAGCTCGTAATTAAATCTGCCCGAAACTCGAATCTGAGTTTTTCTTTTCTATAAACCCTAATCCCACTGAAGTGGAACAGATCAAGGCAGATTTCACACATCTTAACCCAAATCCGATTTGTATTCTATGCGTTGAATCAGCCATTGCCTTAAATCGCTAATATCATGAGTAGCAAAAACAGTCTAAAGTCTGATGTCCATTTGGAAAGCTTATGGGTACCTCAACATCGGTGCTTGAATACAAATATAATCCAGTCTCAGAAATTTGCATTCGATCAGCTCTATTACCTATCTGGTCCATGCTCTGCACATCAAAAGGAAACCATGTCATTACTTGTTATTAAGCTGAAAAACAATGATTGTTTCACACAGCAGCACAAAATCTGCTCAATCAAGATATTTTCAAGTCTTCTGCATAGACTTACATGGACGGATCATACAAAAAATGAATATGGGAATAAATTATTCACGCTTTCAGTAAAAGGCTTGAAATAATGGGTAGCAGCACTTGATTTGAACCACAAAACATTTCAATATCTTTCATTCAGGAGATAAATTTAGGATCGGACGAAAATTCATTTCAACAGGCTTCACTAACTAAAGTATTGTAAATTCAACAGCACTGTGGAACTTTACGCAACTACTGAGAGAAATCAGAATGAAAATCTAAGAACTATCTGACCTCTTCACCGGAAACATATAAAACTCGAGCAAGTCCTTCAGAACCAAGCCCTTCAGCTAAACAGGCTGCAATCTACATATTTGAGATAAAAAAAATATATTTAATGTTAATAAACATGTCTAAGGAAGACTTTTGGCCATGAACCCAAGTGGAAAGCTTGAAAGCAATAAAATAACACGTTGAAAATAAATATACCTGTAATAATAAGGTGCTTTTCCCAATTCCTGGATCGCCACCAAATAAAACCAAGGAACCTAAAGAACACAGGAAAAGTGAGAGAGATACAACAACCCTCTCACAGAAAGATGCCCTACCACACCAGAGTTTCACCGAGAGAAAAGTTATTCCACTAGTGTTTCAACGTCTGTATAAAAACATGTAACAATTGCTATTGGGTCGAGCCCATTTGCGACAATACCTTTGAGTCCGCTGACATGGCAAATCATCATAATGGCATATTTAACAATATGTGACCCAGTATGATTCAATAGATAATTCAAGACAGAAATAAAAAGGAAAGAGACACAGACGTAGTCTTATCACAACGCACCATCTACTTTCTCCTTCAAAAATATGTTTTTGATGTTAACATGTTAGATCCTCACATGCTGTACTGGATTATCAACAATAGTGAGAGTTGATTTGTTGTCATAATTGCAGCTTGATTGGTTTAAATAGGCCAAGTATCGACCCTCCAAGAATATACCCGATCCACAGTCCTTCACAAACACCCTGAGCCAATGAGCGGAGTTCAGATTCAGCACTGGATCTGTAAATAACCTTCTGTTTATTGCTTTTCCAGGACACCAGGCTCCCTTCAGAGCTTCCAGGACATGGTCAATGATGCACCTGACGTAGTCTGCATCTGTAAATACAATGAATGAGATGTCTCCGCTCCTCTTGAACAGCAGTTTGTGCCCCCCAGACATCTTTAAATATAACAGCACTTGGTGGGCAGCCTGGAGATAAATTTTCCTTGGATCGTGCACAATCTTGATATTGGAGTCCATGGGTTGATGGCAGGTTCGCGATCAAACTTTCCTGTCTCAGTCAGTAAAGTCAAGAATATATTTATGTGGTGAGATGAATATGCCACGACTTCAGTGCTAAGTACTTGAGTCTGCCCAAAAATTTAATGGCACATGTTCTAGAAAGACTCTGGTCCAAGAACTTTGCCTCTGGTGCATCATTTCCCATCCTATTATATCAACATAAACTATCAAAACCGTCGCTGTATGCAGTGGTCCATGTTTGAAAAGTATGGTGTGATCTATGTTGCTCTGAGAATAACCAAGCTTCATCATGGTTCTGATGAACCTCCCAAACCAGGCTTGAGGAGATGGCTTGAACCCATAGAAAGCCATTTTTAGTCTGTACACTAAAGTTCTATCATGGGATATGTGATATCCAGGGAGAGGAAACATATACACTTCTTTGATTTCCACATGCAAAAAAGCATTTTACAATCTCACTGACACACGTCCCAGTTCAGATGGGCTATGTGGGCGATTACTCTGACCGTATTTAACAATGCCATGGGCACAAATGCTTCAAAATAGTCCATCTCCTGTGACTGGGTAAATACCTTGGCCACCAACCAGGCCTTGTAGAGCACCAAGTGACATTAAAGTTATTTATTTTTTTGAAAAAAACACCATCACAATTGTATTTTGGTGCGTACTTCCATTTGCATTCAACAACTTCCTTGCACAGAGACAATTTGACCAACCCCCAGGTCTCATTGTCTTCCAACGCCTCCATCTCAAGGTCCATGGCATCTTTCCATTCTATTATAGATAGAGCTTCCTTCACTGTTTTTGGGAATTCATAGAGGACAAATGTGTCAAAAATGCCAGATATGAATTCGAAAGTCTGTGGTATGACATAGAATAAGCCATAGAATAGGGAGGTTTAATTGTAAAAATCCTCACCCCTTCATGTTGCAAAATTGATTGGAAAATTGATTCATCATCTTGGGCAGGTTCCTAATTTTGTGACTGGTGAAACAATGTCCTCTTCAACTGCATCTCCTGGGTTTGCCATTGCTTGAGAACTAACCCAAGCATTTCCACAATTCCCTGCAACAGTACCTTGTTCTGATACTACTGGTAGCTCTCCATCCTCAGAAATCTTCCTTGGCTATTGCAGTCTCCCAGGGAGTCTCTGAGATTTCCATAGACTGTCCCACAACTACCCAGGGAACCTCAGAGATTTCCCTTTGACAATTTTCACACCACGTACCTTTCTTCTTCTCTGGACGCCACAACTTCTCCACAACGCTGTAGGAAGAGGAGCGGGAAACTGAATTCAAGAATCAGACTGTCTTATGTTTTTACAGGAGCTCCTTGGCTTATATACTTGCCAGGTTGTACATGCAAGTGAGGCCCAATACAAGAAGGGTCCAGAAATAGAAAGAAAATAAAAAAACGGAGAATAGAATAGCTAATTATCTCGGCTGACACCCTTGATTGTCTTGCATTTTCCCTGGGAATAAGTATAAAGAACAGTTGCAAATTCAATGGACCTTTCCAGTCTCTCGTGAGCCAAAAAATTGTGAGGCTGAAAGTAAGACTGTTTCTCATTAAAGGTTCCACAGTTAAAAAGAACAGATAGAGAGATAGAGTCAAAAAATTTATAACCCTTCCAGGTACGAGAATACCTGACCACAACACATTTAATCACTCTCGGGTCTAGCTCCCTCTATTCTCGGTTATAAATATGAACAAATGCCACACAGCCAAAGAATTGGGTTTCGACCCTGCTTTCAATTCCACCAGAGTTTAAGTTCCAGAAAACACTTCCAGAGGGCTTCAAGATTACAGTCCCTAGGCAAGACTTACCATAAGTGGAGATTTAAATGTGCCTTGAACTGAAGCGCATGGAACACATTTTTAAGCCTTCCAGGGCCTTGATTTCAAGGTCACCAATCCAGCGATCTGCAGAATCTCTCTTGCATTCAAGACTTCCTTTTGACCAGAAAATGATCAGTAAATAACAAGTTGGGAACATATAATTTGTCACACCACAGTCTAACACCCACATTAGCTTGGGAGAATTGAAAGATGTAGCAGAATCAAGGAAAATATTTTCCTCATGTATTGGGCCAGAGATGTGAGCTGAACATGTTAGTCAGATGAAAAAGTTCAGCTTCCAACTTCTCCAGCTTCTACAGATCCTCGAGTGTAGCACCTGGAGCTTCTTTGGTGCCATGAGGCTGTGGATCAGTGTTTTCAGTCTTCTGAGCCATAGCCTTATAAATCTTCCCTTCAAGGGTGGGTCTTATATGGAGTTTGTAACATGTATCTTTGGAGTGGTGCTTCTTCTCGTAGAAAGAACAGAAGAGGTTGTCTTTTTCATCGCCTCCTGGCTGATGTTGCTCTTGCTGATCCCCTTTTGACTGTGTACGTTTCACTTCAGACGTAGGTGGAGCAATCTGGTCTTTTGTGTTTTTTATGTTCATAAATATGAACGTATTGTACATTCATATGTGGTCTTTTGTGGATATTATGTTCATACATATGAACTTAAAATACGCAAACGACCAGATTGCTCCTCCACCTACCCTTCACTTCCACCTAAACTGTAAAAAAACATCAAAAAGAGTGATGAGAAGGCCTCTCCTGTACCCATCAACCCCTAAGGGGGAATAAGGATTTTTCCAATATAACTATTCAGTTAGCATGAACCACGTATACTCTCACGTCGAGAATAAGTAACAAGTCACATGAGTAAAAGTTATATTGTTTTTATAACAAACATAACAATAGTCTCACGTATACTTTCACATACGTAACAGTGAAACAGAACAGAATGGGACGGTGAGCCACTTATAGAATGTGGCTTACTAATAACATTATATGTAAAGAAAAAAGTACGATTAACTAGCATAAACCAATATGAAATAAAATTCTCCACATCATGCAGGATACTGTCCGTCAAAACAGTCCTTCCTTAAACAATATACTCTCATGTGAGCCTTCTCCACTCCATATGCCCCCTGCATTCGCCTCACAGATAAGGCCCCAACAGGCCTCATTGGAAGCAACATCCACCCCTGTGAGCTTCTGCAAGTCCCATAACATTGAAGCCAAAGAACACTCGAATAAAAGTTGCAAACTGCCTTCCTCACCCTATGTACGCATGTTTCACATTGCGTGGGTGTTGAGGAACATTTGCATCTGGAGGACTTGTGTCACACAGCAACTCCTTAAGCGCAGCCATTCAAGAATATGCACCTTTTAGGGAACCTTCTGTTTGCATGTCTGCAGGTGTGAATGGGGCCAAGAGAGAGAAAGTGTGCGTTTGCTTCACGATGACATTTTCTGCCTCTTTCTATTTGGGAGGGCACTTGAGTAGTGTCCTTAATGGGCTCACAGTCCTTCCCAGGCCCACAGTGCTCATAAATCGGAGTCAGGATCAAATCAAAGATCACCACAGCCATTCTGCAGGGGGAAAGGTGTGAACTAAGAAACTTCATATATCATCATACTAGGCACTTAACTAGGCCTCACGTGTCACGGGTCCACTTGAGCGTAGATCAACAAAGGAGGGAAAGAAAAGCGTAGATTTCTAGATTGATGAAAGAAAGAGATAGGATCACGGAGAGAGAGTAGTAGGGCAGCAGGACTCCGTTGCTCTAACTGTCAGACAGTGAGAAAATATGACTAATCGAAATGGAAGCTACACACAAACAAGTCTTCGGGTGATGGGAAAATATTCCTATTCCTTAAACGCCTTAAAATACGGCCAAATGTGTCTGCAATAAAATATGTAAAAAGAAGCAGATATTTCACATTCGAGGAACAAATAAAGAGTACATGGGAATAAACTCAAATGAGAACTAAAATTGTAGACCACTGTTAAATTAACTCCAGATATAAAGAAATTTGTATGAGTGAAAAGAATACCAGGTACGAGACCACCACCAAGAACTCTGGCTACTTCCATTCCAAAAGCTCCAGGCCTAAAAATAAAACAGAAAAAAATGTGTGAACATCATAGAGATTAGGGATGGTCGCGCAGTTTGGCACAGAAATTTGCAGTACTTGGGTGAATTTCCAACCACCCCAAACCTCTTGCGCACTGAGCGCGGGCAGTTATGTAGGGGAAATCCAAACTGCACACTAATCAAAACGACCATAGAGAGACAAGAAACGTGAGGGAGAGAGAGATGAGCAAAGTGAGAGAGAGAGAGAGATATAAGAAAGAGACGAGCAACAAGAACGAGAGAGAGAGAGAGATAAGAAAGAGACTACCAACCAGAGTGAGAGAGTGAGAAAGAGAGATGCGCAAGAAGAGAGACGCAGAATCGAGATAGAGAGATAAAAGAGAGATGAGCACTGCAAAAGGGAGAGAGACAAGCACCAAGAGAGACACAAGAACCGAAATAGAGAGATAAGAGGGAGATGAGCAACAAGATAGATAGATAAGAGAGATGTCTAACAAGAGAGAGACGAGAAATAAGATAGAGAGATGAGAGATGTGCAACAAAAGAGATAAAGGGGAGAGATGAGCAACAAGAAACGAGATAGAGAGATAAGAGAGAGCTGAGCAACAAGACAAAGAAAGATAGACAAGAAAAGAGGGAGAGAAAGAGAGATAAGAGAGATGAGCAATGCGCAGGGTGGACGCTCTGTTGGCTGTCAGAAGTGTAGCTCAAAAAGTCTAACGGCACCTCCCAATGACAGCGCGACTGTTCACTGCAAGTGATCGGACTATCCCTGACAGAGACTTTGGGTGAGTCTCCATCAGGAATGATATAGGAAAGCTAGAGAGAGATAAAACGAGAGAAAGATAGAAGAAACTAAATAACAACATGCTCGAATCTCTCAGCCATTCCACAAGTTCTTCATTGCCGCCCTTAGGGGAAGACTATATGTGCTTATTGAAAGTTAATCGAAGGGAAAATGCCAAAAATTCCCTTGAAAGAATAAGACCATGCTCATCATTCGGACGGCGATAGAATGAAGACAACAAAATATAGAAATTATTGATTACTTTTGTGATGGCATTGCAAGTTACTTTTAAGACAGTAAAAAAGGTAACAGCCTTCATTCCCTCAGCGAATTGATGGAATAGTAGTCGGGGGCAAAGTACTAGCAACATGGAGGAGAAGGGGAACTAAGGCCTTCCTGTTGAAAATTGACTTTGCAAGGGAATATGATTCCCTTGATTGGGATACTTTATGGTCCTCTACAATGAAGAGAGGCTTTCCCACTGAATGTGTGGCATGTGTGTAGCGATCTTACGTACTATTCTGTTTTGATTTTGTTGAACAGGCACCGAAAGTGATATGAATCCATCCACAATGGGGGGTCAGGCAAGGATGTCGGGTGGGACCATTATAGTTCATTCTAGCAGTAGACGATTTCATTAACCGTTGAAGCTTATGCACATTATTAGACCAATTTGCAAAAAATTTAGCCCTATAGATCAATCAAGACAAGTCTGCATTTGTGGGGTTTGGGCTATTACCAGAGGAGGCACAGTGCTCCAGTGCCCATGGGGCAGTTCTTATGCATTATCTAGACCTACTATTGATGAGAGGACAGCTCTCAACCACAAATAGGTATCTGGTGATAGAGTTAGTGGAAAGGAGATTGGGGGGGTGTACTTGAGGGCCACTTGATGCAGCTACGATAGATTCTTTCTGCAATCTCAATTTCCATCTCTCATCTTTAAGATGCCTACAGGGGTAGGAAGTCGTTTAGAAGGATAGAGAAAGAGGTTTTTCGAGAGAAACTGGATCTTGAAATAACAGGGGTAATGTCCTTGGTCTCCAACGATGTAGTGTGCAGACCCTTTGTAAACCCTAGAGGGTCTGGGGGAGAAGAGAGGTTTGAGAATAGAATGTAATGACATAATGAATGAGAGTTACAAGAGGGGTATATATACCCTTAAGAGATAGAATAGAGAATAGGGCTAATGGGCTTATAGAACAGGGCCTATTAGCCCATAGAGGACATGTCTCACTAACAGCCCCCCGCAAGCGAAGTGTGGATATCGTCCATACCGAGCTTGGATACTGCACGCTGCAAGAGAGGCCTGGATAGGCCCTTGGTAAGCACATCAGCAGCTTGATCAGAGGAAGCAACAAAATCAAGGTCAAAGATGCCCTCGTCAACCCGCTCCTTGAAGAAGTAGCGGTCACGTTCCATGTGCTTGATCTTTCCCTGCTGGCCCGGATTCTTGGCCAGTGCAATTGCCGACTTGTTGTCACATAAGAAGTGAATCGGGCCGGCATACTCAACCCGTAGGTCATGGAGTATCCCATAGATCCACTGAGCCTCCGAGGCCCCATCAGCAAGCGCTCGGTACTCGGCTTCGGCACTAGAGCGGGACACTTTGTCCTGCTTGCTGCTTTTCCAACTAACCAGGCTGCCGAAGACGAAGGTGCAGTACCCGGTCGTGGAGCGATAATCAACAAGGGACCCCCCGAAGTCTGCATCGGTGTAGACCTTCACCGTCCGGTCCGAGCTGCAAGGAAAGAGTACACCCTTCCCTGGACAGCCCTTCAGATACGCAAGTACCCGAGTGACCGCCTGGCGATGAATGGCGTGTGGATCATGCATGAACTGGCTCAGGAGGTTGACGGCGAAGCTGATGTCGGGCCGAGTGTGCGTCAAGTAGATCAATTTTCCCACAATCTGCTGGTACTCATAGTGATCCACTGGAGGCGAGTCCTCCCCCTTCCCCAATTTTACGTTAGGGTCGAGGGGAGTGCTGGCTGGCGCGCACTCCGTCATGCCGGTCAAAGTCAACAAGTCCATGCAGTACTTCTGCTGGGAGACGAAGATACCCCGAGGGGAGTAAGCAACTTCAAGGCCAAGGAAGTACCGAAGTTGGCCCAAGGCCTTGATCTCGAACTCCTTAGCCAAAGCGGCAGCAAGACATGTAGTTTCGACCATATCAGACCCCGTCAGCAGCATATCATCCACATAGACAGCAAGAATGGAGACACCACTGGACGAATGCCGGAAAAACATGGTGGCATCCCCATTACTCTGGGTGTATCCCTCAGCCTTCATGACAGAGGCGGCGGCGAACCACACCCGTGGGGACTGTTTCAGTCCATAGATAGACTTACGCAGTCGACAGACGGTGCCCGGCGGGCCGAGAGGATAGCCCGGAGGCTGCTGCATGTAGACCTCCTCAGTCAGATCCCCGTGCAGGAAGGCGTTCTTCACATCGAACTGTCGAATTACCCACTGGAAGTGAGCCGCCAATGCCAAGAGAAGACGGATAGTCTCCATCTTCGCCACCAGAGAAAAGGTCTCGAAGTAGTCGACGCCATAAGCTTGGGTGAACCCCCGAGCCACAAGTCGAGATTTGTGACGCTCGAGTGTCCCATCTGCATGGTGCTTCTTAGCGTGGACCCACTTGCACCCCACCGCCTTCTTTCCTGAAGGTAAAGGGACGATATCCCAGGTACGATTCTTGAGCAAGGACTGCATCTCCTCGTCCATCGCCGCTTTCCAATGAGGAGAAGCGATAGCATCGGTGATGCGGCGAGGGATGGGATCCGATTCGATGCGGGAAAGAAACAGCCAGTAGGGGGTACTCAGCCGTGCAAGAGATACATAATGAGACATGGGATAAAGGGGAGTGCGGGTGCACTTGCGAACCCCTTTGCGAAGGGCGATGGGCCAGCCAAGATGATCATCGTTGCCATCGGAGGAAGGAGGTCCATCGCCGGAAGAAGAGGGAGCGGAAGCCTGAGTAGGAGGAAAATCAGGAGAACAGTCATGAAAAGAATCCTCGTCGGGAGTCGGCAATGACTCGCCGAGAGGAGAGGAAGTGTCAACCATCGGAGAGGAATAGGCCTCAGGAGGAGACCAAGAGGGAGCGACATCGAAGTCGGGAATAGGAGGTGCTGGAAGAACCTCCAGAGATGACGAAGAGGGGACTGGAGGGTCAAAGGAAGATAGATCATGAGACGATGACACGGTCGGAGCAGTGGGCTCCGCGGACGGAACCGGTTCCAAGTGAGGAACCGAAGGATCCTCATCCAACGGAAGGCGGGTTGAGGAAGAATAATCTCCAAAGTAGGGCTCATACTCGGCAAAGGTAACATTCGCCGAAACGAAGAACCACCTGGAAGGCGGATGATAGCACCGGTACCCTTTTTGGAGAGTCGAGTACCCCACAAACACACACCGTAGAGCTTTAGCATCCAGCTTCGTCAAGGTCGGTGAAGTATCGTGGACGTACGCCGTGCATCCGAATACCCGTGGAAGAAGGCCGGTCTTCAATGGAACCCCCGGGAACGCCGCACCGAGACGGTCAAGAGGCGTAGCAAAGTCGAGGGATTGGGATGGGAGGCGATTGATGAGATGGGTGCTCGTCAAAATCGCCTCACCCCAATATGTCCACGGAACCGTATAATTCTCCAAGAGTGTCCGAGCGGTCGAGGTCACATAGCCGATCCGCCTTTCTGCCATACCGTTCTGCTCCGGTGTAGCAACACATGAGGACTCATGCAAGATCCCTCTTTCCGCAAAGAACGCATCGAGGTCGGCATTGAAGAAGTCACGGGCATTGTCCGACCGGAAGCGCTGAATGCCACGGCCAAACTGGGTCTGGATCATGGCACAAAAATGTCAGACAGACCCTGACACATCGGACTTGGCCCGAAGTAGATACGTCCACGTGCACCGGGTGGCCTCGTCAACAAAAATCAGAAAGTACCGATGACCCTGCAGGCTCAGTTTGGGGGCCGGTCCCCAGACATCGCTGTGAATGCGGAGGAGTGGCGTCGAGGTATGAGACTGAGATGAGGGAAAAGACGACCGGCAGTGTTTAGCCAACTGACAAGCCTCACACACAATAGTCTTCGGGTCCAAACCCACAAACAAAGTCGGAAACAAACGCCTTAAAATAGCAAATGACGGATGCCCGAGGCGCTGATGCGTCAGATGTAGTCGACCCCTCCGCTGCTCATCGGCCGGCCGAAGACTGGGCTGCACCCGGAAGCACTGCGAGGTCCCCCCATCGTCCAGCAGCAGCAACCCGTGCTCGCGTCTAATCGGTGTAGTTCTCCCCACCTTGTTAGACAGAGACATTCCGTCAGGTGTCAGGTGAAAAGAACAAGACACAGAATCAACAAGACGCTGAGGGGACATCAAAATGGCTCGCAGCAACGGAACATGCAGAACCCCTTGAACCACTCCCAGACCATCGATGTAGACTGCCCCAATACCCGCCACGGGAAGACGTCCACCACCCGCAGTAAGAACAGTGCGGCCCCCACCATGTCGCTCGTACAAGACAAACCGGTGGTTGAAGGGGGTCATATGTTCCGTTGCCCCCGAGTCAATTACCCAAGTCGTATCCGCAACCAGGGGAGCCGTAAAGGCGGTATGACCACAGTACCACTCCGTAGTGGGTAGGGTAGAGCACGCACCAAAGAAAGACGAGGAGGGCACCGAGGTGGATGTCTGAAGAGCAGAGAGCTGGGACGTGAGCCGAGCAAGCTCGGCCTGCACACGGTCAAACTGTTCTGCCGTAACATGCTGAGAAGCGCCGGAAGTAGACTGAGCAAGCAAAGCCGACTCTTTCTTCTTCTTCTTCTTCTTCTGTTCAGCGAAGTACTTCTTCCGACAGCGGGATTCCACATGACCAATCTTGATGCAGTAGGAACAGACCGGGGCAGCGCCTTCCTGGGTCAATGCAGGGGTGGAGGAGGGCCGAGAGAGGAGGGCCGTCGAGTCCCGTGGATTCTCGGAAGCTTGACGGCCAAACTTCAGGATATGACTCTCCTCTTCTTGAAGCTCTTTCACCAGCTCGGAAATGGTGGGCAGACCCTCCGTGCGGTACATGGCAGCGCGTCGGATGTGCTCATATTCTCGATTCAGCCCCCTGATGAAGCCCAGCAAGCGAAGACGTAGCGTATGTTGATACATTAGGCTGGAGGTGTCCGGAGGGAGGTAGTGATCAACCTCATCCCAGATGCGTTTGTGGGCCAGGGCATACTCCATAATGGACATGGATCCCTGGCGGAGGGAATATGCCTGGTCCACTAAGTCAAGGAGACGCCAATTGTCCCCATCTTTGCCGCAAAAGAGGTTTGCTTGATCCCAAAAACCCTTGACCGTGGCCTGGTGAGGAAATGTGTCCGCAAACTCCGGAGTAAGGGTGTGAAGGCGAAGCCAATTTAAGAGAAAGTGCTCCTCCGCATCCCAGGCAGCATAGTGAGGGTGGGAGGTCGAAAGAGCTGGAGCCGTGCAATGCTTGAAGAGTTGTCGAGCTCTCAGCGTAGACTCGACGAAGCGGCTCCATTTCAGAACATTGGGCCCGGAAAGACGCCCCGCGTCGGGTGGATGCGGTAGGGGATTAACCACTTTATGGGAAAGCGGTTTTTCGAGGAAGTCGGCGTCAGAGAATTCGTCGGGCGTGACGGCGGCAGCAGACTTGTCATCAGCCATGGCTTGGACAGACGGCTTCGACACACAGCAGACGGCTCACTGGGCAGTCGACGACACCAGATCTTCAGCAGAGCCGTGCAATGCTCGGGATGTCACGGTTCCACCTGCGCGGTCAGGTGGCGGGGGTCGAGGGGGCAGCGCCCCCCGCGGGGTTCGGGGCGGAGCCCCGAAACCTAGACAAAATCGGAGAAGCCGCGCCACGAAATCTAGACGAAATCGCAGAAGCAGAGTGTTAGTCTGTGCGCTGCGGGCGGCGCGGACGGCGGGCTGCTAGCTGGGCAAACGGTTGCGCGGACGGCTGCCTGCGGGCGGACGGCGTCGCGAACGGCTGGCCGTGCAAACTGCTGTCTGCGGGCGGACAGCTGCCTGTGGGCGGACGTCCGCGCGGAAGCTGCGGCGCGCGGACTGCTGTCTGCGGGCGGACGGCAAGGGGGCGCGGCCAACAGCAGCTGCGCGCGGCGACAAGGGGCGGCGCGCGTGGCTTCCTGACGGCGGCGCGCGCGGCTAGGGCTGCACACGCGGCTAGGGCTGCGCGGACTGCTACCTGCGGGCGGCGGTCTGTGTGCGGCTAGGGCTGCACACAGGCTGGATAGCGAACACGACTAGAGTCGTGTACCCGGAGGATGATGTCAAGTCCTCCACTAGGATCAAGAGCTTGGCTCTGATACCATGTAAACCCTAGAGGGTCTGGGGGAGAAGAGAGGTTTGAGAATAGAATGTAATGACATAATGAATGAGAGTTACAAGAGGGGTATATATACCCTTAAGAGATAGAATAGAGAATAGGGCTAATGGGCTTATAGAACAGGGCCCATTAGCCCATAGAGGACATGTCTCACTAACACCCTTGTCTATGAATTTGGAACAGTCAACAAAATGGGTGGACAGAATTATGTGGTCAGAGGACGACTGGGTACTAAATGTCCTGAAGGGTAATTATGGCTCAGAGCTGGATTGGGAGGGGCATTTGGGTTTGAGTTCGAGGGGAATCTTCATTTTGATGCAACATGAGACAATTGCTTCCTCGAACCAGAGAGTTTTTTGATGCCAAACTAGGAGAAGGCTCTGTTCTTAAATACTGGTCAGAAGATTGGTTGGCTAGCGGCATCCAACAAGTGAAGTTTCCAGAAATTTTCATCCTTCCACAGAATCCTCATGTGCCTGAGTCAGGGAATGTTGGGATAACGCACAGAACCCAATCTTGGAAGAAGCTGTTTCAGATCAAATGGTAGAAGAATTGATGGGCATGCAACAACCGCTCTTATATCCTAGACCTTTGAGCCAGACACAAGATGGCTGGGAGTGGCCTAGCACCTCCTTTTCGGTCAAGATGCCTACATGAAAATCAGAGGGGGAGTTTCAAATGATCCAAGTACCATTACCACATGTGGCCTGCTGCGGAAACAAAAAGCACCCATAAATGTGTGGATTTTTGGTTGTTTGTTGATGAGGTGGCAACTTCCTGGATGCCTCGGCCAAAATGCATTATCCCCACACTGGATTAAGAGAATTGTTCTCATTTCTTCTTTGCATGTCAGTTTGCCCGAGTGATATGTGCTTCACGGCAGATCCCAGGGCAGATGTATTTTCTAATAAGGCCTTTGGGGACTCTCTTTGGGACCGCAGACCTAGGAGGAATATGGGATGGGGAAGGTTTCTCCCAATGCTTTGGGCGATCAGGCGGCACCGCAATGAGGTGGTGTTTAAGGGGAGCACAGCCTCAACAAACACACTTCTTCATGATGAGGAGTTTCTAGTGGCATCATGATTTGGAAAGGGGCGAAAGTAGGGGAGGGCCATATGGGTCATCATGTCCATTAGTTATTCATCTATTTTGATAGCATCAAATTGACCACCGCTTTAGGATGATATTTCTAAGTTCAAAAAAATAAACAATCACCCATCTGAACTTAACTGCGGAATGGAAAACGAGATGGACTTTGCCTACAGAGAGAACAAAAGGCAGGAAGGACTTAGCCTTGGGAGACAGAAAAGAAGAGTCGAACAGCTTCATTAATTTTTCTATCCTAATATCCAAACAAAAAAGGAGGACTACATCGATTTAAGGGACAGCTAAACTAAAAGTAAATTATGAAATACCCCCAGTAGCAAAGAGACGAAAATAACCAAAGAAACCATGAGAGTAGTATCAGGTTTCTTTCAATTTCATTAAAACAATAGGTGGAGATATTGGAAAGGAAGAAAATATATTTACACAACAAGAACTAGGGAAAACTAAACAAGAAATAAATTACAAAAATACCCTTTATGAGCTCAAAGAAGAAAATAACCCAAGACACTCTTGGGGATCATTCTAGATTCTTTAGTTCCATTCAAACAATGAGTGGAGATAATCGAAGCAAAGAAAATAGTACAAGCAACATTTTCAACGCCATAATAATTTTATGCCACAATTTCATCATATGAACTTAATCCTGAGAAAGAAGGAGAACTTACAAAGGAATGCGCCATTCAAGCTGGTTCATCCCCTTCTTCACTTCTTCCAGGCTCTGCGGAACCATCTCCCCAGACCCATGTTCAAGCCATGATCTAGCAGCCATTTCAGACACTTGAAATCCATTTGACACCCCGTACTGATACTCAGATATCTTCTTCACCGTGTTCACAGAGTGACACGAAGGACAAGTCCCCCACCACTGCCCAGGCGTTGCACCGCAATTCTCACAAACCCATGAAACCTTCACCTTGGCAGGCTTCTTCTTCGTTGCAGGGATCCAATCTGAGCCCAGATCATAATTTGAAGAACTAGGCCGAGGGCTTTTCTCTACATTTGAAATGGGTTTGTTCTTCTCCGATCCATCGTCTTCTTCTTTCCTTTCTGTGGGCTTGCCGAAGAGAAAACGACAAGGAGAAGAGAAACGAACGTTGGAAGGGAGGAGAAGGCCCTTCTTGAGGAAGAGATTACGTGGGAAGAGCATGGAAATAGGTTGGAGAGGACGAGAGAAGGCCGTAGGCATCGAAAAGAGGAAGATCAAGAGTGGGTCTCAGAAATTTCAAACAAAGATCATGGTTTAAGCAACTGAGTATTTGGGTTCCCGCCACAAAGTGGTAAAAAGATGAGTTTTTTTCCTATGAATTACTGAGAATTTTCCATTAATGAGGCAAAAACATTCAAATGGCTAACTTATATCTACTAATGGGCACCGTCCTAAGTTTGAGATCATCTTTATGTAAGGTGAGGCGACACATACTTAAATCTGCTCAAACATGAGGAACAATTTGTTATGGTTTGTAGTACATTAGTAGTTAAAACTGTCTGGTATTTATAATTATGACTCTCTTTAAATTTCTCTCGTCTTATTTTTCTTCATGTTTCAGAAGCAGTCAGAAGAGACAGTTTAGTGTCGACATGACACTATACAAATGGTAGAGGTTTCCTATCATGTATGTTAAGCTTAGACCATTGAGATGAACAAAAAAAAAACCATCTGCTGCAGTTGGGTGTGACCAATGAGTTATAATGGGTTACTTCTTCAGGTTTTTTAATAAAACAAAAAAAAAACTCACTGATTCTGTATAGCTGGATAAGTTAAGAATATGCAGAACAAAAAGGAGATACAAGTCAAGTTCAGAGAACAGTCACGTAGGATGACATTTTTTTCAGAGACGAGTAAGCTTTATGTTATTGTGTTGAAATTTATTAAGAGAAACATTAAAATTTATTTGTCTGATATTTCCACAAGCGAAGGTTTTTAGAGAAATTTCAAATTTATTAAACTTGATGTATAGTAGCTTTTAGTTTGAATCACATCTCAAAATCAGCGAGGTTTGAAGGGATCAAGAATATGCCCCTTAAAAACCACTTTTCTTTGTCTTTGACTTGTGATCATTGTATGTACTCCATCAGATTGTGTGTGTTATAGTGTTCGCTTGTCACGATGTCAACATCGGATAACGCTATCGGGACAGATGCTGAATCGGCTATCGAAAATCACATTTGCAATATCCATTTTTATCAATATCCAGATATCAGATATCAGTTGCTACAGTACCGATATCCGATATCGTTTTCTGTCTCGATGTCGTCATCCGTCTCTGTCTCTCTGGAAGGGTGGCGATATCGCATCGGAGTTGGATATCGTATTTCGATATCCAACATAGAATGGTTGGAAAAATACAATTTATTCGTTGTAGCTGTTATCGTACAACGGTTTGGAGAGGAAATCTGTTAGCCAGCAGGTAAGCACAGCTAATTAAGTATTTTATTACCTTGTTTAACATATACCCCTCACAAATCTTGTTTTCTTCCATGTGGGATAATAGGATTCTGAGTTTATATTAAACTCCGAATCCTATTATCCCACATGGAAGAAAACAAGATTTTAGAGGCGTATATATTAAATGAGTTAATAATATACTTAGTATATTATCACCTCGTTCCATATATACACCTCAAAATTTTTGTATGTATTAAACAAAAAATTTGAGGTTTATATATTAAATGCAGTAATAATATACTAAAAACATTTGGGCGTTGTTAACGTGAGTCATCTAGAATCATTTTGACGCAGGACGACTACAGAATGGACGACTAAGGAAAGGACGACGAGGGAATGGACGACTGGGTTGACGGGACAGACTACGGGTAGATGGACGACTAGGGATGGATCGGATAGTGGAGGGATAAAACAGCCACAGAAATCACACGGTCGAATTCGGACTTTAAAACCGATGAAAATCTGGTGGTGCAGCTCCGACCCTTATTGAGGGCGGGAGTACTGTCTTCCCCCACCGCGACGATGCCTAAGCACCGAAATCAATATACAAATTCGCATCGCGAAGAAACACTCGAGAAAGAGAGAGAAGAAGTGGAAACTCCAAACCAAATCTAATTCTGACGGCAGTGAAAACTTTTCGAGAAAACACTAGACGGGGAACACTTTCGACACCAAAGAGTTCAGGCGTACCTCGGCACCGTAGTGCATGAAGAGGATGCGGGAAATTCGGATCATGATGAGGCTGGGCAACTCCGGGCGTTGAGCGGCCCACTAGACGAAGGGGTCTGGGCGTTCCGGGTGTTGAACAGCCCAAGTAGTGAGTTGATGTCGTGGTGAGGTTCTGACGGAGGGCGAGGCGGGCGGACGGGTGCAGTTGGAGGAGCGAGTACGGCCCTGGCACGGGCAGCCTGGGCGGCCTGGACTGGGGCGGCCTGGGTGGCCTTGGGTGGCCCTAGCAGGGGCATCCTGGGCGGCCTTGGGCGGCCCTGTTGGGACGGCCTAGGGCTGCTCGTGGGCGCCCCTGGCAGGGGCAGCCTGGGCAGCCTGGGCAGCCTGGGGCGGCCCTGGCTAGGGCGCCATGGGTGGCCTTGGGCGGCCCTAGCAAGGGCGGCCTGGGCGAGGCCTTGGGCGGCCTGGCAGGGGCGACCGGGGCGGCCTTAGGCGGCCCTATTGGGGCATCCTCGGGCTGCTCGTGGGCAGCCCTGGCTGGGGCAGCCCGGGCGGCCTTGGGGCAGCAGGCCTGAGAGAGAGAGAGAAGATGAGGAAGTGGAAGAGATGGCCGACGACGAAACGCTACAGCGGCGGTGGCGGCGGCGACGGCTAGGGTTTGATGGGAGAGGGAGGCTGGGCAGTCCTTCAAGAAGAGTTAAACAGAAAACTGAATTCTTGAAATATGACTGCCTAAGTGTTTCTTGAAAACAATGGCCTATATATACAGGCCTTGGAGGAAAGAGAAAATGACGAGAAATTAAAGACGTGCTTCATGTCACGCCAAAGGACAGTTGTTGATCTGCCTCTGGCGACGTGTCATGATGCGCGTTGGGACGTGCGCGAGTGGAGACATGCGTGACGACGGTTGCGGCGTGTCCGTGGCGGAGGCGTTGACTTCGATTGACTTCGCCGTTGAGTCCGTAGCGGGAGTGCTGACTTCAGTTGACCGTATCAACGCGTCTGATGGTGATGTGTTGGCGTCCTCGCCATAACATTTTCAATATTGACTTTTTCTCTTGATACCAGATATCGATTCCGATATCCGGATATCAGATTTCGGTATCTGGTATCTGAGGTCCGCCTCGTCCTTACTGAATCGATATCCATCCGATATCCGTTCTACACATGACTGTCAATATCCATTCGATATCCAAGATCCGCCTCGTCTTTAAAGGTTCGATATTCATCCCGATATTCGTTCTACACATGAATGTAGATATCCATTTGATATCCGATATCTGGTATCAGAAACTGTCCCGATTTTTTCCGAATATCGGATGGACATTCCCTAGTGTGTCATGTTTAAAATATTTATTTTGAAAATACTCTCATGGTGTATTACATATATGTCAAAACACTTATGACAGTATTTTAGTTTGAGTTCATCCACCAGCATTTTCAGTATATTAAATGGGTTGCCAAACCATTAAAAGCATGTGAACAATCGTATCGTTTGTCCATCAAAGTCTACTTCATTTGGATTTCAGTATGCTAGGTGGGTTGGCAAACCATTGAAAGAAGGTGAAAAATTGTATTGTTTGCCCACCAAAGTCTACTTAATTTGGATTTAATGTATTACACACTTTTTATACATTATTAAATTAATACTTCTCTCTCTTTCTCTCTCTGTATCTCTCAATCCCCCTCGGGCTTTCTCTCTTGTGCTCTCTCTCGCTCTCTTCTCTCTTTCTCTCACTCTGTATCTCTCTATCTCCCTCTGGCTTTATCTCTTGTGCTCTCTCTCGCTTTCTTCTCTCTCTTTCTCTCTGTATCTCTCTATCTCCCTCTGGCTTTCTCTCTTGTGCTCTCTCCCGCTCTCTTCTCTCTCTTTCTCTCTCTATGTATCTCTCTCTCTCTCTCTCCCTCTGGCTTTCTTTCTTGTGCTCTCTCCCGCTCTCTTCTCTCTCTTTCTCTCTCTCTGTCTCTCTCTCTCTCTCCCTCTGGCTTTCTCTCTTGTGCTCTCTCTCGCTCTCTTCTCTCTCTTTCTATCTTTGTATCTCTCTCTCTCCCTCTGGCTCTCTCTTGTGCTCTCTCCCGCTCTCTTCTCTCTCTTTCTCTCTCTCCGTATCTCTCTCTCTCTTTCTCTGGCTTTCTCTCTTGTGCTCTCTCTCGCTCTCGTCTCTCTTTCTCTCTCTCTGTATCTCTCTCGCTCTCCCTCTAGTTTTCTCTCTTGTGCTCTCTCCCGCTCTCTTCTCTCTCTTCTGTCTCACTCTTGTTCTCTCCTTTTCTCTCTCTTGTGCTCTCTCGCTTGTTCGGGCTCTCTCTCTCTATCATTTTATCTCTCTCTCTCTTCCCACGATCTCAGTCAGTCTCGTTCTCTCTCCCCCTCTGGCTCTCTCTCTACCTTGTTTTCTCTCTCGTGTTCTCTCTCTTCCCCCAGGATATCCCTACTCTCTTGGTCGTGCTCTATCTCTTGTTCACTCTCTGGCTCTCTCTTTGTCGAGCTCTCTATATCTCACGTTCTCTCTCTCTAGCTCTCTCTGTCTGTCTCTCGCTTCATTTATCATTCATATTTACTTAGTATATTATTACTTTAAAACACTTTATTGTATGACTTTATTATTATAATTCAATGATTTGTACAAACATAGATGGTATAGGTGCATGTTGTTATGGCCCAAGATCTGTGTTTATTCTTGAGTTAGCATACAGAAAATAAATGTTAAAACACAAAATTTCAGAAATTAGCATATATAACTGCGTATCTACATAGCTTGTGTCTTCATGTAACATTTGCCCTCAAGATACTACGCAGACAAACTATGATAGTTTCATGTTGATGCAATGGTATATGATTTTAAATCATAATAAATATTTTTTTCTGAATCTTTTTAAGGATATAAAAGTATTAATTTTAACAACTTCATTAATGAAATGGGCATGAATTTCAACATGATTTGTCGCATTTTTCCAAGACCATGTGCAAGGGTAATGATCAATGATGTTAGTTTGACTGGAAAAAATATATGAAATAATAGGGGAGGTGAACTAGGTTTTTAAAATTTCAATTACTTCACTTTAATTGAATCATATTCTTAGAAAGAATTGATATCAGAAAACTACATCAGATCTAGTGGGAAGGATGATATTTAGCATGTCAATCTTAGATACAATAGCTAATGTTAACATAATGCCCAATGCTAGCTATTTAGAGCCTATCTGGTTATATTTATTGTGAGTAGATTGATCTATTGGATAGCCTTGTGAGAAATTCGAAGATTCTGTTTTTTGAAAAAGAAAATTGCTTTCTTGTAGATTTCATATAAGCTCACATGAATGGTGAAAGAAAATATTGAGTATGCCCAGATGTCACACGGTCAAATCCCGAGCTAGGTCTCTTGCTCGAATTTGGCGTGTGCCGGCCTCAATGTCCAGGGCAAAACATTGAGCAGCCTTGATCTCTTGCAGCTAGGGTTCGCCCGTCCCGATGCCGGTATCAGATGCCGGTATCGAGACGGACGCTGAACCGGATACCGGAAATGAATTTTCCAATATCCTTTTTTTTCGATATCCAGATATCGGATATCGGTATCGAATATCGATTGCTACAGTGCCGATATCCGATACCGGTATCCGTCCCGATACCGGCATCCGTCTCCGTCTCAAGGAGACAGATGACGGTACCGGATATCGGATGCGGATATCGGTTTTCGATATCTGCATCGAATTATTTACCACTCTCTCTCTCTCTCATTCGTTCGCACTGTTCACTCTATCTTCCTCTCATTCTCGCTCTATCTCTCTCGCTCTCGTTCTTTCTCTCTCTCTCTCTTTCGCACTTGTTCTCTCTCTCTCTCGTTCGTTCTCGTTCTCGCTCTATCTCTCTCTCTTCTCTCCCCCTCCCCTCCCTCTCTCCCTCTCGCTCTAGCTGTTCATGCCTCTCTCTCTAAAAATACGAGAAGCACATTAAAACCACATTTCTCTCTCTCTAGCTATTAAATTGATATTTGATAATATATTGACCTCATTTAATATATACTAATAAAATTTTCTAAAATCTCCCATATGGGATAACTGGATTCAGAGTTTACGTTAACTTTGAATCCTGTCATCCCATATGGAAGAAAAAATAAAAATTGCACACTATATAATAACAGGCGTTGAACATATATTAGAGTCAAATAATGCAATTTAAATTAAAAAGTATAATGTGTAAAGGTTGATTATTTTATCGATCGATTCCGGTTATCGAAACCGATATCCGGATATCGAAAAACCGATATCCGGCATCCGATATCCGCCTCCAAAATCCGGATATCGGAAAACCGATATCCGGTATCCGATACTGATATCTGTCCTCACCCCCCAATATCCGATACCGATATCCGTCTAACCCCTTCTAGACGGATATCGACAGATATCCGATATCCAACACCGTCTCATTTTTTCCCGGTTATCGGATATCGGTTGTCCGATACCGGATGACAGATGGATATCGGTTGGGCAAACCCTACTTGCAGCTGAAGTTTTGTAAATGCTTAAGATCACATTGAAGGGGTTAGAGGAGATGGTGGGGACGCAGCCCTGTCATGGAATAGGGTCATTGCATTAATATCATAAAAGAGTACATCATGATTGGGATCATTACATGGGGGAAGACGAGGGGTGATACAAGGAACGAGACGAGGCACTTTGCGCGGAGGTAGTGTCGCCACACCGCCTCAGGGCCATCGCTCCGCGCACACGTGCCCGCTCTACCGCTACACAAGTGCGCCGGGCCAGGCACCGTGCGCCCGCGGACGTGGCGATCACACACGCCACCCTGCCTTGACAATCACACACGCCACCGGCACCTATGTCAACACCCTCGCGTGCAAACTGCGCGACGCCACCGCATTCGACGCCCCCTAGCAGAGCGCTGCACGCCCAGCACTACCCACAGGAGCGCTACGCGCCCTCTGTGTCGTCTCGGCGCTCTTAGTGCGCCACATGCCTTAGTCTCCTGGCGGGATGTCTCCTGGCCCCGCGCCCCGCACACGCAATGCGCGTTGCACCCGCGGCACGCCGCCCGGCCTGCGCGTCCCACGCCCGAGCGCAGCACTTCCTGCTCCCGCGTGGCACTTGGCGCCTGCGCGTAGCATTGGCGCCTGCGCGTAGCGCTTGGCGCGCGCGCCCACACACCGATCAGCCTGCACGCCCAGCACGCGCAGACCGTACCTGATCCGTCCCGCCTTAGGCGTGGACGAGCACGTGCACCGTCTACAGTGTATCACCATGTACAGGGGCAATGGCCTGAAAGAACAGGTATTTTGGCATCGCTACCCATAATGACTTAGTCCTTTAATGTCGTGAGCTGAAAACACAGACACGCCCTCCCAATAAGCACGCAGGCCTCTGGGCACGGAATGCCGCCTAGTTAAGGGCCTAACACCAGATCATCCTGAAACACCAGAAATAAGGACTAATTATGTCATTTAAGGCTTCTGATTTATATACCAAAATAGATAATTTCCCTTACGAGCATTAAGCAAGTAAGGGTCAAATTCACAAGGAGCAAGTATAGAAAAAGTGAATTTTTACATTAACTTATATTTTTAGGTTTTAATATTTACTTTAGCAAATAAATATAACTTAATGAAATTAAACTATCAAATTATGCTAATAATCTAATCTATCCAAATTTAATAAAATATCTCTTGGCATTTTGTTGAATTTTTTAATCATAATTAGGAACAAAATGCAAGGGTGCCTTTTTTACGAGGTGTAATTATGGCATCACAAATCACGATGCCATAATGCCCCAATCATTGACTGACAAGCCCTTTAATTTATATTCACAAGGGCAACGTGGACCAATAAAAAATTGTGAGATTTAAATTTCCATAAATGTTATTCAAAGACCGAGTAAAGAAATGATAAAAATTTCATATTGAAAAAGTCAAATATTGCAGCAACACGCCTGGCACGCATGTGTACCATGGAAATTGATTAAAATAGGATAATGATGATGATGTGACATGTGGAAACACAGGGCACGTCACACATTCTTTTGTTACTGATTTGAATGACACATATCAGCGTGTCATTCATTACAAAAAAAATGAAGAGAAAAATATAGTGATGTGGCCCACGGTAAGCTCTGCCATGTCACAATGATTAAATAAGGATAATTAATAATCATTTTTGTTTTTTTCTTCTATGGAGTGACACATGGCTTTCTTTGAGCAGGCAATCATGGAAGACAAGGCGATCACACCAATCTTTAAATGAATGATGATAGGACATTTTAACTACCAACCAAAAATGAGGAAGCATTAGTCCTCATGACGAGGAGGGAGAAAAATAGATGAATAGTCCAACTTTAAAACTGGATACCCGACGACCCAAAATGCTGATTGAGCTGAAATTTTGAGGGGCGGTTCATCTTCACCCCCTCTTTCCATCCACACTCTCTGACCTATAAATAGAGTTGTGGATCCTTCTCAAATTCCTCCATGAATCTAGTGAATATTAAATACTTTTCATGTTAGCTGATTGGAAGCTAGTGAGTTTTTAAGATATATGAAGCTTGTTATTGGTGTCATGGATGTGTGAGAAGAGGCAACAAAGAAGAGGGGGAGCTTACCTGTACTTGTAAATTGCCCTGATCCTGGCAGGACATAAGGGTCTAAGTTAAGTATCTTCACCTTACATTGATTATTCTCAAGATCATCGTAAGCTTAGATCGATTTGACCTTCACGCCCCCACCATCGCATTGTGTCAGTGTACTTTTAATCTCATCTTACCATTTTCATGTCACCGTCCCATTGTAATCATGCTCGTTATTCACGTTATAGGACTCACTCTTTATGTCACTCTCGTGCATTCTTCTCATTATCGTCACTTCATCCTCACTCTTGCTTGATCTTATAGAAGCCTAATTCCAATTATCATATTAATTATAGTAATTATTTTCATTGTCTCACCACACATTTTCTCATCGCTCGACTATGTATTTTATACATATCTTATCTCATATCATCTCATCACACTAATCACTATTTAAAGAATATTACATACTCAATCTTTGTCCCCTGTGGAGACAATCTATACTCGTCACTAGCTAAATTTACTTAAGCAAGTACATGCTTACATTTTTTAGTGATTAAAATAAAAAATACAGACTAATAATTAACACCCTATTTTTTTAGCTTATTAGTAGGCTATCTGAAGAAGCATAACCCTTGTCCAATTATCCATAATCCACCTTTTCACCTTTTTTTTAACTTTCTTTCTTCTCTTGTTACATTTTCCCTTTTATACCCTCATGTTATTCATCCTCACCAACCGTATTTTATTAGGATAAGATTCTTTGGCAAATAGGAGGAGATTGTCCTCCTTCTAATTTGATCTATAAGAAAAGTTAGTGAAAGAGATCAAACATCAGGCGGTCACCACTTGAGAGAGAGTGACCTTGATATGAGAGATGTGAGGTCCATGATGGGAGGCAAATTGCGTAATTATTTTTAATTGTCGTTGTAAATTTAATTTTCCTACCATCAAATAAATTTGATAAAAGTATAACTCACTCAACTGTATAGTTGGAGTAAGGTCGTATCCATAGGGATTGGCCTTTAGAGAGATATTCAATATTGAGTTACAAGTTAAGGGATAATGATAGTAAAACTACCAATGAGATAGTGATTGTAGTGGAAGATGAATAACTAGTAAGTGATAGTGTATTATATTATTTATATATTCTTAGTGATACTAGAAATAATAAAGAATAAAGAGATGTAGTAAGAGTTATGTGAAATATTAGTTAGAATGATAAAGTAAGTAGGTAACTTTAATAAGATATAGTAAAGTTCTATGAATAAAGGCAAAGGGTTACTTAACTATTGGTAAGCTCTATGAGAATATGAGCAGAATCTTAGGATAGTGGGATTAATAATTGAGAAGAGGAATAGAAGTTATAGTAATAGGAGATAAGGAAGTTAGGAGAAAGTAAAGATATTAATAAGAATTTTAAGGATGACTAATATTATTACTAGAAGTTAGTTAGAAGAGAGATTTATATGTGTTTAATATCTACTATGTAGTGATATACATCTATTTATATTTTATTTATAATTTTTATAATTTTTTTAGTTGAACACCCAAGAGGTGTTCGACCAAATGCTTGACAGTAGGTCTAAACAAGGAAGATATATAAGTTTATATAACTTTTATATGTTTTTATGTATAATATATATATATATATATATATTATAGTAGACAATTGGGTAAAAACGGTTTGTTCTGTCGAACACCTGTGAGGTGTTCGACAGAATGCCTGAGAGAGTCGGGTTATGTAGATGTGTTTAATATATATATATATATTAGATAATAGAAAATAATAGAGGTAATTCCGTTGAAACCTGAGAGTTATTCAACGGAATGCCTCTGAGAGGTCAATGTAAGTGTATATACTTTGATTTTATAAGGTAGATAATGATAAACTTATATAAATTGATGTGCTCCTGGCACACGCAAGGTGTAGGACAGAATGCCAAAATGAAATTGGTGAATGTTTATTTTTCAAAATGAACTGTGATTTGAAATTTTCAGTAAAATTTCTGCTGATAGTAAAATGATACGTTGTGGGATCTATCTACAAAGATCAAACCTCACCAAACGCCCTGGTTCGAAGAGCAAGAGTGGTGGCGCTGATCGCCGCCATCGAGCTTCGGTTTAGTGATTCCCTTTATCTTATCCTCCGTCCGTGTGTGACTCAATGATGCTCTGACCTTCGTGATATTCTTGAGAGTCCTTTAAGCTGTCGTGGCATGTCACGACACCTCCACGAGCTCCTGGGTCATCTTCAAGAGTCCTCCGCCATCCCGTTCCTTTCCTGCGGCGAGAGATAAGAAATTGAGCTCGAATTTCCTCTTTTAAAGGGTCGAGAGAGGTCTCTCCACCCCTTAGAGGGGCAGGCTTGATCCAATGGCCCTCCAGGGGCCGTTGCACTGGCATGTGATCCCCTTGTCGGTGGCCTCCACCGACGGGCCGACAAGGCCAGCGGCTGGGGGGTGAAGAGGATGAAATTTCCCCCTAGTTGTTGGATCGTCCCCCTTTAGATGGTCCACAGCTGCGATTAAATCACAGCCGTGGACCATTTAGATGCGGTGTACCCAAGCTACATCAGTACGGCCCACCATCTGTCCTTTTGTGATACACCAGCTCGTGTGGCCCCGTCTGCTTCACCCGTCTTGGCATATCAGGTCTCTAAAAAAGAATAAATAAAACATGAGATAAAACGAGGCCAATCTCACCGTAATTCATTTTATACTTTCATAAGATCGCGGCATGTTGGGCCGCGATTACACTCTTGCCCATCGGCCTGGCTTGATACGAGAGAAATAGATTGTGGGATTCTAATCCCATTTTGAAAATTTTAAAAAGGTGTGGCGCTATAATTATTTTGATGTTTATCTAATATTGAAATAAAAACATGAACCCCTCTTGACTGTGCGATCTCGGTTGTTTCAGTAGGCTTGAGTGGGCTTCTCTATGGCCTCTCTCTCTGGCCGACTAGGCCTTCTTCCCGATGCCGCCCCTTGCTGGCTGAGGGCGGGCTCGAGCGCTTGCGCTCGCCTACTAGTGGCCGGCTTGGGCTATTGCTGCACCAGGTCGGCACCTAGCTGGCCCAATAAACATTTTCTTGTTTTTTTTCCTTATTCTTCATTTGTTTCCCTCTATTTTTTTCTTCAGCTTCAACTTCTTCCCTGCAAAAACTATAAACTGACATACTAGATATAGCATTAAAAACTACAGTGCATTAAACATATTTTTACTAAGAAGTTATTGACCATGTAAATCATGTATAAAAATGACATTAAAATGCATTTTTATCACTAGCTCTATTTAGTGCATGAAATGTAAAATTCTTATAAAGTTGAAGACAATACACATGAAATGATCCCAAAATGACTTTAAAATGTGAATGATTGCAAGCCACATTTTGGGTCTATCGGTCCACAACACATGAAATAACATGATACACCTTAGGATCATAATGTTATAGATAGAGAGAAGTTCATCTTTGTATTTCATTTTAATTGATGTGCCGGAACAAGGATTGATTCTCTCACTCCTAAAAAGTTTCATTCTTAGCAAGTGATTGATCTTTCTTGCATGTCATTTGAATGACTTTGGGTTTCATGGATAAAGGTATGAATTAATGACAACTAATGGTACATTTGTAAGAGATTATCAAAGATTTTAATATATGGGTATGATAACATGATAATTACCATAGTGATATTGTAAAAATTACATAAATATCAGCATCAATTGACCATATTTTTATGTTATCACGATTCAAAATGATTGAAATAGCCATTAGTATGATTTTACCATTTTAAAACCTTTTGGTATGTTTATAGAATTTTATGACTTTAGATTCATTAATAAATAAACTTTAAAATTCAGATTTGTCGGTATGCCATTACTATAAAGGAATTTATTAACTTATTTCTACATTTCTGCATTTTTGGAATTTTAATAGATAAATTAATTTTAATAATTTTAATTTTTTAAGATTAATTTCATTTTGTCTATTTAAATATTTGAATGTCTCCACCATTTGTCTCAGTCTGTTTCACCAATGCTTGGCCAAGGATTGGCTGCACCAGACATGGGAAAATGCATCATAATAGCATGATGATTCGTGATGGCATAATGATCCAATCATCAGTTTACGTTTTATTAGATAGAGACACATTTTATGATTGGAATCCCAGACTTTTTAGCATTAAATTAAATTAAAGCCTATGGCTACATGGATGAATTAACATTCCCTCTCTTTTTTACAATAAATGTGGCTCTAATAACTATGAAAATTTGTCCTCATTTAGTGCCGTTGAAAAACTTGATGGTGTTGAAATCAGTAATAGGTTCTTTATATTTAATGTCCTTTCTTTTTATTTAATGTTCTAAAATTTTGGGGCAATTTGGTTGGCTGGAAAGAAGGGAACTCTCATGCGCCATCTTGAAATTTGTAAGACACCATAAAAAATTAGTGTGTGCTGATTTTATTCAGTTTTGATAACATCAAATTAGATCAATAAAATTATGCTTTTAGACTTCTTTTTTAATGCATATGTTTAGATTTGTACTATCATTATTCACCATTTAAGGATAAAATGAGAAATTTATGATTGGTTTTCCTAAGCTAGATTTTATATATTTTTATGGAGTTTTTAGACTAACCCCACTTGACTCCTTAGAGCCCAGTGGATTTCTCACATCCTATTGGAGTTTTATTTGAGAAACATGACTTAAGTAAATACAATAGTGAATTTGAGATGTAGATGGGAGGAACGTAGAAACCTAAGCAATCTAATAGATAATAAGAAGGGGTTTAATATACAAAAAGTCCACACAAGAAGTTCATTCAAACCTCCGTAAGGACCGGGTCAACTAAAGGCAAGAATTATGGAACTAACCAACAATTTGAATGTGGAAGACCTGTTTTCAAATATGGGAAGGAGGGAACATGGGTCCAAGCTGGAAATCAAGAATCCTAGCCCTCCAAACCTCTGGAATTAAATCCAATGGCTGGGAGACTTAGGCACTTCTATTTATTCTCTTCTACCCTCTCTTTGTATCTCATCTTGGATTTCTGCTCCTAACTTTTTGTTGGAGGCCTAGTGCATCATATTGATTTGATGCATTCTTTTTCTACAAGAGTGTGGGAGATATAGTTCAAGGGTGTTCAAGATTCTTGGAGAAAGAGCACCACTTGGCCCTTGGGGGAAGTGATTGCACAATTTGTGTGATATACTGAATGTTTGATTTGAATTTTTCTCACCTTTTTCTCACCTCGTTCTCTAGCCTAGACTTCAAGCTTTCCAACGCATCAAAGGATACTGAAAAATTCTCCTATAGCAAAAGTTACAGTATTTTCAGTCTACTACCCGGTGATGCCCAATTAACCCATCAGGCAGAGCGCCGCTGCCCGAAAATAGCCCAATTAAATAGTATTTCTTGACCTGAAATGTCCCAAAAATTCCTAGAAATCATATTTAATTATTATAACTTATCAAAAACAAAATAAATATGTATTTCAATTATTTAAAATAGTTTGGTGAGTTTTCATTTATTTCATTCACTTTCCTATTTAGAAAATAATTAAAAAATCTAGAAAATATTACATCAAAAAAAATATTTATTGAAAATATAATTTAATTAAAGTGTACTGTCTCATTACCTGTTCCTTGTGCATTCGTCCCTTACTTACCCTATCCTAAGGGAAAAAAATTATAAATATTGTTGCAAAAGTAAGAGCCTTAAAATGACTTGTTTAAAATAAATTCTGGTTTTCCAAGTTTCATGTATTCTATTTATGGGATGCTCGGTGGAAAATCATTTATCAGTCGAGTAAACAAGGAGAAGGGTGGTAATCACTGAGTTAGTGGAATATGATTTAGTCTGTTTCTGCCTGGAGGCGATGTGATGAAGATTCAACAATTGAAACTAAGAAAATTTAAATAATGATATCTGGAGATTCATCACCTTGATGGGGCCTAGATTTTGGTAGCAGTTTTGTATTTTTGTCCTCTATCTTTCTACATGACTGGATCAATTTATAAATGTGAGAAAAATAGATAAAATATTCTTGAAACTTTTTCCAACCTGTTTGTTTAGGAAGGACACATCAGCTTCTTGAGTCAAAATTTATATTGCATCATGGATTTAAATTGTAAGTTTCTTATTAATTCATTGATTTGTTTATTGAAAGTCTCCAAATCACCAAGGTAGGGGGTGGTCTGATAACACGCATTTTAATTTGTTAATATTACCATATTTACATGTTTATCTGCATCAAATTTATAATATATGCATGTTATCAAGCCTAAAATGATTAAATTTATTTTTAGAATGATATTTTGAATTTTATCAATTTTTAAGTCTTTTGAATGATTTTTCTGATGAAAATTTCTGAAAGAACTTATTCAAGATCATAATATCCACAATTCATTTCAGAATCCTATGAATTCATTTATGAAAAATAAAAGACATCTAAAAATGATTGTCAATAATATGAGATACAAAATTTATACCTGCCTCAAAAGACTTATCTTGATTTTGTTGACTAAATACACTTTCAGAAGACATTAGTATTAAAAAGGAAAATAAAAAAAGTAAAATCCCTAATGTCATTGATCTTTGAGTTGATCGATAAAAAATTATAAACCTTTAATCTTAAAATAATTTGACTAATTATTGATGAGCAAGGGTTGTTTCCACAAGGAACCTATATTAGGGTTTAAATACTCTTTAAATGATGATTCAAGAGGGATGAAAGGGGATACATATAGAATAGGGGATTGTGATGTGATGAATCCAAGGTGGTGAGAGGGTGATAGTCATAATATTATAAAGATGGTATTAATATTAATATGATGAATAGGTAGGTGGTTGGGATAGACCAAATGGAAATGAGAGTGTGATATAGATGAAGATGTGAAGTGATGATGGATGTGGAAGATGAATAATATGATACAATGATGAAATGGGCGAATGGATATGGATGGATGTGGATGGATGTGGATGGATGATGGTGAAATATAATGGTAGAAGAATTAATGATAATGATAATGGATGTGATTGAAGAATGGATGGGTGGTTGAGAGATGGAGAAGATGATGATGGACTAGATGATTTAGGGATTTTATATGAAATGAAGGTGACGAGGTCAAGATCGAGATTGGATATGGCTGTGATTGGGTGAGATGATGGAAGATGGTGGTGATGTTGGATCTTCATGAGAATAAAACTTTCATTAGATTATTTTTAATAGTTTATCAACATTTTGAATTTAATGAATAATTAATCCTTCTTGATGCAGGTTATTAAAGTAGTTAAAATAGTACTATAATTTAATGAGGAAAACATGCTGACTTTTTGGGTGCCCACTCTCTCTCCAAAATTTTGGTGCTCACCTTGGGATCTGAGATCTGTTCTTGGTTGAGGACTTCAAGCTTCAAGAAATTGGGGCTTTGTTGGTGGATTGATTCAGCATTCACTCATTGGGATCTGCATTCATAAAGATTTTCAAATCCTAATTCCTGAAATATTGGTTAATTGATTCAATCCTGATAATCTTATTGTGAATATAATAATAGTTTCAACCTGTGATCTGTATCTTGAATCGAAAATATTAGTAATTCAGATTAGTCATCACTCATTTTATATTTCTTGATTCTTTAATCTGAAGTTCAAAATTGAACATTCGAATCTGAATCTACTATTCTGACATCTGAAATTGATAATTCTGATTTGATTCTTGATTCTTTAATCTGTAATTCAGAATTGGGTATTTGAATTTTTTTTGGATTACTAATCTGAAATTCTAAATTGACTTTCTATTTTTGATCCCTGAAACCTAATAATTGAAAACCGAAATTTATTTTCCTAATTCTATTCTAAAATTATTGATTCAATATCTTGAATATTGAACTGATTATCCAGATTTAAATCATCGGTTATCTACTCTGAAATGCATTCTTGTTAAATTGACTTTGTGATAATCAATCTGTTGTTAATCATTCATCTTATCCATATCATATTTGCTTAACTTCATCAAGTCAGTGAATTCATATAATTTGATCATAACACATAATTTGCTTCAATATTATCCGCCAGTTGAATTTTGTCATTTCATATCAATTCAATTTATCTGGTTGTGACCATACTCTTCAACTGATTCTATTTGTATTTGTTAATTCATTTCAATCATAAATTTGGTTTAAAAATTGATCATATTTTTTCCGGTCATTGATTTGATAATACTTCATCTCATCTGGTGTACCTAATTTTGACTTGATCACTTCTGATTAATTGATTAATACATTCAATCATAACCTTGATTGGAATCAACCAACGTTGATTTTCTCCCATTAAGTAAATTGAAATCGATCACATCCATTATTCTAAATTGATCACATTTAATTCTGGATCGATTTCAATTGATCATATTTGATGTTATCATTGATTTAATCATATATGATCACATCCAGTATATCTAGTTTGGTTTGATCACAATGTGGTGAAATATTAATCAATCAATAAAATCGACTTGATTTTGACTTTATTAATTACTTTTGACCATTCATTACTGATTGAATACGATTAAGACAATTGAAGTAAATCAAGATTGTTATTAGAATTTATTTGATCACACTGAGCTTATTAGCTTTGACTTGAATTATTGAACTGAATTTGAATTTCAAACAGATTTCATTCGACGATTCTGATTTGATTGAAATTGATTATTAAGATTCTGTATTTGATTCATATTACATTAGATAATATCAACCTGAACTTGATTGGAAGTTACTTATCCTTTTGCTACTCTGAAGTTGATAGTCTAGTGTCTTTTGATCGATTTAGTTAGGAAATATATTTGGACTGAAATTGGTGAATATAAGAAGTTAGTGTGTTGACCAAGGGTCAACTAGGGAAGATTGGGCTTTCTTCTATAGCAGGTAGGTGGTCACCGAGGCTAAGAAGATTATCTTGGGTCAGGACAAGGAGGGTATCCGTTAGGAGCTCTGTGGTGCTGTGGACGAGATGTCTCTAGTTTCCTTATTCTTGACTTAAGTGTAATTGTAAGGTGAGAGTGACGCTCACCCCGCATATAGTGAATTGTAATTTTTTATAGGACTTTCACTGGGCCTTTGAGCTTGTGACTGTCCTGAGATCTAGACGATCTCCCGGGGCTGCATTAAGGGCACTTTGTGCCCCCAAGCAGGGTAAAATACAGTGTTAAGGTGAGAAGAGTGGTTGAGAGACAATATTAAACAAGGAATAATAAAAGGACAATTAGATAACATAAATACAAAAGTAGAGTAATTCACCCCCCTCTTAGTCAACAGGTGAGAATGAGATCATGATGAAAATAAAGATGTATATCTAAGTAAAGGATGTGAAAGAGAGAAACCGTCATAAGGCAAGAGACTAACCTTAGAGCCCTATGTTATGCCAGGATCAAGACAATTTTCTGATGCAGATCAACCTCTCCACTTCTCTATTGATATTCCCCAATCACTCAAAACATCCAGAACACCTTGATGGACCTTCAAAACCCTCTCTCTCTTTCAATCAGACTCTACAAGAGGAAGTGAGTTCAAAGATAGTCTTTAACAAAATCAGACGCTCTATTTATAGATCCAATTGTATGGATAGAAAGAGGGGGGAAAACAAAGCTCCACGCAAAATTTCATCCTGAAATCCTTATGGATCGTCAGATATCGTGATTTGAATTTGGATCCTTCACAGCCCTCTGATTTTCTATCTTCTCTGATTTATGAAAAGTCAAAGAGCCATTTAATAATTCCAAAAAATTATATTAAATCATAAATGTTATACATATATATATTGAATTGAAAAATGATATCTGTTTGAATATAATGCCAATACATTCAGGGAAAATTATATTTCAACTCAAAAATTATGTTTTTTCAGAATTTGTTGTCTGAAAATTTGTTTAAAATACTTAAAAATTCATAAAATTAAATATCATGCTTATAATAAATTTATCTCTTTAAGGCTTCATAAAATTCATATATAATCAATTTAATTCAAATAAAAATGTAAATATGTTCATATGAACCTATTAAAATGTGTGTTATCAATTATAAATCACATCATTTTAGGATTCTCACCATTTCTAGGAACCAAAATAAATGAATTCAAATAGATACATTTATTTTTGGATCTCATGTGGAATAGTCTCCTCCGAAATAGCTCATGTCTTGGAATAATATCTTTGGACAATTCATTTGTATAGGTCATGAACGGGACCAGTGTTTATAGGAGGGACTAAATGAAAAACCCTAGGTTATAATAACATCTTGATGGCATCCTACTAATGCCCAATGCCCCTTGAAGTCATGCCTGACACCCACACCAGAAGTTGAAGCAGCCATGCTAAACATAAACAAGCACAATGCCCCATGCATGAAGCCTAATATCACCATGCCTAATGCCCGATGCATGATGCCTAATATCACCATGCCTAATGCCCTATGTATGATGCCGACTATCACCATAACCCAGGTAGACATGCCCAATTCCATGTGCCCAATGCCCCCACATCTTAGTCATAATCACAAATATCATGCTCATTATTATAGTCATCTCAAAAACTATACATGTTAACTATCATTAAATCTATCCTACATTCATTTCAGTGTGGTTTAAATCGCTAATTATATTTTTATAATATTATCATTTATTATTTTTAAATAATTTTAAGCTTTTCTGATATTCTCTTTAGAGAGAATTTTTTTCTGTCATAATATATTTTAGATGAATCATTAAAACAAAAATATGTCAACACGTGCAGAAATCATATTTTCTTTCATTGTGGCCAATGATTAGCAATGCCAATCATTGTGAAATATGTATTTATGGGGTTGTAATTCACAATACCAATCATTAACTAAGTTTTTATGTGTTCTTTCTTTGTAGTGACATGTCAAACATGAGAAAATTTAAAGATGAAAACTGCCCTGAATAAGACAATGTGTCAGACACATATCAAAATGAAAAAACTTACAATTAAAATTTCATGACATACTATGGCAAAAAATGATATGTCAGATCAAAAGTTTGGTGCACGATAAGGCAAAATTTCACAGACATTTTCACCAAAAAAAATATGTCAACACATGCAAAAAACATATTTTCTTTCGTTGTGGCCAATGATTAGCAATGCCAATCATTGTGAAATATGTATTTATGGAGTTGTAATTCACAATACCAATCATTAACTAAGTTTGTATGTGTTCTTTCTTTGTAGTGACATGTCAAACATGAGAAAATTTAAAGATTAAGACTGCCCCCAATAAGACAATGTGTCAGACACATATCAAAATGAAAAAAACTTACGATTAAAATTTCAAGACATACTATGGCAAAAAATGATATTACAGATTTAAAGTTGGGTGCATGATATGTCAGACATTTTCACCAACAAATCATTGATTGAATCAGGTCTCTGCAACATGGAAATCGAGGATTATATTTTGATGACTCTAAGGATGTACTTTTCATCAAAAGGTCATGTGTCAAAACCTGTGCAGTGCAGTAAATGTATTAAAATTAAAACATATTTTTTTTGAATCTGAGGATGCTGCTGACATGCTGCGAATCTACAACACATATTGACGTGGATAGAGAATAACTAGTACCATAAAATTCTATAACTTTAGAATTTGAGGTCGAATAATCATGTAGTTTTGGGCTGAAACTTTGAGGGTATCCTTGCAGCTCTCTCCTTGGATCTTTAAGTGGACTCTTAGATGTATATAAAACTCATCCATAAATTTTATCCTAATAATGTTGGAATATTTATTCATCAATATTTTTTTACGTTATTTTTGGTTCATCGATTATTATCTATGGAGAAATATTCAAATATTTCATACATGTGAGAACCTAGATATACCAACCATGATCAAAATCTTCTTCCAACGTCACAAAGCCACAACACATCATTGTCAAGTATTGACACTAGCCTTTCACAATCCACCAACTTTTGGCTCGTAGACTCCATAACATCCTGCAATCATTGAATTGGCCCAACTCAGCCTTAATTGGTCCCAGAGAGCACTACTAGTCGTTACTCAATCCAACTAATCGGCGTGTTTTCTTTGATAGGAATGCCAATTTATTTTTCTTCTTGAATAACAACCATTCAGGTGTTTTGTGAGTTTAGTGATGACATCCATACATCATTATAATCCTTTATATTTGCTTAAATATTAGGAGTAGAGTATCTGAAGCGACACAACCCTTACGACATCATCCCCCATCCACCTCACCCTTGCTTGAGCCTTCCTTCGTTCTTTTATTAAAATTTCACATTCACCCTTAGTTACTCTTGTGATATTCATCCATCCACCCAGATTTAATAAGGACCACATTTTTATATTAAGTGCTAAATAGGAGGAGGATATTTTATTCCTTCTAATCTCAGGTAAGAGGAAGGCTAATTAGATAGATTAGGCACCAAGTAGCCACTACCCGAGAGAGAGAGAGAGAGAGAGAGAAAGAGAGAGAGAGACCTCAATATGAGAGACATGAGGTCCACCTTGCATAGAGACAAGTGAGATATGTGAGGATCATGATGTTGTAGCTAGAGAGAAGTTCATACTTCTATCTCACTTCACTAGCTCTTGCCAAACCTGGAAGGGTGGTTCTCACATTCCTAAAATGGTCAGAATCCAAATTATGATATAGAGTTTTCATTCTTTGCACATAGTTAGCAGACCTCCCTTTAAAGCCAACCTACTCCGAGACCCAACCCTACTTCCCCTTAAATCAAATCACGCCTACGACTTCCTAGGATTCTAATTGACCTGGGTTTCCTACCTCCGGATTAACCGCCCTGAAATTCCCAACAAGAAAAAGTAGCTTCTTTAAATAAAAGGAAAGAAATGTTCTCAATTGGCAAAGCCTCATGCAAGACAAGCAGCTACTCTTTTAATGAAAGGATAGTGTTTTCTCAATTGGCAGAGCGAAGCGATGAGCAAAAGGCATGACTTTAGGAGCGGTTCTTTCATTTACTTTCGTAAACCAAATATTACAAAGTCAAGTAAATTCATCAGAAGTAAGTAAAATTAATCAGAATACAATCAGAATCAGAAATCAAAGAAAGCCGCAAGCGCCTTCCATTTATGATAATACGAACGAGACCAACAGACCAAGACCCTCTATGTGATGTTAATCATTGTGGTTATATGAAGGTTACGAAGTCACAGATTCAGGTGCAAGTTTACAAGCGTTTAGGAAAAGATAAGTAAAATAGTTTTGTCCATTGACTTAATATTCAAGCTTCTCGCTTTGCTTGCTGTGAATGTGATCTTTGTACGTAATGAAGTTCCCATTAACAAGAAGGTGCGACTTTAGGAGCATTTACAAATGGGAGCGATGAAACGTTATCCAGCGGATAAACAATGAAACGTTGTGGAAAAAAACGAACTGTAAAACTGATCAAATGTTTTCTTTCTCAATTCTTATTTTCTTCATCTTTCCTTTCATTGGAACCTGCTCCCATTCCATCGCTTCTGCTCCGCTCCTAAAGTCGCGCCTCTTATATTGGATAAGAATTATGTTATGGTTTTGGGGAGTGAATGTAGTAGAGAACGACCGCATGAATCTTGATCAACAACACTTATTTATTAAGACAGACAACCAAGAAAGAAAGGTGATGCCTTCTCCATCCAAGTGGTTGATCTTAGTCAAGTAGAACCGGGTTGCGCTGCTTGATGCTCCGATCGCAAACAAATCAGTGGGGCCATGCTGGTACAACAGAATGTGCGTTAGAAAGGTCAATCTCTCCCCCCTTTCTGGTTAAAAAAAAGCCGGGCCCACCCGCTTGCAAAGAACAATATCGTGGCAATGTAGACCTAAGTGAGTTTATTGGATCCTGGGAACCATCACAAGTATTGCTGATTGAACGAGAATGTCGTCTAATGATAAAGAAATAAAGGATGGCACACATATCAGATTCATCATCGTCAGTTCATTCTAGGTTCCGAATGAAGGAACGAAGTCACCTGAGCTACACAAAGGTTCTGCAAGAAATCAAGGTCACTTTCCCTGATCCATACCGAAGGAACCCTATATCTCCCATCATCGTACCAGCTATCGGCTCAGCCCTATCTATTCTTCTCTTTTTTATGTTATTTTTAGATCTTGAAACCTGATCAATATAATTATTTATTTATTTCATAACCGCTCCCGTTCCTAAACTTGCGCATGAAGTCGCGCCTTCAGAATCTCTCTCTAACACAAACACACATAGAGCCAAAGTATATAGTAAGATAAAGTGCTTGTGATCCTCACACTAGTTCTTGCAGAACCTTGCTCATTGAGTGATTCAATTCTTTCAGTTCTTTATTCAGCTGAACATTCGGTTACGAAAGTCATGTCAATCTTTCTTAACTTTTAATCTGAAAAATTGAAACCTTTGGAAATGGAAAAATCTTTAGCACAAGGTGCGCCCTTTTCGTCTAATTTTTCACCAATGATTGTTGTAGCCAATCATTGGATGATGAATCATTATGGCATCACAGTTCACGATGGCATAATGTTTCAATCCTTTGGTTGTTTCATTTATTAGGATGAGACATGCGGAAAGTGTTTATTGTCATTATTTTATCATTAAATGCAATTATAATACATCTATCTGTGGCCAAAAGAAAATTTTGACCCTTTTCTGAAATAAATTCAACTGACATGCATTTGTATGTGGCACAGTGAGAATATTTAGAGAATTTTTTTCATTTAATGCACCTGGGTCCTTGACACGCACCCACAGATGTGGTGGGATTGCATTTGTATAAGGGCATGGGTTGAAATTGGTGCCATAATGAAGTTAAATATATTATATTTTTTATGTCTTGACTTTTTAGCTCTGTACTCGGTGGTTTATGTGGCTAAAAAGATGAGGAAGGTCTATGTGGCATCTTGCATTTTTCAAGATACCATAATAAAGTGATGATTGTAGATTTTTCTATAATCTTGTCTTCCATTTGTAGAAAAAATGTCAGAAAAATTATTCCTCAGTGGATAAAAACAAGAGAAACCGATCAGACCAATCATAATATTGATTATTATACACCTGGAGCCCCCTGGAGGAGAGATATTAAAGCGCTGATGGTTAAAATTGAGAAAAAAAATAAAATCCTAGTATTTGGGGATCCGACCGTCAGATTGGATCCATTTTTTTAGAGTACCTCACCATTTGACCTTCTATCCATCTGTGTGGTTGGATTATTGAAAACACAAGAAAGAGTGATAAAGATATTAAGGAGTCTCACACCAATTTTAGTTGTCCTAGACGAACACGACAACTTCTGGATTAAAAAAATCATCCTCTTATTGGATTGATATTATAAGTTTGTTCTTAATCTTTATTCCAAAATTCCAAGGCAAGAGCATTGAATTTCTTTCAAGATAAAGGTTAAACACAAAAAATTATGTTTATCCTTATCTTCAAATCCATTCAAAATTTCCTTATCCAAATCCATTCGAAATTACATTGAAAAACCAAATTTCCCAAATTTTCACTACTTTATGTCTTTCAAGCATTTCCCCTATATTATCTCTCTAGTTAAATTCATGAAAATTAATTTCCTTATCTATTGTATCACTTCTCAAAATTTCAGGAAAAATCATTTCATCATCCCTTTCAGTTTCACATTCTTTTCTTATTATTTTAAATTTTAAAAAAATCTTAAATTTATTTTCACCTTCTCTGTAAGTTATTTTTCACCATTCATAAAAAAATTAAACTCATATTTTCGTGAATAACTTTCTCCCTGTGGATAATTCTCTTTCTCATTCTATGCTTTCTATGATTGAAAAACTGAATTTTATAAACATTGGAAAATAGGCTTAGAATCAAATGACACATTTAATTTACATGAAATTGGAAAAATTTTAGGCTTATAATTCATCAATTTTCCACCTTCATCGAATTATGATGAAAGGGTTTTCTCTGACGATATAATCCATTAAATAGGAGGACAATAAAAAAATCTGCATTCAAAGTAATAATAAATCAAATTCTAAACTGAAACAAAAGCCGAAAAAATGTCTTAGTAACATTCAATGTGTTGGAAGTCATGATGTTATGATAATACCTTAAATGATTGATAAAATGATACAATACCTATTCATAAAAAATCATGATTTTTTCAATTATATGGGTTCTTTAAGATGAACTAATTCTGATTTTTGGATTTTATATTTTTTTACCCACAAAAGTATCATCAATATTTATCCATTGAGTATGATAGATTAAATTATTGATGCCAACCGGGGACCTCAAGCTCCTAAAGTCACAATGAAGATCGATGAATCAACTTATGAAATAAATGGGGATGTGGGTGATTAGTCAAAGAGTGGGAGAGCAGTTGAAATCAATGTCTTATGGATAAACTAATCAATACATTTTAGCATAATAATATCCAAATTAAAAAACTGAGAGTAAGTACAAAACAAACATCTTCCATGTGTAATTTGGTGTGATATATATCTTCAGTAAAAGATTTATCGTGAATTCAAAACTACACTATGAGATTAATATTTTACAGTTAAGTTCTAAAGATACATATGTAAGTTTCAACCCAATTATCAGGAGCATAGAGAAGTATCAGATATCACTTGAGGAGGATGAGAACAACCAAATGTAGCCAATACAGAAAATAAAAGACCACAGAAAAGAGCCTCTAGGATGCAGCACAAAATTCATGAGCTCTAAATCATCGTAGTTTCAATTAAGCATTCCTAAAAACATGAGTAACGGAATCAAATATTTTGGCTTATGGCCTTTCAGAACTAACAGAATATAAAATTGAAGTTGAAGACTTAAAATAGATGTTAATTTTCTCTTCTAGATGAAAAGGCAATACAAAAAAAATTCATGTATAGTGAAAATCCAATGCATATTCATATACTTGAAATGCCAATTATCGTATAAATATTCAATAAAGAAAACTCCCTCTGATCCTATATTTGTATGTGTCAAATATTTAAATTATGCGCAAGTAATATGTAGGTATCCTCAATGTTGTCTATGGTAGACATTATGTTATTTTTTATGAAAAAAAGGAAAAATATTTGTTCATTTTTTTATTAAAATTTTTAAATAATTTACTCAAAATGTACTTGAATACATATTGTCATTCAATTTGTCTTCAGAAATGGCTAATGAAGTCATACAAATCTAAAAGATGGAAACTAATAAGAGGTTTAGGATTAAACTCCAACGCATTTGCATTCATCATTTCCCACAATAAAATAGGATTTTTTTCTATTTAAAGGGGGGTGTTCAAACCCACAAGACCTAATCTTAGACTCATCTAGGGTTGTAAGTTTCTAGTTGGGCTGTGATAGCACTCTTTGTAATAGCTATTAAAAACCAATTGATGATTGAGTTGAGGGAAAATGTTAATAAATTATAGATTTTCTTTCATGACCTAAAGTGTACCAATTAATAATAAATGTAATATATCGTATAATCATTTACAGGTAAATGGAGAAATTTTTAGAGTTTAATGAGGTGCTAACTAGGTGAATTATTTCCTTTTATTTTAATATTTCTGCACTTAATTATATAGTTTTAAATAAAAATACAAATATTAAATTTGTGCATATGAAAGGATCATGTCTAGTTATTATGAAGGAAATCAACATCAACATTCATATTATGGAAATTATTGTTATGAGAATCATTTTTATCAAGATGAGATGTTTAATTTTCCTGAAAGTTATTATCATTCATATTATAACATCAACTCCCTTCATAATGATATTTGACATCCTTTAAAGTTTACATTTCGAAATTCCCAAAGTTATGGCTTCATGAAATCTACAAATTAAGGTGATTATTTATGAAACCTGTGATTAACATAATTATGCCCATGATTATTATTATCCTTACGCATATTCTTATCATGAAAAACAAAGGCAATATATTGAAGATTTTGGTGTTATTCAACCATATTATACTTACCTTTCTTATGATCCAAAAGTCCCTTAACCTTGTTCTCGACTCTTACATTATCATTTAAATAAATAAAATAATCAAAATAATTCTCCATTGAGGGAACTTTTCAAGGAGATAAATTAGCTTTTAAGGAGATATCAGGAGGACCATAAGAGAGTGAAAGAGATGTCGGAGCTAAGTAAAGCAGGCATTGAGGAGTTAAAATAGCAAAGGAAAGAGAAGAATTCAGGAAGTCCAGAACAACCCCATAAACAATGGAACAAATGATGAATCATCCAGACAAACTCCACTGTATCATACATAGGATTATGAACATCCTGCATACAATCGTGATCATTAAATTATGAAAAAAAATTATCTTACCTCTGATTCTATTTATTACCATTCATCTCATCATATATCTTCTTCAAATAGAACATATAATGAAAATAGAGATGATAATTTTACCGAAACATCTTACTTATATTTATCTTCATCATATCGATAATGATGGACCAATGCTGAAATGGAGGAAGTTATTGATTGTGTAGAAGATAATCATGACAGTGATGTTTCATAGATTAAATATTTCAGAGAAATGGTGAGATTTTTAAGGGGGAATATCTTTAAAATATGGTTACAGTATAGATGAAGATCCAATTTATATTTCCTATACGTGACATAATTATGAGCAAGAGGAATTCATTGTACAAATGTGGGTCATCAAAAGGTAATTTCATACTTATGGGAGATAATCCATAATGATCTGAGTGGATAGATAAAGAATCCCACTACACATCTCATAAATTTTATATGAAATATTAATATAAATAAAATCAAAATACTTCATGGTTAAAAAATAAAATGTGGTACCTCCATAGCAACACTTAGAGTTTATAGTTGATGTTTATTCTTCTATTTCTGCATTATCTGTTATGGATTCACTTGATATCTCATCAAATGGTGTGACACGAGATCAAGAAAAATAATTGACCAAACTGAAGGATGGAAATTTGGTAAAAGTGGAATGCTTCCCTAACATGAGTTTTCATTGAAATTATTGAGTTGAAAACATTCATATGAACCACTCTTATCAGGAAGCCAATGTGATAGTTAAAGGTCACCCATTGGAGGAAGCAGCAGAAGAATAAAATGAGAAGGTTTACTCTGGAATGGATTTGGTTGAGGATCTAAGTTTTATCATGATGAGGATACATATTATTTGGATAATGGCATACTACTTATATGAAATACATGCATAACGATAGAGCCATGAATTTCTAGAAGTTTAACCTTGATAATAGTACAAATATTGTCAACATTATCCAATTTATGATTGGCTTTGATTATTGGTATGCTATATATGAACACATGAACAACATTTTTATTTCATAACCTAAAGTGCACCGAGCATTTGTTTATGTAATATAATATATAATAATGTATAGGTAAAGGAGACAGCATAAATGAAGTTATTTATAGTGAACATATTATTTGGGTTTGCCCAATTCTTTCTTGGTGTGTATATTTAAAAAAATCAAAAATTATACAAGATAAATATGGGTATTAAGGAGAAATAAAAATAAATCATCTTGATTTACATGCCAAAAACTCCTGATATTGTATACCTTGATCTGTGGTGCTTGTTTCTAACAAAATTTTAAGCTCAATCCAATCATATAATTCATAAACCTAATGACTCAAAATACTTCAGGAATGAACTGATGGTAGACCTTTAACTTGATCCTAGAATTGTCTTCATTTTCTAAAAAAAATCATGATAATCCCCTGGTTTTCACAGTGTCTTATGTCATTGTTCATGTGATTATGAATTCCTGAGTTTGTTACTTTCAGCAGCAGTGGGAGTATGCTTGTTTCCTTATTTTTTTAGTGAATATAGGAAAGGGTGAGAATGAGGCAACTTATGTGGGGGAATCAATTAAGCAAAGTTTGATTCAGTTTGATCCAGACTAATGAAATAATATGTACGATTCAGAACTAGGGTGAATATTAGGCTTTAAGAATTGGAAGTTATACTTCAAAACTTGAATAAAAGTGCCATATTTTTCTAAATAATTTTCTCAGAAAGGGCTCGAACATATGATAACATACATCAAGGTTCAGTTGCACGGGTTTTTATTCAGAAATCCCCCAAAATTCAGACTTGTCTAGAGTGCAAAGCTTGTATTTCAAATCATTTTGAATTCCCAAATTATCAACGCAGTTTTAGTGCTCTTGCAACTCCTTAAGGTTTTTATAGAATATCATTATTTCCACTTGGTTGATAATTCATTGTCTTCTTATGGTCAGTAAAATGGGAAGTCGATCTTGGGCTAAATTTTTTTAATGTAACATTGTCTCTTTGTTGATGAAAGGTTCTAGCCATGTTTGGTATCTTCCTCTTGCAAGAGGTTCCCCAGAAACCAGATCAGACGGTTGCTGCTCATCCAAAAGAAAACACTCCATCATCCAACAAAAGCTTCATTAGTTTTTTCTCCAAACATAATCAGCTAATAAAAATTTCTAAAGTAATAACGTTGAACTCAGCAACATATGGTCAAGGGGCTAATTCACATAAGTCGAAAAGTCAAAGGAGTTATCTTTTTTTCTTTGGAGAGAGAAAAAATCTCATAAAGTGAAGTCCTCAACGTTTCTTAGACAGGGAACCACCAGAAGATTGAAAAATGTAATCAAAAGTGTGACCAATCATTATATTCGACAATTTTAGACTTTTCTTTGTTATGTTACACTTTTTTCTCTAGAAATTTATGTTTACCAATCAAATTCATACTTTTATTTAATATAAATTTTGATACAAAAAATATCAGCAGTGGTAACAGATGGTTGCATCAATTTCATAAGATATGCGTTGTTATTGTAATAAATAACCAGAGAATGGACTGTAAAACAAAAACCCAAACATTACTTTTTAAAATAAATTAAAGCATGATAATTATTCTATAGGAACGAGTTTTCTCATCATCTATGCTTCCTCCTTCGGTATCTTATATTATACGACGTTTCATAGATTTCCAATGGGCCCCATCTCGGTTCCCCATATTCTTGCATTCGCCATCTGCTGCCTTAACCCATGTTTAGTTATGTTTTATTATAAACGCACAGAAATTCCTTAACATAAATCATTATCCGAGGTATCAAAAGGTTTGCATGTTTTTTATAAGAAATTTGTTCTTATTGTCATAGATAAGAAGAACCCAAAAGATAATTTTCAGACTAAATAAGAATAAGAGGATTCTTCTCTTCGGCTAGGCTACCTCCAAAGGTGTCTTCCACGATACGAGGCCTAACAAGAATCCCCAGAGGTCTGATTTTTCCCATACAGTTATTTACTCAACTTTTCTCAAAAAAAAAAATCACTACTAGCAGCGGTATCAAGGGGTTGCATGAATTCCCCAAGACGTGTATTCTTTAAAACAACAGATAAAAACAAACACGGGGCAGTAAGAAAAAAACCCAGAAACAATGATTTCAAGCAGAAACAGTAAATACTCATTAGGAAAGATTTCCCACCCATGCCAGGCGTTACAAGAATCTTTCCATTCCCCCCCAGCAGCTGCCTTAACCCGTGTCACAATATCCTCATCCCAGTGCACTTGCACCCTATTCTCCCTGATATTCCTCGTGCTTCACTTCCCTTCCTTGTCCTCCACATAACCTCCTCCACCCTTCTCTCTCTTTCTCCTCCTCGTCCAGAAAAGTAACGCTCAAAGACAGACACAGAGAAAGAGATAGATAGAGAAAGATAGAGAGAGAGAGAGATGCAGCAAGCAGTGGTTTCAGCAATGGCGGAAAGAGAGAGAGAGCTTCCTTGTCCAAGGTGCGAGTCGAGAAACACCAAGTTCTGCTACTACAACAACCACAGCATAAACCAGCCACGATACTTCTGCAAAGACTGCCGTCGCCACTGGACAAAGGGAGGTTCTCTGAGGGATATTCCTGTTGGAGGAAGCACAAGGAAAGGGAGTAAGCGCAGAGAGAACAACACCGCTTGTAAGCGACTCGTTGGGCAACAGGCCAGAAACTACAGCGCTTCTTCCTCTCAGGCTAACCCCCCTGGCTTGCTCTTCTCTTCTGGGGAAGCTGACTGGCAAATGCTCTTTGGTGGGAGCTTTCATGGCCCGGAGCACAGCGTTATTGATCTTGATCTTCTGAAGTTGCCCCATTATCCCCCACCGCAAGATCACTCTGGCGGTTCTCTTGGAGGCTGAGGCGTTCAAACAGTGAAGCAGAGTCGATTTCCTTAGTTTTTTTTTTTTTCTCTTTTTTGTTCCTCCTATGTAGTCGTCCACTTGGGTATGTTTAAGGGGGCCTCGTTTAGCTTGACTAGATGAATACAGCTTTGATGATGATTTCCGCTTCATACACCAGTATTCACTGGTCGTCCACTTGATGATGATGAATATAGTTTTTCTTCGTTTTTTTTTCTCTTTTTTGTTCCTCCTATGCAGTCGTCCACTTGGGTATGTTTAACAGGGCCTCGTTAGCTTGACTAGATGAATACAGCTTTGACGATGATTTCCGTTTAATAGACCAGTATTCACTTGGTCTTCTGCATTGTGATGACTAGGATTGTACATCGTTGGGCTTGTTAAATACAAACTGGAGTAAGTATATTAGAAGAAGGTGGTTGAATCAGCTATGCATAAGTAATGTAAATTAATGTATCTATAATTATAATGGTGAAGGGAATAGTAGTAGAGTCACATTGTGTATATTTTGTACTACATTGGACTAGTCTTTAGATGACTGAAATTGAAATAAAGTAATTTATTGGATCAAACATAAGTAAAATCTTATCTTGTTAAAGAGAGCTTCAATGAAAAATGCCGTGAGATAGATTTATGATGCCCCTCTTCATCAACACAAAACTTGCCTTTTTTCTGAAGTCCACAAGTACACACTTTTTTATGACACCCCAGACAGATGCACATAAATTTTCTGTGACGAGAGAGGAATCAGAACAGAGAGATATTGATAAAAATAGAGATATACAGAATTGAAGTTAGAAAAGTTGAGAAGAGAGATACATATAGAGACAGCTGTCTAGTTAAAACTCAGATAAAGAAATACTTATAGAGAGAAAGATATAGATTGATAGAGATGTGGGCGTAGAAGGATATATAAAAAGTATTATATACAGAGATCGGCATTACTGGTCAAACTCTTTTAATTATTTAAAATATTTTAAAATATTATTATCCATCACTGTCAATTTTCTGACAAATGAAATTATCATCTCATTGGTTGCCTGTGCTATTCACCACAATCACTCCTTAGCTATTCTCATAATTATGTAGTTTTCTTGTGGTCAGAACAGATGACTGGTGATGGCTTGGGATAGAATATATATTTTTTCATTATCCATACATGTACTGTACTATGTAGTCACTAATCGCCATGGACAGTCGTGGTATCACACTAACATAATCATGCATTTTATATAAATGTGGTTTTTCCTTTAGACGACTCATGTATCTCTCTTTCCGTCTCCACTCTCAATCTCTGTGGGAGAATTCATCTCATGTATTTTCTTCCACTTTATGCTCACATTCAGATATTATGTTCCCTGATTTGGCTACAATAAATTTTCATAGAGTATATTCAAATTCATTTTTTTCCTTCACTTCCCACTACCTTTGAGCTTATTCATGTGTATGGCATCTTATGAGGCAGTCCAAGAGTTCATAGGTGGTAGGCATGAGGTCAAGTATTTGATATTTGTTCTGTGATATAATCTTTAATACATCTGTAGTTCGATTCAGTAATATGACCTTAAAATTTTATAAATTCACAGTTTTTATATTCACCATAGACAGGTTCGTCTTTGTATCTTCATAGAGAATATTTAATACCTTAATTTTATTTTTTCCAAAATTCAATTACATAAAAATAAAAATTAAATTATTTGTGAATTTAGAATACTTTTCGCCCTAATATTGGATACTTTTGTAACTTTCACAAACTTTTAGCCAATATGATTATAAAAGTGACTAAAATCCTAGTCAAATGGTATTAAATTTAATAACTAAAATGTGAATATATGAATATCTCAATGGTCTCAAATCACCAAAAATCAAGTGAGTGTAATATTACTCGGCAACTCAAAATGGTAAAATTATCCTAAGTTTCTATGACGGTGAGGATAAAAAATAATTTTAAGATTGTATTATGAATTAAATAAAATTTAAGATTGCAAATAATCTACCTAATATATTCAAAAGGTTGAGATTCAAAGCAATAAAGAGACTTAGTTATTAAGAACTATTAACGTTAATATGAAATATTAGATAAGAAACTATTAGTAGTTGTATGATTTTCCTAAAAGATATTACTTTCCAATATCACACACTCTCCTCCCTCTTTCAAAATCCAAGGCAATGTATATATATATATACAATATATATACCTGTTTCATCCGGAATCCTCTCTCTACTAATCAGTTATCCCTATCACTCAGCTCTCTCTTTCTGTCTCTCTTTATCTATCTATATCTTTCTCTCACTCACTATTGCTGGTTGACTTTATGATTGAAAGACCTACTGCAGATCAATTTCAAAATCTAGATATAAGGGCTTTATCTGAGTGGTTCTGATAAAAATACACAGTCAGACAAAGGCGAAGCACACAGGATAGATGATGCCCCTCGGTGGCATGATGACTTGTCAAAGTTAGTGTATGGATTTGAACTGTTTTATACAATTTAATACAATACTCAGATTCATAATTCCTTTATTTCTAATAATTCAAAACATGTCTAGGAATTATGCATGTATGATTTATTTTCTAATTTTCCATTCTTCTTGTGATGCTTGACCTTCAGGCCAAGCATGTGATTGACTATTTTTTAGTGATTTTGGGTTCTAGGTAATAAGTTGAAGCTGACAATTGGTAAGCAGTAAGGAAGAAGAAAGATATGGGATGATAATAGCTTTTTGTGATGGTGTAGTTTGAAATAAAATAAATTGTTAAATGTATAAGCTGCCTTCTTAGGCAGCTCTTGGTGAAATTGTGGTAGCTTCATAGATGAAGTATAATATTAAATGAGGTATGTGGGCCTATGTATGTTCCTTATTCTTGGATCAGTTGGGGATGCCCAATGCAAAGGGTATGTGGATAGAATTTGACTAGCTCATGCATGTTCGTGTGAGAGAGCCGTCTTTGAATTCTAAGAAATGATACATTCGTGTATGGTACTAGTTTGTGCTTGATTATATTGTTTCCATATGGGATTAATGTTTTTAAAGCTATCTTTTGAAGTGTGGTCCAGTCCAAGGAAGTAGAAGAGAGAGGGAAGATTGTGGCCCGCTGATTGCATCTCATATCAAAAAAAGAAGAAAATCATAGCCTGCTAGCCAAAACAGCCCAAAAACCTCATTGCAGTGGACCATATTTCTTTAATCATGGGCTTCTAATCTTATAAATGAAGGTCATAAAGTCCGGTTCAAAATGCCTTTTTTTCTTCTTTTCAGGAAGTCAATCTGCCATGGTGAAGGCTGACAAGGGCAATCCCGAGGGTAACAACTGTTAGTAGCATCTGACAGGGAAATGCTGATGAGAATCAAGGGGCATTGAATCCTTAAGGGATACCTGAGGATCAATGTGATTTAATCACATTGATTGAAAGGGGTCTTCAAATATCTAAAAGGTTTATCAAATGATTTTTTATGCATTAGTACTAACTATAATGATGGAATAGGTTTTGATTGTAAACCATAACTGAAGTCATTTGGGAGTCTTGTAAAGACGGAAATTAATACGTACATGGTAACTGGTAATGACATAGATTCCATGAGAGAGTTGATATACTCCTATTTATCTTCTAGAGAATGATGTGTAGCTTGGCACCCCATGGGCTGAAAATTGAACCTAAACCTGTCAACTAAGTAAATCAATCTTAAATTAATTAAAGCCTATCTTGATACATTTAGTTTTTAAGACATGTAAATAAATACTTGGGAAATTAAACTTATTAACTAGACTAATACATGGGCTTAGACAGTCACAAGAAAAAGATTAATGGATATTGGTGGATATACTCAAATTATATGGCTGTTATGGAAAGTACCCAAAAGATTATAAAGAATGGGGCACCCCTATTTATGAGCCCATACAAACCAGGCTCTAAGAACCCCATTCTCTTATTTCTCATATTCTAGTGTGACAAAATGGTGAGAAGATCTTTAATATTTTCAAGATGTGTTCTAGAGAATCTTGAGGAGATCCAACATTCAAGAGACAGCATAGATACATTTCGAGGCAAGACACACAATTTGCTTAATGAAACTTGTCCAAGGTGTTGAGTTTTGGTGGAACATGAGCCGCATAAGGTAATGTGAGTAGCCATAGTTTTAAACATTCCATTTGATTCAATTGATTTTTTTTACTGTCATAATAGTATGGATATTCAATCAAGCCCACAGAAACCATAATTTTTTCTCTTTTTTAAGGAAGCTTATAATGTGGATCTGAAGCAATGTAGGCCACTCAAAACCTTAAATTTTATTCATAAGCTGGGGTCTTCAAATTTTTATTTAAATTATCTCTTTTCCCCCTTCATTATGTTTTCCCAATTTCACTTTTTAGTTAAAAACTTTTCAAAATATCTAATGGATCCATTCTTGAGTTATCATGAATGAAAGATCTAAGTGGTATGAAGCTCGGTGAAGAAGATATGTAAGATAAGCGAAAGTTAACCAAAGGACTACATCTTAAGTGTCTTGTGTGCTCTTCCATCCTTTTCACTCAGGTTATTTTTGTATTTAGGTGTATAAAAAATATCTATCGGAAAATTTCTCATATAGCAAAAAGCTACAGCATTTGTGTGCACTACACGACAACTTTCCCCAAATGACATCTACTTTAAGAAATGATACCCACAACTCCCACCTCACTGATAGCAGGTCTTGGTTGACCCACTTGATTCCAAGTCAACTAAGCCAAGTCAGTAAATTGAACCAAACTGAACTAAACCAATGTGAACCGAAGGTACTCATAATTTTTTTGTTCAGAGATTAAGATAAGTTTTTTGAAACAGAATAAAAAAAATTTGATCAAACTTGTATTCATTGAAGAAAAGTCTTATAAGATCATTCAAAAATAAAAGAATACAGCCCCAATTTTTGTTTTTCATAGTCCCATTGGACTCCATATACGTCTGATGGTAAGCTTCTCACCTTTTCTTCTCTCATATTGAGTGTGAGTAACACGTAAGATTTTAGGGATATTTGAGAGAAATTAATGATCAAGAAAATGAGATCAAGATAAACTCAAGCACACTTGGGCTGCTCCATTTTCATAAACAGCAAGGTTCAACTCAAGATTCAAGATGGACCCATCCCGTCTCATAAAATAGAAGTTGCAAATCAGAATTTGGGGTTGAAATAGTCATTTTAATATTTTTTTATAAAAAATAATTAATCCATAGAGTAAGGGTCAATACGTATTGAACGAGAAGAAAAAATACATGGAATTTTTGTGAATGTATATTAGAATTTTTACTTATATTCTATATTTTGGCATTTTTGGATATTTTGTAATAAATAAATTAAATTAGACATGATGAAATTGTGAAAACACGATCAAATTTAAATCCAATCATAAAAACATCATTATTTTGTAGTATAGTTTATCTAAAATTTATTGATTTTTTTTGGATTTTTTGAATTTTATAGAGAATAAAATTAATTAAAACTAATTGGAATAAACTTCTCTAGTGCTGTAATGGTGCCGGAAACTGCAAGCAGTTGTGCAGAAATGGAGAAAACACACTAAATTTTGGTTCATATGGAATTTTGGGACATGGTTGGTTGTGTTTGAAGGCTTTGAATAATCGCTAGCCTCGAAGACTAATATCCAGAAAAAGGAGAGAAAATTATAGAGTCAATAAGGAAAAAAATCGCTAACCTCATTGTCACTCCTAATGACGGCTAAATCAATGCTCATTCTTCAATTTCTTGATCACACATCATGAATTCTCTATTTTTCGTGCTTGGGGAACAATAATGTACCATACAAACAATGTTGTTTCACTTGGCCAACCATAAATAGGGCACAGATCTCAAGATGGGATAAAAATACAGGGGCATGCCCAAGTGGTGGAATATGTTGTTTCATACGATACAACGCCCAGAAGCTTACCAACTCTTTGATAACATGAATTTTTTATAGCTCAATATGACCGTATTTACATACTTATTTGCATTTAATTAATCATATATGCATGTTATCAAGCTTAAAATGATTCAACCATTTTTAAAATAATATTCTGAATTTTTTATAAGTTTATGTATTTTTGGAGATTTTTCTGACAGCAGATTCTGAAAGAAAACACTTTTTTGAGTTAGAATATGATTTTTTTGGAATTTTTCTATTGTAAATTTGGAGTTTTATGATTTTTCTAAGTTAAAATATATACTTATTTATATTTTTTGGGTTTTTATTTTGTTAAACATGAATTTTAGAATATATTTTGAGTTTTTTTACTTTTCCAAGCACATGTGACGTGGACCAATCATAAATAAGGAGTTGTTTTTTAGTAATAAATGCATTTTGTGGCCCGAGAAAGAGATGATTAAAATATTAATTTGTCTCTCTCCTTCCTCTCTCCTTGGAATAGTTAACAATGACAGCGAGGTGACGTGGCAGCACCACAGAGCGCCACTTGTACATGTGGACATGGAACATACTATCACATTTCTATTGGTTTAGAAGGATAAATTGCTGATGTGGCATGCGCTGATGTGGCACTATGTCAGGTGCGACAAAAACTATGAAATAATATATTTAAATAATAAACTATCGTAATTACTTTTTTGTCTTTTTCCCAGGGCGACACGTGGCATGATGAGAGTCATCGATCGTGGATGAGGAGGAGGAATCTCAGCCAATCATATCATTTAAAACCCTGAAGAGACAAAACCCTAACCGAATGATGTGATGGAACTGACGAGGATGAGGAGAGAGAAATATTTGAAGTAAGTTGATGACTAGAAATCATCCAACTTCCAGGTTTGATATCCGACGATCCAGAACTCAGATCGAGCTGAAATTTTAGGGGCAGCTTCATCTTTGTGTCCTCTATCCATCCATATATTTGGATCCATAAATTGAGCTCCGATATTTATAAAAAATATCTTTAATCTCACTTCCTCCTAGTGAGGTTGATTGAAAGAAAGTGAAGATTTGAAGGTCCATCAAGTGCTCCTTGGTGTCTCAAGTGCTTGGGGTGGTTCAACAGAGAAGTGGGGAGGTTGATCTGCTGCAGAAAGACGTTGTTATCCCGACAGAATATAGGGATCTAAGGTTTGCCTTTCGACTTACATTGAATCGTTTCCAACATGTTTAGTTAGTTTATCCATCTTCACCATCTATCACCCTCATCCATTACCATCCTCAATCCACTCTGTCATGGTCCCCAAACCATCATCACCTTAACCTTCATCTCACGTGCTCTCTAAACCATGATGATCTCATCAAACATCTCTCTCCTTCCTATTTCAACCAACATATATCACTACGTCTCTCATTTCTACCATCGGTCTACCTCATTCTTGCCATCTCTATCACTGTATCCACTTGTGTTTACGCCACTTACCACGTCGTTGTTATGATCCCATCTCACTCTTCTTTCTCGTCCATCCTAATCCCAAATTAATAATGGTGTAACACAACGATCGAGTTCGACAATTGTGTTACGACACGGAGGCCAACCACTAAGTGCAAGATTAATGATGTAGAATAATGTATATGATTTTGAGAAAATATTAACGAGGAATACGAGGATCGTCACGTGACCTGAAGACGTAGACCAGTTATTCAACAAATGACGGGTTTTGTCACAATCAGGTCCCCAACGTTCAATGTAAACCATTCGAAAAGACGACGGGGTGGGGAACGATTTCTCGTCCAAGGGCATCGTCGCCGTCAACGTAATCAATCAAACCCAATACCGTCAAGAAGATTATGAACACAAAGAGTGGCTATTCCTAAATTCTCGATTAAGTTCACTCGAGGCAAAGAGAAGTTTAGAAATCAATACTAAGAGAGATAAAATAACACTATAGATGAAAGGGGGGAGGAGAATGGACCTGCAAATTGATAGCCGTGGTCATTTGAGGCGGCATGTTGAATAAAAAACCACAAGATGTCAAGGGTCGCTTGTAATGTCTCGAAGAAGGCTTGATTCTCGTACAATATTTTCGGTAAAACAACCCTGGAATACAGAGTCCAACGATGCAGCCAAGGTAGCAGTCTCCGAGGGTTACCAAGGCCGCACTATGTTGTAGGATTGGGAGCGGATAGAGGTCAAGAGGTCCCGCAATGGGCATCCTCCACCGGTTCGTGAGTGCGGAGGATGACTACGGTGGAAAATCCACCAATTCTCGAACAGACACCGAACCTCTCTGGTCTTTCACCGGCAGTAAATTCTGCAAACGGCCAGAATGAATTCACAGTTACAGACGAAGAAGAATCGCTGAACTCCGAACACGGGCAATCTATTTTCCAGACATGTTGACGTCAAAGGGACAGAGCACGGCGTCGATGTATCCACTAATTTCAATCAGGATTTCACCAATCTTTGGCGAGATTCATCGGCGACCAATCAGCCCGACCGTTCCACATAATGGTTTGATCGGATATCACCGTAACTCCAGAAGAAAATCACGTATTCCCTTTTCTTGTAGTCTTCTTCCCGTCCTCGCAGACTGTAACAAGGTAACTGATAACCAAGGTCCTTTCTGTCAAGGAATAATGGAACAATCTTCACCAACGCACACTATTTTCTATTTCCCCTTCGAATACACTTCTTCTTGAATGCAAACAGGATCAATTCTCTTGAAGGAGAAGCAATGAACTAGAACCAGAGAAAAAAATAACTGCCTTTCTGAGAACGAGATTGGATCTTTCAACAATGACTTCTTTTCCCCTCCACGTCCACTCTTCCCTTTTTATATTGAGGAAGTGGTAGTTGTGGAGGGGTTGGGTCTTTTGGGCCCCTCCTATTAAGGGAGAGCCTATTGGGCTCCCCTTAAGAGGGTTCTTTAGGGAGAGAAGAAGTCCAACATGGATTTCCTCCCCCTAAAGATGACATTTAAACGTAATTAAAAATAAAACACACACGAGGGAAGGCCGGTGCTCACGCAGGAGGGGCCTCCAATTAATCCAAAGACGACAAAAGAACGAAATAACATAAAGATACACGACGCAAAGCGATAAGACGATGTCGGTTCTCAAGCTTGGTAGCAAAATTGTAGATTCTTCTCGTCCACTCGAGCTTCACGACGTGGCTGGCGACGGATCGGGGCGTGGTCGACTGGATGGTCCTCCATCAAATAACACCCTAAGAAGCCATTTATCATCTTATTATCTACTCTCATCACGCATTCAATACCACATACATATGTACTCTCATCTTCACTTCACCGAATTGAGATCATAATTTCCCTAATATCCGTTTTCGGTGGAGATGACCCTTACTCAACACTACCTATTTAATTTTTTTACGATTATCAGTTATAAATTTTATTGATTAAACTCAAATTCTCAACGAGGTAATTTTACCCAAATTTTGAGTTTATCACTCTTGAGATATTAATACTAAAACATGTCTTTAAGGGGATGGTGCTTACTTTCATACAAGTGATACATGGATGTTGTCAGCTTGTGTTGTGAGATGTTTGGTCAAGTCGTGTAATGAGCAAAAACCTGGTAAGGGAGAGAAGTTTAAATATAGTAGCCCAAATTTTCTAGGCCATTGGATTTAATAAGGATGAGATATCTTAAATTCAGCTTCATCTATTTTCCATTAGGAAAGCTATTTCCAAAACTGAATTGTTGAGTTAGTTCTACAAAATTTGTTTCCTCCTGGACATGGTCTCTAAATAAGGGTTAAGTTGGGTTTTGTCCTCAATGAGAATTGGAGCTGTTATTCTGATCCAGATTGTGTCTTGGGTACTCCCTCTTCTCCAATTTGCATTCATAAATTAAATTATATTTAACCTAAGTTTTTTAATCTCAAATAAACTCAAGAAATTATGAGATTCATTCCAATTTACTCAAATTAATCAAGTGGGTTAGTCCTTTAAATTATATACAAAAATAGTAATTAATATACAATTCGTGATTTTAATAATGTATTAAAAATGATGAATGATAATGTGCATGGTAGAAATACAAGACAAAGTTAAGCAAAAATTCATACAATTTTTTGTATTATTTTGATATTTTTACGAAGGTACCAAGGCCTAGATGGTTCTGGCACCCACTTTTGTTTTGAAAGATTCAGATCATATCCTAGACATGGACCCAAACTTTAAAGGATATCCATTCAAAGGGGGGCAACAAGGAGAGAAATTCATTTATCTCCTTTTCTTCTTCGTAAACTTTTACTATTGATTTTCCCTTGCACTGGGTGGCTTTGTGGAAAATAATTTCAAATTAACATCCTTGTTCGAGAGTGTATTAGTGCAGGGATCTATGGAGGCTAATGAAGAATTTGGGAGGAAAAAGACCACCACTTTATGAGTGTTTAGCTTATTTTCATTCTAGGTTTCTTCAGTAGATGATCTATGAACATGGCTCATCATCTATAAGGTAACATATGGAGAAATATTCACATCTAATCCATATACTGTTCACTTTCCTTCACATTGGCCACTAGATTTTTCTTGGATGCTTTACAAGTCAATTTGACATGCATAATATCAGGTGTTACTTATGAAATTATTATTTGCTAAAATTGTGAATACACATAGACTATTCTGTAAGATGATCAATTATAATCCGAATATAGAACATTAACTATTTTATTTCATCAGGTGGATTGTAGAAAGGACTCTCAAATACATCAGAAGGAAATGCCACGAGCTTGTTAAATTGGCCACTCCCAAAAAAGGTAGTGAGGAGTTACAAAACTTGTGAAAACACAAGAAAAGTATGCAAAATTAAATAATAACGATGCAATGCTTCAACTGTGGACATATGATCAGTTCCTAGTTTAAAATTTTCAGTATTGATCTGCATACATTATGTAAACTTTGGCACCGCTTTCGATCTCATGTGCAAACCAGAACAAACAATGATAATCTGTGATTATTATAATTACTGTTTGATTTTACTAAGGAGAATAGGAGAGATGGACTTGTTCTAAGGGGTACACTACCTCAGGGTCGTATACGGGTTCATCTTCCAAGCACTTTTCCCTTTCAATATTTTTCGACTGGAGCCTATCTCATTCCTTTTATTGAGCATAATGATGCCAATAGAGCGTTAATAAGTTCTAATATGCAGTGTCAAGCAGTTCCACTTTCTCATTCCAAGAAGTGCATTGTAGGAACCGGACTAGAACGCCAAGCGCCATGTAAAGGCCATAATTTTGAAGATGTGATACTTATAAGTGAGTGTTTGGTCAATAGTGATATTTATACTTATTTTCACATCCAAAAATATGAAATTCAAATTCATACGACAAGTTATACTTAGTGATATTTATACTTATTAATATAAATTAACACCTCAGATTGAGAATGAATCGTCGTATGCACCAGAGGATAGATTATTACAAGCCATACTTAGTATTCCGGTTTCCACTGCAAAGGAGACTTCTCTAAAACTACCTATATGTGGAAGGGGTCGAGTAATTGATGTGAGATGGATCCAGAAAAAAGGGGGCTCCTGTTATAACCCAAAAATGATTTGTGTATATATTTCACAGAAACGTGAAATCAAAGTGGGTGATAAAATAGCAGGAAGACATGGGAATAAGGGTATTATTTCTAAAATTTTGCCTAGACAAGACATGCCCTATTTACAAGATGGAACCCTTTAGGAGTACCCTCACGGATGAATGTTTTTGAGGTATTAAAGTCCTTTATTGATTTAAGGTCATCTAAGCTAGCCTAAAATGAGACCAAGAAGACAAAACCCAACTCTAGCCTTGGTATCTACCTCTTCTGATGACTAGGGAAACGACAGAGCAATGCTTACCACATCAATCATATCGCTTTCAATGTAATTCCACAAATCCAGATAATGTAATGCCTTTCTTCAATAGAGAAGAAAGGGTGTCGAGAGCGAGAGAAGTTCCCAGGATAGAGAGAAGGGGAATGGATGGAGAGGTCAAATGGAGGAGGTAGGGATCAGCCAGGGACGAGGTGCTTCGAGACGCGATGAAGAGGAAATGATCACTGGGACATTGACGTTAGGGCGAGAGACGGGACTTAGACGTTGTAGGGAGGAGAGATAAGGGGTTTCAATTTCATATAACTTCCCTGCCGCCCCTAAAGAGAGGGCCTCCTTATTTAAAGGAAATACAAAACTGATAATCTAATCTCGACTTTAGAGAACAAAAAAAAACTATAAAAAAATTCTCAGGAAAAAATTATGTAAGAATACCCACCTAAGAAATGGTGATCAACTTCTCTGTTCACGCCTTGCTTTTTCTTTAATTTCTCCACCGTCTACAAAATCAAAAGTGAAGCTTAGAACACGGAAAATCCAGGTGTTACAAAATTGATTTAGAAAGCCTAGTATATCTTATTGTCCAAATATTACATGCACGCTTCCTGTAATCACTGCAGGTACTCAAAATCTTCGTCGATCCCTGCCTGAAAGTTCATACAAATTAACATCATTCAACTGCCCTAACTTTTATGCGACATTTTCTCACTAGAATGCCTAAACCAGAAGTGTATTTTTTTTATTCTCCATAAAAAATTACCTCTCTGTATAAATGCACCAACTGTTCTTTGGCCTGGGGGAATGTCGTCGAGCACCAGTGCTGTAAAGTGAATATGTTGTCTGGAAGATAATAGAAAAATTAGGGACAAAAACTTGATGTCCGAAGAAGAAAAGAGGAAGAACATGATTAGTGCATACCCGTCCATCTGTTGGCTGCAGAATGAGCGACTTCGATCGCTTTCTCTAAAAATAGACAAATAAAATATTTATTCTTTTCACTTGCTTGGAAAATATAATATAAAGAATAAGAATAAAAGAAGGGTTCCTACTGAGTGCTTCCAGTGTTGCTGGGTCATTGTCTGCGTAGCAGCTTAATTGCTCCTAAAGAGACAATATTTCATAAAAAAATCACTCAAGGCTAAGGAAAATAAATAATCTGCATAATATTTTTAAACAGGGTATTAAAAATATTCTATTTTTCTGTTTTTCCTTCAAATGGTTGACTGAAACATGTATATGGGATGCAGAAAAAACCTTGAGCTGTTTATGCTCTGCTTCAACAGTTTTTAACTCGTCCAATGCGTATACTCTTTCATCCTGTTACGAAAAAGAATAAAATATGTTAAACTTCATGAGTAAAATGATTTGCTTCGAGCATTTACGAGGGCGTAAATAATCCTTACAGATTCTTCCCTTCCTCTCTTCAAATTATCACGCTGTTCAGTGAGCTCTTTTAGCCTCTTCGTACTGCTCCCGACGTCTGACTCAAGTTTCTTATACGTGTTCTTTAGCTGTTTCAAATAAAGGATTAAAGTCAGAGCAAAAACCTTTGTAAAGGACAAGGAAAAGTAAGACAATTTCTTCTATCTAATGTCATGAATCCTGACCCTGTTGCTGGCAGAACTGGGGAGACTCCAAAAATACACCTGAAAATTAAAAAATATTAAAGGGTCGAATTTATGGTATAACCTTGTAAGTGAAACATAATAACGCAGTTAAAAATTGAAACAAGATAAAAACTTACGGAGGTTCCTATTTTGTCTTTCAGGACAAGGTCATCGTCAACTAGGCTTTGAACAACATCCTTCACGGACTGACTGATTACGCCTCTTTTCGGGCCCAGTTTCTCCAGCTCCTTCAGCTGAAACAAACAAAAAATTCACAATATGAAATTTTTTACAAAGAACTACTGCATGTAAACAACCTGACATTGTTCAACAATCCCAATAGAAGGGGTATGTCAACCAAAAATATGAAACGAGATCAGTGAGGAGATGAGCATTCCTAACATGAAAGCATATAAAACTGAAATGACTCTATAACGTGATAACATCAAATCCTTTTTGCGAAAAGCAATGATAGATAACGAAGAGAAAATAAATTCAGTATCAACATTAGCCGAAATAATTACAAGATAGAAGTCTTTTGAATCGTAAAATATTTGAAGAATCTGCTCCCGCTTCTCTTCAAGAGAAAGACCTCTCTTTTTCGACTGCAAATAAAAAAAGAAAGGGCCGTTTAATGATGTGAAGTGCCAGATTTCAGAATTCCAAGGCTAAACACCAATAAACTCATAATATTTGCCAGCACCTGGCCATGAGGATCGATTATGAACAAGACGACATTTACCGTTCGTTATATTTGGAGCCGAAATGAAAAGGAAACCTTAGAGACACGGCATCAAGAGTATTAGCAAAAACATAATCACCGTAAAATGTCTGAAAGATGGGATCTCTAAATTGCAATTAAATACAGTCAAGAGAACTAAGACGTATTTACAGCGAAAGCCCTAACAAAATGACATAATCAAGAGTAAACCGGAGCGATTCGATCACTACATTGCAATCAAACCCTCGCCGTTCTAAGCAATTCAGAAAGCACCAAGACATACAGCTAGAATCTAGTTACTGTAAAACGTCCAAAAAAGACTGGATCTCGGAATTGCAACTAGATACATTCAAAAGAACACACCGTAATGCACCAAAACAGACATCTGAGATGTATTTACAGCTAAAAATAAAAAAAATGACGTCTCAAGAGCACACCGGAGCAATGCGATCTCTCAATCGCAACCAGCCGCATTGAAGAACCTACCATCGTGAGCCTCCTTTCAACTGTGGAACCGCTTCCTCCGCGCGAGAATCCTTCGGCGGGAATACCAACACATTTGAAATCCCGGCGCTTCCCTCCATTTATAAAAAATCTCGCTCTCCGTCAATTCCCCATCCAACGGCCGCGATCATCCAACGCCTTCGCCCTCTTCTTTAATTCGCAGAAAACTTAATTATTTAGTTAATTAAAGGGGCCCCGAACTTCGATCTTATCCGTTTTATTTTCCAGCATTAAAGTATTGCCATCCGTACATCCACTCACGTGACCACGCGCGCCGTCACGTGCCTGCCTGCCGGCTTTGACCCGACAGCCCACGAGACAGTCGGTGGCGAGGGCACCGACGAGCACTCAGAAAAAAACAATAAATAAGTAAATAAAAGCCAATTTTTTATCCTTATTGCCACGTCATCAGGACTCGTCTTCGGATAAGAACAGCGCGACAAAAAACGCGTCTCCTCGAAAGACGCGCCGCTAGGTGTCCACCGATCCGACGGCAGCGGCTCCTCCACGTCATCATCCACTTAGCAGCCGACACCTGTCTAATTTCCAGCGAATTATTCTATTTGTACGTGGCTCCTCTAAGGATAAGAACGGCCAAGTGTCGGCCGATCACGAAGGGGTAGATCGGACGACGGAGGAGGCGCCACGTCATTTGAAAAAAACTTGTTCGGATCCGTTTACAGGAGGGAGGTCTAACGGGTATCTGAGACCCGGGAGGCCACGCGGATATACTTTACAAAAAATTACAAGAAAACTATGGATGCTGAGGGAGGGAGAGAGTCAGTAGAATGGACAGATCGGACGGTCAGGATTGAGGAATCACATGATGAGATCGGAGACCCAGGCGACGTCGGGCGCCATGGAGCAAGCTTCCTCTTCGTCGCGGCCCATGGAGAACTCGCGGCTGAGCTTGCCGTAGATCTTGGCCCGGAGGCTGCGCCCGGACTCGACCCGCTCGGCCGGCTCGGCCCAGTCCGAGAGAGAAGAGGCGCGAGGAGAAGACGCCGCCGAGCGGGGCGATCCGAGGGCCCAAGAGGAAGGGGCGGAGCTCGCCTTGCTCAATTGGAGGCGCCGGAGCGACCCGAGCAGATCGCCGACCGGCGACTCAGCCTGCGGCGACATCGGCGGCGACACCGCGCGCAGCTGGTCCGGCGTGTGCGCGAAGAAACAGACGCGGCGGCGGCAGTTGACGCCGTCCTTGCAGGCCTGAGTCCGGTACCTGGACGGATGCAGCCAACACTCGAACACGCCGTGCGCGTACTCGCAGGCGTCGCCTCGCTTGCACGCGCCCTTGCGGAAATCCGGACAGGCGACGCCGGAGTAGTTGAACTTGCGCGGATCTCGCCGCCTGGCCTTCTCGCCGGGGTGCGCGTAGGGACACTCGGTCCAGTCGTGCGACCGGCCGCGCACGCACCGCCGGACCTTGAACTCGTACATCCTGAACTCGTCGCAGGTGTAGGCGTCAAGCGGAACCTCCTCGCCGTCGTCTTCCTCCTCGCGTTCTTCCTCGATCCGGCGCCGATCCGGCAGGAATCGCTGGATCGCCGCCATGGCCGCGTCGCTGAGCAAGAACGAGGAGAAATCCGAGCCGGCGGAGTAGCCTGCGACGGAGTAGAGACTCTCCTCGCTCGTCTGCCATGGCGGCACCTGCAACATCGATTCTCCGAGTATCATCCTCCTCTTCCTCCGCGATGGATTTTCCCCCTATTCCCGCCTCTCGCTTGCACCGGGATTCAGTTATGGCTAACGATAGCAGGGGTATCCGCGCGGTATTTATAGAGGGGCTTGACCGCGGTCGAGTTAGTTTAACCCGGGTTAACAGTGGGCCCCGCTCTGACATGAGCGGAGCTGGGATATTTTAGCCGAGTCCGAGTTCCGAGTTCCGAGTCGGATCGCTGCACGTGATCGGGACCACCGTGGACCCAGTGGGAGCGCGCCACGTGGAGGCCGAGGACTTGCTTTTAAGGATAAGGACTGCGGTCCGGGGACACGCGGCGGGATCTTACGCCGGGGGTTGCCACGCGTCGCGCGATGGGGGGCGGAGGACGAAGCGGGTAGGATCCGAACCCGACAGGTGGCGGTGTTTGGTCAGAGGCCGACCGGTCTGGAGAGGGGGGTTCAAGCCCCAGATAAGCTGGGGGTGGGCCCGGGTAGCTGGGCTAGTCGAGAGTTGACGTGTCAAACTGGGGGAAATGTTGAGAGTGACGGTTTTGCCCCACGAAGACTGTGGGCCCCGCCTTCATTATTGTGGGCGAGAAGGGGCGGGTCGGTCGATACCACGGGAGTCACGGACCCCGCAACTTTGTCTTGTTTCTTATGTCCCATATGGAAACATTTGAATTTGTCGACTTCGAGTCCTATAAATCTTTTCAGAAATCCCTTACTTATATTTCAATTTACGGTGATACAATATACAGCAGTGCGTATACATCTGGTATGACAGTCAAGAGCAGGACGACGCGCGACGAGAAGACATACGATGCCGTCTATAGCGATGACGCATGATGAACGGTCGGAACTCCGTCATTAGTAACTCGTCAGTCACGACGAAAGACGGATGACGAAAATTACGAACGAAATGACGGCTGACTTTATATGATGACGAAATTTTTGATATATTTGTTAGAGAACTTAAAATTGTGTCTAGTTATTTCTTGTTCTTTTCTGTGTGATATTTTAGTTATCAAATATCCAAGCAGAACACTGTACTTTTGCTTGGATTGATGGACGGTGTTCTCACCAGTTTGCATTCATTGTTGCGATCAGCGTTCTCATTGAAATGGATAAAATTTAATGATTTGTTGTGGGAGCTAGTGGCCTCGGCCATTCGAATGAAAGAATCGGATTTGATCAATCATCCAATATAACAAGACATTTTGTTATGATCGAGCCATGAAATTGAATAACCTGATGAGTCCAGTAGGGTGCTGCCACTTGGCATGCCCAATACATCAATTTTGGTCGACTCAACTCTATCACTTTGGATCTGCATTTTGATCTTAAATTTCTCCATGATTTGAGCTCCACTTGTTCTTATTTTGGTTCTCATAGAAGAGGGAGAACCCGGGGAGAAGTAGAAAAAACCATCGGATCATGAATCCAAAGCAATGGGCAAAGTGAAAAAATCTCAAGAACAATATGTCATAAGTTTAGAAGGACTATCCAATGGGATCAAGAGTTTGGACTCAGTGCCGACGGAAGATACCAGGTAAGAAGATGCACCTCTCTTGCTAGCACCACAACCAGCCCTTCTAATTGAGTTAGAGAGCCGATAGACAGAGAGAGGGAGAGAGGCGATAACCGCACAGGGGGAGAAAAGGGACAGACGGAGAGAGGGAGAGGGGCGAGATACGGAGAGGGGGAGAGTTGACACATGAAGAGGGGGCAAGGCGACAGCGGACAGCCGAAAAGTGGGAGAGTGTAGGCAGGCGAGGGAGGGGGGGAGCGGCGACAGAATAATAGTCTTCGTGAGAAGAGGGGGGGTCAAGGATGTCTGTTCCGTTCCGTTACTTCAATAAACGAATGACGGAATCATGCAGATGATGGCACAGTGACGAATGATGAAAATGACAAAAAAATTTCCTCTGGATGGATATCGGAACGGAATTCCATTCCGATACATTCTGTCCATTCAAAATCCGTTCATTTTCATCCTCCAGCTCTAAAATAGTGTCATAAAACTGGACAAGGTATGAAATTTGAGTGGCACAATATATTTAATTTGACACCAATTGTGAAACTAATTTAAGTTAACGTCTAATCATATTGGCTTTATGTACCGGAACATTTGAATTTGTTGACTTCGAGCCCTATAATTTTTTTCAGAAATTCTTTATTTTGACTGAATATATCTGCCATTGTCTATGTTGACATTGTTTCCGTTGGTAATACTTTACTGTAATAGGTGGACAATTGGTAGATAACTAGTGAATAAGTCAAAAAATATTGTCATCAAACTGGACAAAGTATGAAATTTGACGAGTGGCACAACATATTTAATTTGACACCAATTTTGAGACTTATTTATACAAAGCTGGCTTAATAAACCGGAACATTTGAATTGGTCAACTTCGAGTCCTATCAATTTCTTCAGAAATTATTGTTGTGACAGAATATTTCTGCTATAATGTTGACATTGTTTCTGTTGGTTAAACTTTACTGTAATAGATGCATAATGGACAGATAACTGATGACTTTAAGTCGAAAATAGCATCATGAAACTGGACAAAAGTATGTAATTTGAGCGGCACAATATATTTAATTTGACACCATCTTTGCTACTTATACAAACTGGTTTAATATTTTCCAAGAGACTTGTCCCATACCCACTGTTGGATGACACTTTTGGGGCAAATGCTGAGCCAGAAAGGACATTTTTCATATCTGCCTTCACCGATATTGGTTGCTCGAGTGCCGATATCTGATTATCTTCTGTCGTCCCCCTATCGTCCTCCATCCCGATTATGACATCTATCTCCATCTCCTGGGATGGATGACTACACATGATAGCAGTTTTTTTTATCTAACATGCTATGTGCATATCATGCTATCTATTTTGTAAGTTGTTATGACATAATATGTAGCTTAAGAAAACAAGTTACAGAATATTTAACTTGTTATTTATTCATTAAAGTCAAAAAGTAGAGTCACAAAACTGGGGAGAGTCTAAGTTTGAAGATGGGGAAAATAATGTAAGTTAATACTCCAATTTCTGTGCTATTCACCAATTGTGCGACATATCTATTCAATATGGGCTTTTTATATTCCCAGAGATACCACTACCATGAAGTACTCACTTGTCCAAAAACCGTTATGGAAGGATGATATTGGGGTCGGATGCTGAACCAGATATTGGAAAGGGCATTTTTGATATCCATCTAAACCAATTTGTGGATATCGAATGGCGATATAGGTTGCTCAAGGGTCAATATCATCCTCCATCCCAATAATGCCATGCGTCTCTATCTTCGGGGATGGATGCCTACACCAGATATCAGTTATATGTATGTGTGTGAATATATAACATGATATATGGGTACCATGTCATATAATTTACATACTATGTAACTTTTTATTGATTAATATGTCGCTAAAGATAACAAGTTACATAACATCTAACTTGTTATCTGGTCACCTGCCACGAAATGGTGAATTGTGACATGAGAAGGGAAAATTCTGACATGGCTTCTGGCTTCCGACGACATGAGAACTCCCCGGAGATCTCCTCTTCTTATTTTGCTCCACCTCCTCCTCCATTCCTCCTCATCCCTCATCATCATTCTTTTTTCTTCTTGTTGTTTTTTTTTACTTCTACTCTTTATTTTCCTCTTTGTTTCTTTCTTCTTTCCCTCATTCTTTTACTCAATTTATTTTCCTTCTGTTCCTCGTTCTCCTTATCTTTATTTTCTTCCTTCTCCTAGTCCTCATTCTCATCCTTACTCTTCTTCTACTTTTTTCTCCTGCCTCTTCTCCTTCTCCTCCTTCCACTTCTCCTCGACGTCCTCCTCCTTCCTCTTCTTATTCTCCTTCTCCCCATTCCTCCTACTTCGTCATCTTCTTCCCCTTCTTCTTATGGTGTGTACAATTACGATCTCATTCGGTAGAAATTTCTCACCTCAGGTCCCCATTGAGGCAGACCCAAGACCATCATGATGCATGAGTTAGAACACATCATGGGGCCCAAATCATTCACCTTCCAACAGATCGTTCATCCTAGAGTACTAATGAGCAATACAATACCGATCATGTCATGATAAGAACCCACGCCATAAGGGGAAAGCGTTGAACTGAAACTAGACATGAGTACTAACGTATTTTGGAGATATTTTGAGTCTTGTCATCTTTTCAAGATATGACAGGCTAAAGGTATGATCAACAATCAGAAACCATCTATAACATAAGATATGGGTGTTGAATCACATGGCAGGGCACTTCAACGTCGACCTTTAAGGGACATACCCCCAATGAGATCAAATACAAAATTGTGTGTTTCATTTACTTATGGGATTGCCTTGGAGCATTTTTTATAATATAGCATTCAAGGAACTGTGGCACTATGTTGTGACCAATTATAATGCATCTACAAATGAGAGGATGTTAGTTGTCATTGTGAAGTAGAAAAAGTGTGTCAACCTTGTCGGGTTGTGGGGCTACGATTTGGTGCAGGAAATCAGGTTTACTGTAGTAGAAGCTAAATATCAATTCAGAATTGATCTCCAAAACGCGTTACACATTGAGTACATTGTGGGGAACTCTTTTCATCCTAGACTTTCTTCCTAGAAGATCTTTTAGCCATTCAATTGCCCGACCTCTAGAAGTATCCACACGACTAGAGGGTTGGTGGATCTCCTCTCATTCTTCACCAACTCTTCTTGAAGACCTTGAGGATCTCTCACAATCAAGGAGTTCTTGTGCTTATAAATTGACTATAAAAGATAGATAAAGAAGAAAGAGAGGATACCCAAATTTGGCTTGCATGGAGATGAGCTCAAAATTAGGGGGGGTTAAGTTATCATTGATATTTGAGTTAATCTGTAATACTTTATAAACATTTACACATAAAATAGTTTGACTAGCTAGTGATGGGAAAGGGTTGTCTCCATAGGGCACATGTATTAGGGTTTAAAAGCTCTAGCAACGAGGATTCAAGAGCGATAACAAGAGATATGTATAAAATAGGATATTGTGATGCGATGCATACGAGGAGGTTAGAGTGTGATAATAACTATTTAATAAGGATTATATGAACTATAATATGAGGTGTAGGTTGGAATATGTGGATAGATTAAATGGAAATGGGTGAATAAGAAAATAGGAGATTAAATGGGTGAATGGATGTCAGTGGATGTGGGGTGGATGATGATGAAACAGAATGATGGAATAATAAATTATAATGATCTAACTAATGGATGTGATATAAGAATGGATATGTGGTTATGAGATGGAGAAGAGGATGATGGAATAGATGATTTAGGGTTTTTATAAAAGATGAAGGTGACAAAATCAAGATCGTGATTAGATATGTTTGTGGTACTATGAGAAGATGGAAGAACGAGATGACAAAATAAGAATGTAGATCTAACTGAAGGAATGTGAAGGAGAGAAACCAACACAAGGCAAGGGATTAACCTTAGATCCCTACGTTCTACTGGATCAAGGGATTTTCATACTTCAGATCAACTCTTGATGGATCTTCAAAGCTTCACTTTCTTTAAACTAGCGTTGCTAGGAGGAAGTGATCTCAAACATAGTTTTTACAAAAATCATAGGCTATATTTATAGATCTAACTGCATGGATGGAAGGAGGTTAGATAGCGGAAGCTACACTAAACTATTTTAGCCTAAAACTCCATCTAGATTGCCAATATCATGATTTAAATTTGGATCATTCTCAGCCCTCCGATTTTCTCTCTCCTCCAATTTTGGAAGTCCTTGAAAAATTCAAAGAGCCATTAAATAATTCCAAAAATAGATATTAATTCATGAAGGTTAGAAATATGTATATATAGTGAATTTAAAAATGGTATCTCTTTGAATATAATGATAAAATTAAAAATAATCCAACACACAAAATTATGCTCTTTCAGAATTCGATGTCATACAAACCATCAAAAATACCTTAAAATTCATAAAATAAAAAATATCACTCTAAAAATAAATTAAATCATTTTAAGCTTGATAACATGCATATATAATCATTTTAATGTAAATAAATATACATGTTGGGTTTTATTAACCAACTAAAATGTGTAATATCACATGGGAACCTAAAATAGGTTCCCCCTATTTACACTTATTAATATTTTTTCAGAAGAATATTTATTAATAAATTATATTTTCCATTGTCCTGTAGTATTGTGCACATAACCCTCTTGGCCCATGTATTAATCTGGTTAATACAATTAATTGTGCAATAATATTTATTGGCTAATCTTTTTTATTAACTATATGAATATATAGATTAATTAATAAAGGATTGATTTAACCCAATCAGTAGGTTAAGTTTCCAACCTGTGGGGTGCCAAGCCACACTTCATATTCTAAAAGATATAGAGTAGCCTTTGAAATCTATTATGGTACCTTGTTTGTAATCCATTATCTACATGTCTAATCCTTTGCTCATGTGAAGGACTACAGGTATGGTTAATTGTTAAACCCTAATCCATTATTCAGTTAACACTGATATGTATAGGGAATTATTGGAGAATGCCTTATTCAATATCCTCACTACCGTGGCTAGTGTAATATCTAGATTGCCTTCCTTGAATCTGACTCCTCCAAAGTCGAAGGTGGATGATCTCATCTCAACAACTCAATGACCTCCATGTATTTCTTGATATATTTGAGCTAAGACTTATTTAATCCCATGGTTAGAGATTCGTAGGACATCATCCAAACATAGTCGTCCATTTATGAGATGTCTTTGGTGCCACAGGTCAATGGGTCACTTATACATCAGTGACATGGATCAACCTAATCAATGTTTATGCATAATATCATTCAGGGTTTCATAATGATCAATTTAGTGAACTCTTTCTCCAAAGAACACCAACCATATGTTCTTAGTGTCCCCGCACTAACTGGCACATTATTCTATCTGGATAATTCAATGTCGATCTACACTATCCATGGAATAGAATGTTGGGTTCTAGGGCCTCAATCTGGATGACAAACTTACATTGACTCTAGTAGAAGAGTTAAAACAGATTTGTAACTTCATCAACAAAAAATATGAATACAATCACTTTGGTACAATCATATATATAATTCCTTTGATCTTCAAACGAGTCGTGTGGAGTTGCTCATGTGTAGCCTATAGAAGTATCCTCACAATCCTCATAATGCCGCATCTCTTCTTTTGTCTTGACGAGCTCCGTTCACCCTCCATAGTCATTGTTGCACCATCCCAATCACATCGAGAAAGGAAATGAGATATGGGGAGAAGGAAAAAGAAGGGGAAGGTCCTTGAATAATTCTGGCCTGGTGAATTTTTTTTCAAGGTCTTGTCCCATTTATACTAAGGGGGTGTTTTTGACTTAATCATGGAACTTGTCCATCATTGGTTAACGTGTAGGAATAGTCCATCACCCACTTGATGCTCCTAGGATGTTTTAGGGTATGGTTAACCGTCAAACCCTAATGGGTCATCCGAAGTAGTATTGATGCATTTGGAAATCATAGGAGAACTCTTCATCAATATTTCACTGCCTTGGCCAAGGACTTCATCACATCATCTTCATCAATCTATTTCCTATTGATGAAGGCAAATTGCATATTTATTTTAAATTATCGTTGTAATTTTAATTTGCCTACAATCAAATAAACTTGATAAAATACATAAACTAACTCAAATGTATAGTGTGAGTAATGTCTCCATAGGGACTGGCCTTTAGGGATGTATTCGATAATGGATTTGTCTGTTAATATGAGTAAAAATAATAGAGATAGCAAGTATAATAAGAAATAAGTTGTAGTAAGTAGATAGAATGATAGGTGAATAAGAGAAATAGAGAAGAGCGAATATCTAATAATGCACACATATTTATTTTATAGATTCTACGACTAATAAAGAAGTTAGATATTAGATATTATCGTCAAGGATGATAGTATTATAGTTAGTGAATAAGTAGAAAGTATTTAATAAGAGTAAGTAGTTTAATAAGAGTTTAAGAATAGAAGTAGATAGATAGGTATAGAGATATTATGAGAGTATTGATAGAGTAGTACTAATAATAAAAAGTATATATAATAGAACAGGGTCTCATGTAGCAGTATAATATGATTTATATGAGTATCATATTTATAATATAGTTAATATATATTTTCTAGTAGTTTTGATATTTTTATAGTTTTTCTATGGTTGATTTCGCAAGTTGAGGGGTAATTTAGTCGAACAAAGTATATATATATTATTTATTTATATATATATAGAGTAAATCCATATCATGATATGTTATCTTCTATTGTGTTACTATTAATAAATCGCTCTATTATTCTATCATAGAATCAAAATTTTGGAGCGAGAAAATATCAAAGATATTGTCTATAAAAAGGGATCTACATCTAAAATAATACAGTAGTTTAATGGTCCGTAAATGTTCAAAGTGAATATATTTTCAAAAATTCAATAGAAACAAAAAACATAAGACAATTAGATAATCATTTAAACTGCACAACAGTTTTTATTAAAAAGTTGGTCCGTATAAATTTAGAGAAAGATTTATAAGAATATTAGAGAACGGTGTGTAGATACCAATGTAGATAAGATGTGTTGAGAAAAAGTTATAATAAATAGAGAGATAGATAATAATGGATACAGATATAGATGAGAGGGAGAGAGATACAGAGACAAAAAAATCATACATATTAGGCTTGTGTTTCTTTATATCTTTTTTCTTCTGCGAAAACCAGTCCAAAACATATTTAACTATTAGTAAGAAAATTTCATTAAATTAATCAATTAATATCAACTACCATTTATTATTTAAAATTTAACTGAACTCCGTAGCTTACCATCTTTCTGAGTTAATATCTCCTTATTCCTTGCATAAACACTAACTAAATAAATATAAATATTACATTGGAATTTTTGATTGAACATTGAATATTTATTGTTCATGTTACTGAATTTGAAGAAAATTACAAAAAGAGAAAAATATCCAAAGAATGATCAAAGTTATATTCATTGATCTGAAAAAGTATAAATTATTATTCTGATGAATTATATAAACTTTGAATGTAAGAAGTTTACTGTCAATTTGAGGTAAGCTTATTTTGACTCATGCCAACTCATGCTCAACCATAGAAGTTATTACATTCTCAAAATTCACAGAACGATAGGAGAAATTAATCTGGGCTAATATTTAAGGATTTTATACATACTATCCACATTTTAGAAATAAAGTTTATTTTTATCTCAAAACTTAGTAAGATAATAGGTCTTCATAAAAATATTGAGATGCTAATCTTATGATGTCCTATATCCATTGGCTATATATTTATATCAATGACAATTGATTATAAAGTTTCTATTCAAGTTCAACACCCAAAGATGAATTAGTCCAAACTGAGACCCATACTTAAATATTTATGTATATGAAAATATTAAATACGTTTTGCCTATCAGGTGAATGAATAAAGTCATGTCGAAATGAAATGATAAGTTTGGTAACTGTTTTAACAATCTAAATAATAATTTGTTTTTATCCTTGAGTTAATATGCTTTTGAACAAACATCTTAAATTTTTTGACATTTGGAAAAATATTCTGTAATAATGCAATTATAATCTATGGAGTATTCACTTAGGAGAGACATCATTTTTGTTTAGTATGAAAGGGCCAAATGGCAAATGTTAAATTTAAACATAAATTAAGAGCGAATTTTGATTATGAGTGCAAAAATACCATAAAATACATCACATTCAGGCAAAAAAATGTTAGATTGAGTTCAAAAGAATGGTATGTACTATCTGTTTTTTCTTACACAACTATCCATGAATTTAAATTGTGTATAAGACATCATAGTTCCAGGGTTAAGTTTTTTCAATATGTTTAAATGGATTTACAACATTTTTCATTAAATTTTTATTTTTCTGATACTTATTCATATTATTTTTAACTCTCACAATATTAAAAAACAAAAGGTTTAAAACTACATGGGGATTGGACTACATCAAAGGTACACAAGTTACCTTGAGGGACTAACCTGTTAAATTACAGTTTGACGGGCAAATACTTGGGGGAGCCAGACACGAAGGACAAGATAATGAAATGGTCCATCTAATCAGGAAATCTAACATGGTCAGGGTATCTTCTTCTTGTGTCTTAAACACACATGTGTTGGATACTACTAGATGATAAACTCTATAATAAGGTTTTTAATCATGTTGTCCTTAGTTTCTTAGTCCAATCAATAATTTTTTTTAAATATAGTTACCTTAATGTATCTAGTTAGTGATGAGTAAGGATTATCCCCAAATTGTCTACAAACATTGCGATAGTGAGATGATGAAAATGATAATTTTAAGAAGGATATAGATAATTGTAAGGCAAAGATAAATGTCCCAATAGGTCCACAATGATTTTCAGATGAAGGTGAGCTATTCTGCATATTTGGTTCTTTTCTTCAATCACCCAAGACACCAAGAATGAACACTTGATGGACCTCTGGATCCCTCACTTTCAATCGTCTACAAATTTAGGAAGCCAGATCAAAGACAAATTTTACTGCATTCCACACCTCATCTTATGAATCACATGGCATGGATGGATAGAGGGGAGAAAGAAAAATATACCCTGTGAATATAAACATGATCCACCTTCTGGATAGCAAAATTTCAAGCTTTCAAACTTTTCTATCTAATCTGTTGATTTGATTATATTTATGTCTCAACTCATCAGTGCCAACACCTCATTGCTTTTATGGCTTTGTGTCCTTAAATTTCATGAGTGTTTCTTCTTATCATTTGGCTACGGTTTTCACATCTATTGTGATCCACTTGTTTATATCTGCCTCTTGTCCTGCACATAATAAGAGAAAATAATAACATAGTTAGCATGCATTGAATGCGTGACCTAATGACATACCACCACATGCCATGTTGAAGCATTCTCTGATTTTGACAAATGGTATGAGGGCGCATGCCATTTTCATCACAAAAATAAGATCTCATGATTGATGCACCTAATAGGTTGATGTGGCGATGCATTTTGTAAGGGCCACATAAATGTATTTTCAATTTTTAACCAATGACAATATGCCACATGTGGGCGATGTTGTTGACTTTCAGGTCATTAAATACCAAAAAAATGTTGATTTTCATCCATCTAACATATGTATCTCTGTATTCTTCATTGAAAATGCATTGAATGTGATTTAATCCATTATTTTTTTATTGGTCCACATCACCTCATGTCATCGTGATTTAACAAATTAAATTATTTTAGCTAATTATTGGCTGTTATGTCATCGTGATTTGAGATCCCATAATATTATTATGAAATTTTGTATTATTGAGTCTTCAGATAGCATGTTGGTTTCTCTTATCTAGGGAAAACCTGAAAAGGGGAGTTTGACATTAATTTATTTTTTTCTTGAAAAGTAAATCAATACACAATAAACTACTGTAATTTAATCCAAGAAGATATGAGAGAAGGATACTGATTCTTTGTGTAAAACTATGGGCTATTCCTTAATTATGTGATGGGATTTGTTTTTCAAAACCTTAAATCTCAATATACATACTAAAAAATATCAAGGCAGAAAAATCCAAATATCAATAAAGGGGGATATGCGGTCAAAACATTAAAAATGCAATAGTTACCCTTGGTGAAAATAATTATGAAACTTGTCCACAAAGGCTACCATGAAGTCGATTTTTTTATATCCTTAATATTCATTCTCACATATTTATTTAAATATTACCTCTTTCCAGTAAGCCCTAAAATTGTGTTGGGACCTAATGTATGACCTAAGGAGTGGATTACGTTCTCTAATTTTCCTTACTCTAATAAAATTAATTATGTGAGATATGGTCTACCAATAAGAAAATGAAATATAAGATTCACTTTTCTTTTAGGTAGATTAGGATAGCCCTTAATGTTGTTTGGGGGTAACCAGTTTAAGGTGATGATCAGACCTAACCAAGTTTGTGTGAATGTCCCAACCAAAACACTTGGAAATAGATCATAATAACAATGCTAACAAAATATAAAGTTGACAATCATTCACATATATATTTTTTATCCCAAATTTTTCATCCACAATTCCCAAATTCTTCCATAGTGTGACAATAATTGTCCTCCTTTGCCTCAGCCCCCAAAGCATCATCTTGTTCAACCACTAAAGGACTTAACTAGTTGACCCCCTAAGCCTATTAGGATCTACTTCAAGTCTGTACATTGATTTAATCCAAAAATACTGGCCTGTGAAAAGATAATTTAATCCATAAAATTATTCAAGGATATTCAATGAGAAGTATTTTCTAATTATTTTATGTGAAAACATTTTATTTTAATATTCAATTAGATATCAGAACATGGTTCAATAACTTTTTGGATTTTCCTGTGGATTAATTTGGTAAAAGATGTCTGAGGTAGGTAGATAAATCCACATTGATTACCATGTTTCCCAACTCCAAAAACAACAGAAAGTCATAAATATTGAAACCAGAAATATAGAACATGCCTATTCACATGCATTAAAATTTTAAGATACAGATTGATGATTTGACCCATTCAGCAGATGGTCTAATGAAGATGTCTTCATGTATATGAAGGTGAACTTTCAATTGATGTATGATTTCCATACTTTGAACCCCACTCAAGCCAGTTATCTTGCTATGCATAATTTCTGATGCGAATAAAGATTTATGATCAGATTTCAAACACATTCATTTAGGCTTGTCTTGGTATAATTAATGAAGGTAAATTACAGTGTTAATTATTGTATTGTTGTGAACTAAACTTGCCTAAATCAAATATTTTTTTTAAAAAATAGAAAATTCATTCAGGTTTGTATAATGGGAGTGAGGTCGTCTCCATAGGGACTGGCCTTTGGAGGCAGATTTAAGATTAGAATAGAATAAGGGTAAGTTAGGATCATAAGGAATTTAAGATTAGAATAAGGGTAACTAAAGATATTAGTCAGAGGTAGACCAGGGTAAGTGATAATAATAATAATAATAATAATAAACAATAGTAGAAGATTAGAGAGATTAGCTAAGTTTGTATTTAAGTTAAAATTGGACTTAATATTTAAGTTAGGTTAATGGAGAATATAGGATTATAATTAGGGTAATTAAATATATTAGTTAAAGGTTAAGTAAGGGAAGTGATTAGTAAGTGAGAGGAAGTATTTAGCGGATGAGAGAATTAAGATAATACATAATAAATAAGGAATAGTAAATAGTGTGAGGGAGTATTTGAGAAAGAGAGAGAGAGAGATATTATAATATAACATTTATATATATTAGAGATAATAAGGAAGTAGGATATTGTAATGAATTGATGGTATTATAATGAAGGATGGGATTACTATAGGTAGTAAAAGAAGTGTATAAGATTAGTAAGATAGAAAGAATAAAAATATATTATTCTTACTAGAATATAGGAAGGTTATTTATTTAATTAATAGTAAGTTATATATAAGTTATGAGATATAGATAATTATGATGGATATTAAGATTTAGTTAGATAGTGAATAATATTTTATTTTAATAAGATGTAAGAAGTTAATTAATAGGAGTATTTGTTTTGTCTGAATATAAGAGAAAACATGAAGACGAAAGGTGATAAGAATATTAACGACAGAAAGGAAGAGAATGTTTAGTTAGATACATATCATGATATAGAGAAATATTTATGTATGCTAAGAGTTAAAGATTAAGAGATATAGGTGGAGGATATGTATTAACTAATTTATAAGATTTTATTTAATTAGATGTAGAGGGAGATAATAAGAAACTATAGTTAGGGTTGATCAAACTAATTGAGATTGAATATTTATAATATTATATGTTTTATTGGCAGATTATAATAACAGAGTGTATGCATATATAGGTTTAATATTTAATATTTATGTGAAAGTTTTTAAACTATTTTTATTTGTATTTATAAGGTGAAATTGTCAGAAAAATGTGAAAGATTAGGGGAAATTCCTCAATACAAGTTATGTGTTCAATAAAATGCTTCAAAGATGCCGCAGTAACAAATTCTGACAAAACTTGATCAATCTAGAAATTAAATTAAAATCATCCATATGAATTTCCTAAACTATATATCATCTGGATGACGTTAAGAAGAGTACCAAATATGCTCTAAACTGAAGATCTAGGGGTGGGAACACCGATCACCGCATGTAACTTTGGTTTGCAATTTCCCCACTTCTTCTCTTCCACACTAGCATAGTTTGTTGTCTTCTTCAGCCTTCTCTAGCACTGTCCTGATTGCTAGGAACAGCCAAAGGGGTGTCGTACCCTCCTCTTGCTCGCACTACGACCAGAAGGGTCTCCCTGATGCAGGACGGCTCGCAGACATGACCCGGAGAGAGAGAGGGGTTTAAAAGGGAGAGAAAGAGAGGGAGAGTCAGAGGAAGAGTAGTGCCACTGTGAGAGGAAGAAAGAAGGCGCTAATGGGAGAGGGGGAAATAACAGAAACAGAGAGAGATCAGGTTATAACGAGCGTGGATATGAGAGATAACGGGAGAAAATAGAGAAGATAGGATGAGAGAAAGTAGATAAAATAGAATGAGGATAAAATAGAGGAGATAGCATGAATGATAGAGTGTGTGAATGAGATAAGTATTAGGCGCTAGAAGGAGAGGGAGCAAGCAGCAGAGAGAGAGAAAGGGTGCACGATAGAGAGATAACGTAAGAGAGGGAGCTCGTCGAGAGAGAGAGAGAGAGAGGGATCTAAAGAGAACTAGAAAGAGAGGTTATTGAGAGAAATAACTGGAGAGAGAGAGATGATTAAGAGAGGGGGTCCGATAGCGAGAAAGAGTGATGGAGAGAGGGAAAGAGATAGCCAACAGAGAAAGAAGAGAGAATCCAACGGAGAGTGCGAATGAGAGAGGAGTAGCACGGGCAAGAGGGAGGGAGAGCATTACTGAGAAAGAGATAAAGGGAAATAGAGATAGGGCAAGGGAGAACGCAGCAGAAATAGAGAGAGATAACGGGGAAAGGGAGAGCGATTGAGAAGTAACTAGAAGGAGAGACGATTGAGAGAGAGAACGGGAAAAGAGAGGGCAAACGAGAAAGAACTAGGAAGAGAGACGATTTTGAGAGAGAACGGGAAAAGAGAGTGAATGAGAGAGGAATCTAGAAAGAGAGAGGATTGAGAGAGCCAACGGGGAAAGAGAGAGAGATTGAGAGAGACAACGGTCCGTCGAAAGAGAAAGAACGGCCCGATAGAGAGAAAGAACGATGGAGACGGCAGCAGGAGGGTCTTTGATGCAGGATGACTAGGGGATGACGGGCGACTAGAGGAGACGGGGACAGCGTGATGATAGGAACTGGATACTAGGATGACTAGGGGAGGGATGGGATAAAACAGACCACAAATCACAGGATCGAATTCGAAGATTTAAATCCGGTGAAAATAATGATGGTGCAGCCCCTTTCCTCGTCGAGGGCGGGAGTACTATCTTACAATTACCGCGGTGAAAACAAAGCAACACGTTCAATAAATCCGAATGGCGTTCACTAGAAGATTCAAAGACCTATTCCACTAGGTGCTTGAAGATTCAAAATCCAATCAAATCCGACGGTGATGGATGAACACTCGAAGAACACTAAAAGAACACAGAGACCAAAGAGTGTAGAAGTACCTCGGCACTAGATAGTGCGTGAAGAGGCTGCGGGAAATTCTCGGAGCGTTGTTGGTGGGATGATTGACGTGCGCTTCAACAGGGTGTCGCAGATCCAACTGCGCGGTCAGTTGGCAGGGGGTCAAGGGGGGAGTCGCCCCCTTGCAGGGTTTGGGGCAGCGCCTGAAACCTAAACGGTATGCACGGCGACAAGTGGCTGTGAGGGCGTCCAGGGCATGGCGGGCGCGCATGGGCAGCCGGGGCACGGCACGCAGGCGGCCAAGAAGCGAGCGGCGGCGCGCGGCGGGCGCGGGCGGCCAAGCACGTGGTGGGGGCAGGCAGCTGGGGGGGGAAGGGCGAGGTCAACAAGGGCGCAGGGTGAGGATGGTGGTCAGTCGACGGGTGGGTGGCAGGAGTGATCCTTCCTTGACGGCGGCGGTGACTGCAAGAGGCAGCGGCGGCGGCGGCTCGGAAGGGGACCACTAGGGCAAACTTTATTTTTGAAGAAGAAGACTTCAATTCAAAAGAAAATTCACTAAGTGTTTCTTACAACTTTGGCCTACATATAGGCCTTGGATGAAAGAGAAAATACGAGAAATAAAATAAAGTAAACAACGTGTTATCGTGTCACGTCAAAGGGCAGTTCTGGATCTGGCATTGACGACGTGTCATGATGCGGGACGTGTCGTGTGTAAGTGGAGACGCGTCTGATGCCAACACGTCTGATGCCGGTGCATTGACTTGGTCGTTATCAAGGCGGTTCTTCAGTTGATGTTGGCAACGAGTCAGGATGCGGGGCGTCTTGGATGACGGCAACGGCGTGTCCTATGAAGATGCGTTGATGTTGTCGCCACCAGCCTTCCCTCAACGGCGCCGGCGGCGGCACTTCCGGCGGCAACAACGGTGGCGACTGAGGAGAAATTGATGGGCAAGATTTCTCGAAGTAAACTTTTCTTCAAATTAAAATTGCCATTGAAAACAATGAAGTTTTGGGATCTTATAGATCCATGGAGTGTAAGAAGAAAGTGGGAAGCGTGGGGAAAGAGGGTGGCGGTAGTTGCTGCTCCAACGGCCACAAACGTGGGTTCACTCATTGTGCAATCTCCACCACTCCCGCAATCAGTTCTAGATCTAGATTGCAAGATGAGATGTTTGGGGCCATGGTGCCCTTTTAAGGCCTAGGAAGGATCTCCCATGGCCATGGATAGCATGGTCTGTCCATGGGGATCCTCCCACGCCATTCGATCTATTATGGCAGTCCCCATTGGCCAAAACTATCGCCACCCTCTTTCCCTGATTGGCCATATGACCTTGGTTGTTGGATTTGGCTTCGGGAGAGGTTAACTACTACGATTAAATCACAGACGTGGACCCTTTTAGTTGGGTGCACCCATCTCCACATCAGCTGCCATGTCATTGACCCCATCAGCCATCCCATTAGCTCCTCATGATCTAATTCCCAGTTCAGATAGGTTGTCGTTCGTGTTAGCAACCACAACCAATTGTAATTTTTAAAAAAGAGGAAGGAGATTAAACAAATGAAAAGTGCCTTTCTATCTAATCTTCCTTCAGAAGGCTGGCCAACCGAGATCATATATGTTCATTTAAAACAACCAGATATGACACATGCTTCAGTCTTGGTCATCTCGGAGCCCGGTCATAATTTCTCTCTAATTGCTTAAGGTTGTGGCCCAATGGGTCACAATCCATTTTTTCAATTATCGACCCGGCCCGGTGCAACGTTGAAAGAAACAATCAGATATAATGCCATATTGGAAAACTTTAAATAAAATAAGACTTATATATATATATATATATTTTTAGAATAAGATAAATGAAATAAAATGCCATCTCCCCGCGTGCGTGCAGGGGCTACCTCTGTGTTCGCCTCTTTGGGCTCCCTTTGATGGGCTTTCTTGGGCCCCGTTTGTGCTTTCTAGGCACTTTTTCTGGGACACCAGTGCTCACCAACTAAGGGGGGGTATGAGCATTTTGCATTTGCCTGCATGCGGTTTGCTTGAACGCTAATAAGCCTAGCTAGTTGTCTTGTCTGCTTGGAACACTTTTTTGCTATATATATATGTATTTCTTCTTATTCTTATCTTTTTTTACTCATTTGTTTTTCTTTGGCCCTGAAAAAGATGAATAACCACTAGAGAGAGAAATTCACGTTAGAATATTAATAATACTAAAACACATTTTGCAAGAAAAGAATTGGACTTCTAAATTATGCAAAAGTTACATTAAAATATTTTTAAAACCAAATCATCCATTTAATGCGTGAGATGAAAATTCTTATAAAATGAAAGTAACATTAACAGCATGATGCCAAAATGGCCTTAAAATGTGTATAATGTGATGCCTCATTTTGGGTTCACTAATAATACACTTTTAACATTCATCAAAACTTGTACTTAGGCATTCCCATTAAAAAAATTTAAGCATTGATCTTCACTTTTCCATGTTGCTACAATAAAACAATTGATTCATGAGAGAAAAAGTATATGGTTTAAGTAAAATTTATATCATGCATATTCAATATCTAAATGTATTTAATTTAAATAAATCTCAAAATTAAAATCATATCTGTGTATGACTACTTATAATAATTAATTCTCTCAATTCATTTTCTTTCAGTCATGAACAACTAATTCTCTCAATCCAAGATGGCAAAAAATCTACCATATCATATTGTATTAATTGAAGTCAATATTTTTACAAATCAAAGTCCCTACCTATAAAATACTCTCAGCCAAAAATTTAACACCAAAGTTATTAGGGCAAACAAATATGTTACTGATAATACATAAATTAGGGTCAAGTTATGTCATTTAAAGGCATCTTAAAAACACAAGACATGAAAAGGCCAACTCCACAAAGAGGAAGTATAAAATAAGTGAATGGTAAATTTAATTTTTATTTTTTATGACATATATTTTAAGAATTACTTTTAATCTACTAAAACTCAACGGTAAAAAATTATTGAAAATAATTATATATGATGATAAAATAAAATTTATAATCGACCTAACTTATTAAAAATTTACAAAATAAAATTGGGAATTTTAATTAATTTGATAGTAGAAAATAGTAATTAAATAACTTAGCTAGGGGGTGGTTCATGGCGATGGCATGAATGGAGTGATCAAATGAGATTGACTCTTCTGGATTGTGCCAGAGATGGCTGTTGATATGAGTGTGCATGGAGTGGAGTCGTGAAAGTGATGCAGATTTTATCATCCCTGGTGAAGAGAAAGCTGGAGACAAATATGTGACATTGAGTGGTACAATCGATAATGACATGCATGATTGTGACAACCAAGGTTATCAACAATAATAACCTGGGAAAAAGAATGAAGATGTGCATCCAAAAAAAGTGAAGATCACACAAACCTTGTTGTCACAAACCGAAGGGGATGAGTGGTGTCTTTTTTCACTTGTACTGGTCATATCATTTGTCTTTAAATGATTTACCCTCAAAACTCAAGAACAGACACAAAAAAGGTTTTGAATGAGCAAAACACTCTACTAGTTGTCATGAGGAACAAAATCCAAGGGTGGATCTTTAAATTACTAGGGGGTTTATTTGGTGGGGATTAAGATGCAGAAATAAATGGATAGAGGATATAAATATGGAACTATCCTCAAAAGTTTAACCTAAAACTCCTTTTAGATAACCAGATATCACCATTTGAAGTCAGAGCACTATGGGCCATTTAAATTTTCTCTCTGCCTATTCGGATCAGCATCAATAAAACATAAATTATGGGGTGATCATGGGAAAGTTACACTTGTTTATGCATTAAAATGAATATAAATGTAAGTTATCAACCTTTAAATGATTCAACCTATTTATAAATTCATATTCTGATTTTTATTGATTTCATCATATTTTAAATATTTTTTAACATTGTAACCTTATAAAACTTAATTTTTTGACCCAGAACATTTTTTAATGAATTCTTTGGAATTATTTTCACAGATATATGAATTTTTCGAGTTGGAATATGTATTTATTAAATTTATGAATTAATATTTATTTTATATTGATTTATAATATGTTTTTTTGGCTTTCATATGCGCCCGCCATGTGTTGCCATTTGATTTGTCAAATGGCGAACAATCACGAGTTTCTGCAATGACTAGCTGCAGGAATCATTGTGAAAAGGAGCAATTATGACATTACAAATCACGATGCCACAATGTGCCAATCATTAGCTGACATCCAATGCACTTTTCCGCAGGAGGGGACATGGACCAATAATAAAAGCGACAACTTAAATTGTAATAATTGCAATTCATAAACCAATAAAAAATAAAAAAGAGATAAAAGTCAAAAGTAGTGGCAGTGCACGTGGTGTGCATGTGTACCATAACAAATGATTACAAAGGGAAGAGAATGCTGACTTGACATGAGGAAACGCGTGCCACGTTAAGCAATAAAGAAAAATCTTCCCCTTTTTCTGACACAAATGACACGCATCAGTGTGTCATTCAAGGAAAAGGGAACGATGTGATGTGGCACGCATTAACGTGCTGCCACGTCACACTATCCAAAACAAGATTTCAATTTGCCTTTTCTTTTTCTCCAGCAGGTACATGTGGCGATTGACACCATAATTGATCATTAAATCAACCTACATTCTTTAGCTCACATAAAACTCAAGAAGATATATGATAACAGATTTTGGGGCATAATTCAAAGTTCATTGATTTTGGATGGAAACAAATGTATAACAAAATTTATATTTAATCATCATGATTTCTAATTTATAAGAAACATGTAGCATAATTTGTTTACTATTTTGATATCATCGTACTTCAAGTCACAAGGAAATAATAAACATAATAGTTAATTAAGCACCAATCTCCTTACTAACTTATGTGGCAATCAACAATGGAGTGGGTGAAAAAATCACTTCAAGAAATATATATATATATATATATGTGTGTGTGTGTGTGTGTGTGTGTGTGTGTGTGTGTGTGTGTGTGTGTGTGTGTATAGAATGAGGGGTAATCAATTTTGGGAAGATTCATTTGTGTTCAGATATATCTTTATATATTTTTCTATCATATTTGGGATAGGATATAAATTTTGGTTGAGATAAAAAACTTTTTCAAGAGGCAAAGTGATGGATGTTTTTGGGAGATTATTTCTTGAAGTTTTTTTCTTAATTTATCTTGAGGATCTCCTGAAGCTGAATAGCACCTGGTATTGGAGACACGTAAAGGTCCATGGTTCTTTCCTAATTCCTGAACACTGTTGACCTAGACTCAAATCTTAGATATGCTTAGTCTTACATCTATCCCTCAAGGAGATTCCCACTCTGAAATATTTGGGATAGGATATAAATTTTGGTTGAGATAAAAAACTTTTTCAAGAGGCAAAGTGATGGATGTTTTTGGGAGATGATTTCTTGAAGTTTTTTTCTTAATTTATCTTGAGGATCTCCTGAAGCTGAATAGCACCTGGTATTGGAGACACGTAAAGGTCCATGGTTCTTTCCTAATTCCTGAACACTGTTGACCTAGACTCAAATCTTAGATATGCTTAGTCTTACATCTATCCCTCAAGGAGATTCCCACTCTAAAATATTCATACATGTAATCACTTTCTTAATATTCTTGAAATCTATTTATTGGGTTTCTTAATTTTAGTTTAAAGGCCTTCTTAAATTTATTGAAAATATTGATTCTCAATTCACCGATTGATGGTGGACGTCGTCGAGGACGTCGTCCGGTCGGCACCGAGTATGATGGCTCGGTACCAATAATAGATGGTGGTATCGAACGTCGACGGTGTCATCTCCGACGGATGAAACCCTAACAGGTGGATGTAACTACGACGTGATGGAGATGCACCCTACATGTCGTACGTGCAGGCTCTGACTCGAGGGAGGCACCAAGCTCCGAGCTTGGATGGGGTCGCCGGGTGATGGCGACGGTGGCCTCTCAAACCTCGTCGAAGCAACGAAGACGTCGACGGCCAAACATAATCAATCCGTTGGCTCAAACGTAATGCACAGACTTAGCCATACCGGTAAGATGCACAAATCTGTCGTAGTTTCTCTCAATTGTTCTTCTCTCACCTACCTAGCCCGAGTGCGATGGAGTCAATACAAAATTATACTACAATAGATAATCAAACGAGTGACGGGAGAGGACGGCATACTCGTCGGCGCGTGGCTCGTGCTACAGAATTCGTCGACAGTTGGCGGCGGTCGGAGCAGGTGTGGTGGAGAGGCGCCGAAGAGCTGACGGCGGCTAGACAGGTGGTGCAATGCCAGAGCGATGGTAAAGGTCTGAGGAGGAGGGATCACGGTCGGGGCAGAGATGAACCTGTTTAAGCGTAATTCTAAATCCGGGCGCACCCTTGTGGAGACTGGCACGAGCGAATTCAGTCTGGCGATGCGAGCAGCGGTTTGGCACGTCAACATCACACAAGTGGACTGCCGGGCGGTGGTTGAGAGTCGACGACGACAACGATCAAGATCGCGTGGTTGACGGTGGGTCGCTCTCGGTTCGTTTTGGGTGACAAGAGTAACCTTGAGTGACTAGAGAGGGGCAAAGCTTTCGTCAAAGCATCACCCCCAGTCAGCATTGTAGTGTTGCGCCGCTTGAGATGGGCAGTCGTATGAAGTCCAATCGACACGGCAGGGGGTCGATGTACTGGCGCCGATCGAGCTCTTGCGGTGCCCACGGCCAGAATTGCTGACACAAGCTTCCTTCCTCGGACACGGGGTCGTCGTTCAGGTCCTGGGAATCCCGCTCGAATGGCGGGTTTTCTCTTCTCACAACCTGATCGGTCAACGCCATTAGAAATCCAATCGATCAGCAGAAGTCCAATCGAACCGCAACTTGTCATATTCCATGTGTTTCGATTGGTCGAGGGGCCATTTGTTCAAACATAATTCCGTTGGGAGAGTCCTCTCCTCAACAGATCACCAAAATTAGTGTTGGGTTCTATAAGACTTGACATGGATGAATAAATCAAAGTGATGTGCAGTGGAAGACTTTTGTGAATCGAATGAAATCGACAAAAACATTAAACGAAGTACCTTTGCACGAATCTCATTCATGATTTCTTCGATCCCGGAGTGAGACGAGTCGAGCTGCTCAAGTGTGTAGCCTCTTGACGTATCCACGCGGTCCTCGACACATCGGATCTCCTCCTTCCCGTTGACGAGCCCCATTCTTTCTCCGTCTACGCCGTTGCGTCGTCCTGATCACATCAGGGATGGAGAGGGGGTGTGGGGAAAGTGGAGAAGAAGGGGAAAGGCCCCTGAACAATTCTGGACTGGGAGAATTTCGTTCAAGGCCTTCCCCTATTTATACTAAGTGGGTATTTTTCATAAAAACCCTCAAAATTTAAGTATATCTTTCGACGTCCAAAAAACCATTTGCGTGTGACCCTCTAGGCCCATGTATCAGTCTAATTAACGACTCCAGCGGCCCAATAACCTTTGTTGGCCTCCCAAATTAATTAGCTATATCATCATATAGATTAATTAATGTTAGACTGATTTAACCCAATCGATAGGTAGAGACTCCAACACGTGGGGTGCTAAGCTACACCTCGTGTCCTAGAAGATACAAAGGAGTGTGTATCGACTCACTCATGGAACTTGTTCGTCATCAATTATCATGTCTATATAATCCCTCATCCACTTGACGCTCCTTGAATGACTTACGGTATGGTCAACTATCAAACCCTAATCGATCATCCGAGTTAGTACCGATGCATTCGGAAATCATCGAATAACTCTTCTCCGATATTTCACTACCTTGGCCAAGGACTTCATTGCATCGTCTTCCTTGAGCTGTCACCTCTTATACCGAGGGTGGACGATCCCATCTTGACCACTCAATCGCCTTCGTGTACTTCTTGATGCACGCGAAATAAGATCGTTTAGAATCCCATGATTAGAGACTCGTTGACAGTTCACAAGATGTCTTTGGTGTCTCAGGTCTAAGGACCACTTACACAACTGTGACGTGAATCAACCTGATTGACAGTTCGGTATAATAGCATTTAGGGATACGTACGGATCAATTCAGTGAATTCTTTCCACCAAAAAGCACCCACTATCTATCCTTAGCGTCGCCACACTAATTGCTACGGGACTGACCATACTCATCATATGAGTGAGGCTAGATAGTTCTATTCTATCCGGATACTTCGATATCCTTCTCGCGTATCCTTCGAATAGGAATGTTCAGAACACATGCTTAAAGACTAGTGATCTCTGTATTATATCTTATCATAATTCACAAAGTCCGATCATGTATTCATGGACTTCATTATACACATCACACATGCACTATAATGAATATGTTTTATTAATGAACATGGAACATGCACTATAATGAATATGTGGAATGTGTGATTGGCTTGCCGGCCACATATATTTTTATCAATTAAGACCCGCGTGGCCGGTAGGACCGCCCACACCAAAATTCATCAATTCCCACAAGTGGCGTCTACTGGTAGGTTGGCACTCCAGGAGAATCATGTGCAGCGGCGAGAGAATTCGCCTTTGTAGTCTTTTTTTGTCGTCGGAGATAACAGAATTGCCATCGGTGGGTCGCCCAACAACAACTGACCGGAGCTGACGAAATAGTCACTGCGGTGGAATGCCAGGGGCGAAGAGGGCGATTTCGACCGTGAGAATCGGCCACCCAGAGGGAAGGGCTGACAATACTCACGATCAGAGCGAGGTTGTGGGGGTATGGAAGCGTTCCCAAACCCCCCCATGAGGGCATGTGAATGAGATATAAATAGAGAGAGAATATGGAAGTGTAAGAGAGAGTGTGATAATATGAGAGAGAAACATAACTAATATGAGAGAGAGATAAGAAGGGGATGGAGAAAAAATAGAGAGTTGATGAAAAGAGACAGAGAGAGATAAAGGAAAAGTATAGAGAGAGAGAGAAATACAAAGAGAAAATGATACAATGGGAAGTGAAAAATAGCGCATTGTGAGAGAGATAGAGTTCAATAAAGATGCTGGTCAGTGAGAAAGGGAGAGAGAACAAAGAGAGATTTAATGCTAAAGGAGAGAGATAAACATGAAGGGGATGTGATAGAGAGAGATAAATGTAAAGAAAATTGAGATAAAGGAGAGTAAAATATTATGTGGAGAGAGATAAATTCAAATGCATATAAGAGAGAGTTAAAGAAAGGTGGATACGTATGATAGAGAGATATAAGAAGGGGAGAGAAAAATAAGAGAGTTGCTGATGAATAGAGAGGGAGACAACATCAAAGGAAAGTGCATGAGACCGAGGGAGAAATATATAGAAATATTAAGAGAAATCGAGATAAAGGGAAAAGAAAGAAATATCATCCAGAGAGAGATAGAGATACATACATATGAGAGAAAGTGTGAGAAAGGTAGACATGTGTGAGATATATAACAATAGGTGACAGAAAGAGATAAGGAGGAGAGAGAGGGGGAGAGATTAGAAAGAGAGGAAAAGAGATAAGGAGGAGAGAGAGGGAATATTGATATGAAAATGGAGAGGGAGAGAGAGACAAGAAGATGTATATACACATAAGAAAGAGAGAAAGGAGAGAGAGGAGATATGAATATGAAAAATGGAGATGAGAGAGAGATAAGAAAATGTGTGTATACATAAGAAGGAGAGAGAGAATAGAGAGATAGAGGAGTCAAAGAGAGTATGCAGAGAGAAAGATAAGGAGAGAGACACAGAGAGAAAGGATGGAGAGAGATATATATAAGGATAGAGACACAAAGAGAAAGGATGGCGATATATATATAAGGAGAGAGACACAGAGAGAAAGGATGGCGAGATATATATAAGGAGAGAGATACAGAGAGAAAGGTGGAGAGAGACAAAGAGAGAAAAGATGGAGAGAGAGATAAGGAGAGAGACACAAAGAGAAAAGATGGAGAGAGAGATAAGGAGAGAGAGACAGAGAAAGGATGGAGAGAGAGAAAGGAGAGAAAGACAGAGAGAAAGGATGGAGAGACAGAGATAAAGGGTGGAGAGAGAGACAGACAGAAAGGATGGATAGAGAGAGAAAGGAGAGAGACAGAGAAAAAGGATGGAGAGAAAGATAGAGAGAAAGGATGGATAGAGAGAGACAGAGAGAAAGGATGGAGAGAGAGAGAGGGGAGAGAGACACAGAGAGAGGATGGAGAGAGAGATATAAGGAGAAAGACACAAAGAGAGAGGTGGCAGAGAAAGAGATAAGGAGAGAGACACAAAGAGAGAGGTGGCATAGAGAGAGATAAGGAGAGAGATACAAAGAGAGAGAGAGGTGGTAGAGAGAGAAACAGACAGAGAGAGCGAAGAGGAGAGAGAGGAGAGGAGAAAGAGGAGAGAAAAGAGAGAGATAAGAGGAGAGAGAAAGAAAAGGAGAGAGAGGAGAAAAAAGAAAGAGGAGAGGGAGGAGAGAGAGAAGAGAAGAGAGAGAAAAGGAGAGAGAGTAGAGGAGAGGAGAAAGAGGATAGAAAAGAGAGAGATAAGAGGAAAGATAAAGAAGAGGAGAGAGAGAGGAGAAAAAAAGAAAGAGGAGAGAGAGGAGAGAAGAGAGAGAGGGAAGAGGAGAGAGAGAAAAGGAGAGAGAGTAGAGGAGAGGAGAGAGAAGAGAGAAAAGAGAGAGATAAGAGGAGAGAGAGGAGAAAAAAGAAAGAGGAGAGAGAGGAGAGAAGAGAGAGAGGGAAGAGGAGAGAGATGGAAGAGAAGAGAGAGGAGAGAAGAGAGAGAGGGAAGAGGAGAGAGATGGAAGAGGAGAGAGAGGAGAGAAGAGAGAGATGGAAGAGGAGAGAGAGGAGAGAAGAGAGAGAGGGAAGAGGAGAGAGATGGAAGAGGAGAGAGAGAGCGAAGAGGAAAGAGATG
>NC_135845.1:15420000-15437500 GCF_029677425.1 Wolffia australiana
CTTACCTGTGGTAGTTGTATTCAACACATTATTCATCTTTATAACCTTGCATTTCGTACATCTTCATTTCTTTGGTAAAATTCAAATAGTTACTCCCAGTTGAGGTCCCGGATTTTCCAATGGCGATGCCATTGTCAACAGTATTGACCCTTGACAAATTTCAGGATGGTAGACAGTGACGATTGACATTAAAGAGGTTATCCTTGACAGTTGGCATTGACTATGAGTGGGTATCACACACTGTTGACACTGTCGTTTCTACTTAGTAAACTATAAATAAAGAAATTCTCAAGCCCATCAACATCATCCAGTCTATCTGATGATGATGATGATGACGACATTGACAGAAATTTTCTCAGAGTACAGACTGTGGACAGTGATGACAGTACAGATGCTGATGCAGATGCCCTTTGGTGTTGACAATGTCATTAACTATCTGTCGTTCAATGTATTCTTCAGAGTTATGCCTGACATCTGTATGATATTGTATTTATTTTAAAAATCTTCTCAATCCTTTGTGGCAAGAATATGGAGTGAACAAAGAAACTGTTACAATCCCCAACCCCTATCTGGTGTATTGATGTCATTTCCTTTTGTAATTCTCATTAAATCCATGTGGCCCTCTCCTTAGGAGGGTAGTTGAGTGTCTGTTGTGAACTGCGCTTGGAGATGCGCGAATGAGGGCATGTTGTCATTTGGTTTTTTCTTCTCTCCGACTCCATATGCCCTTCCAGGGTCATCTGATGGAGACCTACCTGAGGTCTCTCGTAGATACCGGAAGATGTACTAGGCTGTGTTTGAAAATATGTTTTGAGAACAACAGAACGTTCTGTGTTTTGATGTCCGCATCAGGGCCTGCCGTGATTAACTCTTTTCTCAGCCTTATTGTCCGTTACAGGGTTATATTAATTGCCTACGTTTTGGACTTTTCTAGGGGTAAAATAATCCAAGTCAATTAATCCTTCTGCAATTTATGATGTAGGTTATTGACCACGAGACAAATCTTGCTGCTAGATGTCGAAGGATCTATGCACATGCGCATGATTATCACATTAACTCCATCTCGAATAACAGGTATGGATTTTCTGTACAGTTCACTGCATTTTGGACTGACATTTCTCTTTCTGTTATTAATCTTTTAAAAATTTTTAACTAAAGCCACACGGCTTCAACCTTTTCATATGCTAGTGAATTTTCTTAATGTTACAATTTCCTGTGTGAAATAGGCTGATGAGTGTCATCCGTTGCTCATTTTCTCTGTCACATGATATATCTATGTCTATTTTACGTGAATCTGTGGCACTGTTTTTCTAAGCGTATTGCACTCTTTAAATACCTAAAATTTCAGGGATCGGTTTCATTCTATTACTCATTTGGCTATTTGTCGTTTGAGAGTAGTTTTAAATGTAATTCTATTTCCAAAAGGCACATTTGTTCTCATGTTCGTCTTTCCAAAGAAATTGTGAAAACTATTTTCTCCATCAGATTTTATTTTTTGCATGCTGTCCTCTAATTTAGAAATGTTGAGGGCATTTTTACTCAGATACGTGAAATCATTATGATTCTATTTTTCCTTATAAGGATCTTCAGCACCCGATAGCAAATCAACCTCACCTTATTTTTGTTTGCAGTGACGATGAAACATTTATTTCCGCAGACGATTTGAGAATAAATCTCTGGAATTTGGAGATAAGCAACCAGAGCTTTAATATTGTCGATGTGAAGCCAGCCAATATGGAAGATCTGACTGGTATGCATTCAATATGCTTTAAAATTAGCATTGATTTTGATTTTTTTAAATAACACTCTAAACCATGTAGCATGTGGAAAATAATCCAAAATCAATTGACAAAGCTTGTTCCAATTTATCTGTTTTGAAATTATAAATCTTGATCTGACTGGTATGCATTCATTATGCTTTAAAGTTAGCATTGATTTTGAATTTTTTAAAAAACACTCTAAACCATGTAGCATGTGGAAAATACTTCAAAATCAAGTGACAAAGCTTGTTCCAATTTATCTGTTTTGACATTATAAATCTTGATTAGTCCAACCTTTTTCTAAATTTTGACCTGAAACTGTAATATAACCTTTTCTAACTGAAAATTAACGGCAAGTTTTTTTTGAAAAAGGGAAGATCACCCACAAATGGTGATCAACCTGATATTAGTATTATACGAGCAGTAAATTCTTGATGGCCAAACTGATCCTTTTCCCACCCTTTACTCCCCCCAAAACCAGTAAGAGAGAAAACCCTTTGCATCACATTATACAATGAGCAACGAGGTGACCTTTCCCTTGAACACAACTTCATTACGGTGCAGCCACAGCGCCCAAAAGACCGCAAGAAGCCTGCTCCATACCAAGCTTCCACTGCAATTTCCTCCTTCGATCAATCCCCAGCATGCTTCTTTGGATGTCACATCCACTCTGGTGAGCTTATGCAAGCTCCAAATTGCCTGGGCAAAAGAACACTTGAAGAATAGATGAGAGCAATTCTCCTTGCCTTGCGTGTACATGAGACACTCTGTAGATGCGTCCAGGTACATGCGCTTTTGGAGGGCTTGTGTCACAACTTGGCTCTCAAGTCATCTGCAAACATCTTTTAGGGGATCCCTCTGTTTCCGTTAGCATCTGCAATACTTGTAACTGATCCCTCCGTTGTGCTTGCTCAGAGCTTTTCGTTCACTTCCCTAACTGAGAAAGATGGGCTACTCCATACCCAGCCATTCTGTGCCTGTCTGTAGGCTTCAAGTGTAATATCGTCTGCTGCATGCTCATCAGTTCCTCCACCCTCTAGTCCAACAGAACCCCTTTGAAGATTAGATTCCATGTGCTGGTCCAACCATCTTCAACCAATTCTTGAGGACTCCGGGTCTGGGAGAATGGACGAAGAAACTCTGGATTAGCAAAATAGCTCTGACTCCCCAGACCGGCTTCAAAAAACCTCTGGATTTGTGGGAGTATTTATTCTATCTACTATTTTTCTGTAAATGGGATTTTCAAAAAAAAATTTGTCTTTAAATACGCCACATGTTATAAGTGGCCCATGTCACTTTTATTTCTTTTAATTAGTGTTTGTAAGTCACATTTATAAGTGGCCCACATGATTCTCTACCACGTGACTTATTCCAGGAACAAGGCACGTTAGTCAGTTGGGCCCATCAAACTGTGTGATTGGTTGGTAGTTTAAGCCAGAGAGATGGAATAAGTCATATGTAATAGGAAATGAGTTTTTTTTTTTGCTTATTCTAACAATAGCTTGTAGAAGCTTGTCTGCTGGCATCAAGAGAGAGGAGTATCCAAGGGAGATCGAAGAAGAAGGAGAACTGGTTTATTTTTGACAAATATCCATCTTGTGCCTTAACAGAAAGTAGATGCCCCTCTAAGAGAAAGTGCCATACTTGTCCCTCAAGACCTTGGTGACCATGTCTTCTGCCATCCCATAATCTGACCCTCCCATTTTGTCAATATTGCCGAGTTTGTCAATAATGCAGCCATTCTCCTCACCACCTTCTCGATCACTGGTACACATTCTGTGCTCGAAAGCCTACCCCTTGTCAAGGGCAGCCCGGATAGCTTATGGACAATGTCCCAATGGGTGTCCCCAAGACCCCTTATCATTGTATCTTTGTCGCATGCAATTGTCCAAACCCATGAAAGCTGACTTAGCTCAGTTGATTTGCTGGCCCTTTGGGTATCTGTGGGATGCCCATCGAGTAGCTTGCAGTTTTAGAACCCTTCAGCAGTCCTTGTGTGCATACATTCACCGTGCAAATGACCAGGGTTTCCACGGCATGGATGAACAGTAACAGTACTAATGGACATCCCTGCATGACCCCCCTTGTCCATTCACTAGCACTGATAATGAGTGGGAGGTCATTCGTCTCCTTACCCACTGCATCCTTTCCCTTGGGAACCCTCTCTTCCTCATCAAAGCCCACATGAAGTCCCAATCAAGAGAGCCATATCCCTTTACAAAATCAACTTTCCAGGTGAAGCCTTTGGTCCCTTCTCTTGGCTATGTCGCTATAATTTCACCTGCCACTGCTATGCTGTCTACTAGTCGGCATGGGATGAAAGCTGACTAAAATGGTTCTATGAGCTCTCCAATCATCATCCTGTAGTCAATAGGCCAAAACTTTCACTATAATGAGACAGGCAAAAATTCCATATTCTAGTGCACCTTAGCATATTCGTCATTGTCTTATCAGAGATAATTGCGGCATGGAAAAGAAAGAAGACCAAGGGTATCATGTGGAAGGTGGATCTATTAAAGACATTACTCCCCAGCCGGGGATTTTGCGTTGACATCTGGTAGCACCAAGCGCGCCATCTCACTTTCGCGGCCCCTTCGACTCTGTGTCTAGCCGCAATGTGCTATGTCTCTCGCCATGGAGAGGCCTCGTAGGAAGAAGGCTCCTACATCCAACCTCCATAAGTCTGCCTTCCTTGATGCCTGGAATTGTGCCCATAGCTCTTGGTGGATGTCCTCGATCCCGGGTATCCCTTGACCACTTCCCCTGTCTAGCAGTCCCATAGGAGGTGGGTGTTTAGCTCTGCCACCCCCATTACTTCTGGGCCCGTCCTTGACACACATAATAGGCCAAATCCTGTTGCCTCCTGCCCCCGATCCACCCTGGCTTGTGCCCCATTGCCTCTTTGTGGGTAGGGGTACTGCTGATATCTCACACCTCTGCATCCTCGACTCATCAGTATTTGTTCGTCTCGTTATGCACCTGAAGCATTTGTTTGTCCCTTCATAGTGTTTCCTGGTCTTGCCCCCTATTTTTGGTTGCGGGCCCTTGTCATGCTGGGATTCTACCATCACCCGGCCGTCTCTGCTTTGGTTCTCTGAGAACGGTAGCCAAGTTTTCAAACCTCTCCAGTGTTCCCTCGTTGATGCTGGCAAGATGATCTCTCCCTGTGGTCGATGTCTTGATCGTTGCTCAGGTGTGCTTTCCATCTCCCACTTGATGAGCTATAGTTAAACTTCCCAGGGATATCACCCCATCCTGCGTCTCCCCACGTCTTGTACCCATAAGTCTGTGTTCCCATATGATGGCCATTGCATCTGTCATGTTGATGCACTGCACGACTCTTTTGGAGACTTACCCTTGGGGTGGCCCACCTCTGTGGTTGCGACCAGCCGACACCTTGTGGCCTCACCGCCAATTCTCAGAGAGGGCCCCGAAGGTAGTTCATGATCAGCTTCCTAGAGACTGACACTTGCCTCTGCCTTTTCGACCCTTCGAATCCTCTGTCACTACTGCATTTGCCTCCACAAAACGCCACTGATTCTCCACCATTCATTTGGATAAAGGTTAACCTTACTGACTGGAGTCGTTTGCCATGAATGGCACTGGTCCTCCACTGCTGCGAGACATCACTGATCCTTTTCCGTGATCACGGTGGTTGTGCCGCAGCGAACACTTGTGCGCGCTGCCCCTCCCCCCCCCCCCCATCCAGTGCTGCAAACACTGCCGCATCTTCCACGAGTGCCAACCCAACCTCCAAAGTGTCAATCCTTCAATGCAAACTCTGATCTAGCCCTCATGCTCCTTGTTCTCCAACCAAGACCGAGGAGATAGAGACTAATCAAGCTGTTCGCTGAGAGCAGCCCTGGTCCTCTGCCACAGACGCCGCCGCCATGCCTTCACAAATGCAACCTCGTCGCCTCGACTGACTGCCGATCCTCGACCGCCAACTCTAATCAAGCCTTCTGACCAAGGTGACAGCAACCAGGACAGCCTTTCATCCTCCAAGTGAGTGTCGCGACCTGATCCCAACCTGAGCAAACAATCCCTGGCCAATCCTCCACTGCACTGATCCCCCTCCGCAGCAGTCCATCACAAAAGCCACCATGGCCCTACTGGTGATCCACTTGATCAATATAATCACTATGCCACAAGAAACTCCACATCATGAGGATCGTTATCCGCAGAGACCATCCTTTCCTTGAACCCCACCTTATTGTGGTGCAGCCAGATTGTTTATACCACTGTGAGAAGCCGTCCTCATTCCATCTTTCTCCTGGTTCCACCTATAATCACGATTAATCGACAAATATACTTTTCCTTGGAGGGTGTGACTGTTTAACTCGATTTTTTATAAACACCTCTAATATCGGTTGAAAATGAAACAGTCTCATGTGGTGTTTTACCTTTTTTCCTTTTTCCTTTTATTGACGTTTTTTTATTACTTGAATTTCAGAATTATCATTTCTTAAGTCAGATAAATAGTCTCGTTTCTATGTTGCAGAGGTGATAACTTGCGCTGAATTCCATCCTTCCCACTGTCATACACTGGCTTATAGCAGTTCCAAGGGATCTATTCGGCTTATTGACCTGCGGCAATCTGCTCTATGTGACAACCATAGTCAATTGTGAGGAACTCGCTTGCATTGACCTTCATTTTCGTTTATCTTTTCTAATAGGAGGCGTATTTGAATTGCTTTTGCATAGATTCGAAGTGCATGAGGCACCTGGTGCAAGATCTTTCTTTACAGAAATCATTGCCTCAATATCTGATATCAAATTTGGAAGGGATGGGAAGTACATCCTGAGCCGTGATTACATGACTCTCAAGGTCTGCTTATCATTTTTAATTTTTTTTGGGTTTTCAAATCTTTTGCATTAACCTCAGCTTTGTCTCTCGATCTTCTCTCTTCTCAGCTATGGGACATCAGCATGAACTCTGGCCCTGTGGCCACATTCCAGGTCCATGAATACCTCAGGCCTAAGGTACAGTTATGGGAACATTTATGACTAGAGAAGTAAATATATATTTTTAAAATACAGAGAGAGAGAGAGATCCATACCCATCTAATTGGAAAGGGTTGTTCCGTTAATGCATAGCTTTGATTTTTATGAGAATTTTGAAGATAGATATCATTATTATGTATTGATAAATTTATAATCGAAAGAAGTGAAGTGATATTTTATTTGTACTGAGAGTGAAATAATTGTTGTCATGGACACCGTTTTTTCTTTTAACGGATAGTTTTGCCTTTTGAGAATTGATATTGATATTTTTCATATGTTCATCCGCGCATCTCACTTATTTTATGACTGTGGAATGGAAAATCATGTATTCCAATCCGATAGAAAAATGTTATCTTTTATTGCATAGCTTTGTTTCTTTCTTTTTATAAAAGTTGTGGGAAGATGAATAATATTAATGTACCATATATTCAGAATCTCCTATGATGATCATCTGCGCATACAAAAATATTATTCTTGAGAGAGATTAGCGGAATCTTCTTAGCTATGGGACATTTCCTATGATGGTCATCATAAGAAAATATTTCATGCTTGAGAGCGACATTAAACAGATTTGATATCATCATCACGTGCTAATATTGAGGTATTTCTTATTGATAATCGCAAATAATCATTCCCGCTTAATGAGTAAATAATGGTCTTTATTGGACACTCTTTTGTTTCTGAAGTCGTTAGAGGATGAAAAATATTGCTATTGCATATGTTCCGAATCTCCTATGATGAGCATCTGCGCCTTGAGCTTATTTATGCCAGAGGGAGATTAACATCGATTTCCACCGTATCGAAAATGTATGTTTTGTTGAATAGTTTTTTAATAAGTCTTAAGAGGACAAATGCCATTCATCATTAGATGATATGTTGATAATTTATCATGCCTGCGTGTTTGAGAGAGAGTGTGCTGATGGGTTCTATTTTTTCAGCTCTGTGATCTTTATGAGAACGATTCCATTTTTGATAAGTTCGAGTGCTGTCTCAGCGGAGATGGGCTCAGGGTGGCCACGGGATCTTACAAGTATGCTCTGCCCATCCGTTTTTGTGCTCTTTCACCCCATTTAACCTTCTTTTTTAAGAGAAACAGGGAAGATCACCCAAGAACGGTGATCAACCCGAATTTAATAATACATATAAACTTTTTTTACTCTTCATCTTGCAGCAATCTATTCCGTGTCTTCGGAACTGTCTCGGGAAGCACTGAAAACACCACTTTAGAAGCTAGCAGGGACCCAATGAGGTTCTTATTTTCAGAAAACCCCCTCTCTGTTCTCTTTCCCTTTATATATGCTTACAGGGACCCGCCAGAAAACCTCCTATCTTCTCTCTGATAATTTGTCCATCTCTTGAGGCTTCTCTCCAGAATAATTCCTATCTTCTTTCTCACTATCTCTACATCTCTAGAGGCTAGCATGGACCTGTTGAGGTTTTCCCTTCTGTATCTCTAGAAGGAACGAGACGAAGTCTTTTTTTCAGAAAATCCTATATCTTCTCTCACTCTAGGTCACACTCTGTTATCCCCCTAATGATTAACAATACGCAGGAGGAACACCCAGAACCAGTCGAGACCAGGAAGGGCCCTGAGCAATCTGACCCGTGTGGTTCGCCGAGGTCCAGCTGTAGAACCAGAGCCCATTCTAACTTTTTCTCTCTCTACAAATTATCATACTGAGAATCCTTGTTAAAAAACAGGGGGAGGAGATAGCGTAAGCGCAGATGGGAGTGGAAATTCTTATGATTTTTCGTGCAAGTTGCTCCACCTTGCCTGGCATCCAACTGAGAATTTCATGGCCTGTGCCGCTGCCAACAGCCTGTATATGTACCATGTCTGATCTCGTGGCCGTTGCCGAAAAGATCGAAAAAGATCAAAAAGGTCGTGTTTTTTGGCCTTATCAGACCCGACCAAAGGGCGCACTGTCGGCCTCCACATTTGCAGCAACCTCCTTCTAAAGAAAGCAAGGGGAATTCAGATTTCAGGTCTTGATTTTGCCAGAGGTTTGGAGAAAAAAGAGTTATGGAATTCTTTGGTGGAGCTGGCGACTACAATAACGGGTACCTTCCTCCCTAACCTGATCGATTATGTTGTGATTATTGCGCTTCTTTATTCTATGATTAGGCTTGTGTTTATCCCTGTTAATGTGTAGCAACGAAGAACACCATAATTGATCAATTATTATTCCTATTTTCTACCATGTCCACTTTAAAGCACTCGTTTGTCACCCATCAAAGCACCAGGAACATTATGGATGAATTTCAAGAATCTGAAACTAAAACAATATGATCACTCTTCGAATGAATTAGAGAATTCTGGACCTTGGTGACCTCCAAATGTTTTGTATTTTTTGGTTCTTCTTTGCTTTTTAACTCTAAGTGCCAGTAGAAAGATAACCTTTAGGATAGGAATAGCATGTCATCAAACCATGTTAAAAAATCTATTCGTGATGGAAGGCTAATAGGATAATGAATGTAAATAGACTTAAGGCGAAGTAGATCAAGAATTGTGGAAGTTGATTGGAGTTTAAGGAAGTTTATATTATGAATCACTTTGTATTCCTTAGTAAGATATTGGGTTGTGCACATTCAGCTTATGAATAAACTGCACAATCATTTTGTAAATATGATTCGACTCATTTCACATTGAGTTATTTCCAAAATTCTTCAATTTCAGTCAAATTTTGGTTATTTAGGGCAGCTCTTCTTCAGATAATTAGGCCCACAGAACTCAACTGAATACGTTTCACTTTTCTTGTATATAAATATACTTGCTACATTTTACGAGTGATAGATTGTCTTGCAATTTTGATCTAGAGATCTTCCAAAGACTAGTACGCTTATTTTCTTCAAGGCTACACAAAAAACTAAAAGATGTCCTCAAAAAATTGTTCCTAAAATCCTGAACCTACGCATTTTAGACAAAAATCTCAACTCTTCCATGGGGTAATTATTCTTCAGAACTCTGACAAGGAATATTTGGGCTAGCCTTTGCATGTGTATGATACTTTCCTTTTGGATGAGACGATTATCTCTATAATAATATGATAGAAAAACAAAAAGAATTACCATTTGTTGGAAATTCGTCTTAAGCATGGAGAGAGCCAACAAATATCAAGATCATAGAGGTCTCAACCCCAAATCCTAAAAGCCTATAATAAGATGCAATAAGAAGGATAATCTAATTTTCTCAAGGGATTGCACATTTGGGACCCCTTTCTGGTTATCAAAGAAATCATAGTATATGTCAAATTCTGGAAAAAAATAACCCTTGAGATTTTAGATAGATGGTGTACATCTTCTTATCTCCCCAAATTTTCTCCACTTTTATTCAAATAAAGTATGGGGTATTATATCAAAAAATAAATAATAAATGCAAGGAGATAGAGATACTGTAAAATGTTTGGGGTATTATATCAAATTAAAAAAAATAGTTGGGAGACAGGAGTAGTTCTTTCTTTTTGGAAGAAGAGATAGTAGTTCTATATGGGGTATTTTATCAAGTTATAAAAATAAATAGAAGGGAGTTAGAAGTAGTTCTGTATGGGGTATTTAATTAAATAATTGAAAATAAATAGAAGGGAGTTCGAAGTACTGTAAAATGAACGGGGTATTATATCAAATAATAAAAAATAAATAGAAGTGAGATAGAAATTATGTTTCATCGTAACCTTAAAAAGGTAGTATTTAATATTAATTCCATACCAAATATCAATTATCGGTCCAACTTACCCTTGGCACAATACTACAAATACCCTACATTTTTCTCCCTTGGACAAACAAATTCTCTTTGGGGTAGATAGTAAATGAGTGAACTAAAATACAAGCAATGATCAAGTGAAGTAAAATCTGATATCTTTCATTGATGATATGTGTTGATATTGCAACTTCCACAGTTCATATGGGATATTTACTTTCATTAAATCTGGTATTGTTATCTTTGTTTTGGTGTCTTGTCCTAATTGATTCCCTTAGTAATAGGATTTCTTCATGAGCTATGTTTGTATTTTCCATCTCATATTGAAATTTCTGTACAGTGATAAGATCATTACGTTTCAGTGGATCTTTTAACAGTTTCTACGCATTTAACTTGACTGGATGATATTCCTTTTTACATATTTCCTTTGTGGTTAAGTTTTTCCTGATTTGTAGATAATATTATAGTTCAATAACTATGCCTAGGAGTGTCTGATATTTGCTACAAGTTTTGGCTCATCTGATCATACTTCAATCAGATCAGTAGTTATATGTTTAAATTCTTGTTTGACTTCTCGAAATATGGATTTTAAAATAATTTTTTTAAGAGAAAATTTAAAATAGAAGAAATAAGAAAAACAATGACTGGTTCTCAGTCCTGAAGCTTTCGTTAAGAATGTTGTCGTCGGCCAATCACTTTACATGCAGCAAAAACGTGGAATATTATACAATGACTAACTATATTTCGAAGATATTTATTCATTAAATTTTCTTGAAGTAAGACAATATCTTTTATTTAAAAAATCATTTTCAATTTTTCTGAAAAATCAGTAGACCAAAAGATTAAATTCTGAAACATTTTTTCAGTTCTATGCGACTAAATATTATATTAATTAAGATGATAAACCTAAAAGTTTCGGCCTGAAACTCCTTCTAGATCATCTGATATCTTGATTTTAAGCCTGATCATTCTCAATCATCAAATTTTCTCTCTCCGATGAGTTGAATAACCAACGTGGCACGAAATATTTGGATTTTCTTAAGATTTTACATTTATTTCCATGTTTAAACCTTATTTCTTGTCTCTATCACATGTTCCTCAGTAAAAAAGTACACCAGCGTAATCCTCAAAAAGTTTGCATTATTGTCAGAAGAAAATTTTAGTTCTGAAGTTTTGTATTATTGTAATCTTAATTTGCTTTTATCAAATTTATAAAATATATTTCTTCAAGTCACTCGGAACATTAAAGTAGTGAGTGAGGTCACCACCACATGAGATAGAGATGGATCTCATTATGAGTTATAAATAAAAAAATAAGAATAACATTAAGAGATATTAGTTATCATAACCTAAACTTAATAAAATAGAAGTGTTGAGGGTTTTAAGGATATGAGATAAATAATTTCAAGACTAATGTGGTCTAAATAGAGGTTAAGATGATTTAGAAATTAAAGATAATAAAGCTAAAGGAGAGAACGGAGAGTAATAATAATACTATTTTTAAGAGAGGAAATATTGTTTATAGTACTAATTTCCCAAGAGTAAGATAATTGATAGGCGTGGAAAGAGGGACTAGTTGTAGCATCATGATATGGATATGTACTTGTGATAGATAGTAGAAAGTTATTTTACATGTTAATAAGACATAAATTTATAAAAAAGAGAGAACGTAAATGAGGATAAGAGAAATAATAAGAGGGGATTAATACTTTGTTATGTATATTAATGGCAGGTTGAGATTAAGAAAGAGCAAATACGGTAGATCATAGGTTTCAGGAGTTTGTTATGGTTTTTCTAATATAAAATAAAGAGAATAAGAAATAGCTAACAGAATTTCAGACTAATAGAAGGTGTTCAATGTAGTTTAGGAGGTTTAGGAAGAACCCGATTGCCCTGAGTCCAACGAGCAAAGGACAGGGGTGCCAATTTCCACCTCCTGACTCTCACATGCTTCCTAGTTTGTGGACCTTCGTGCAGGAACAATTATAGTTCGTTTCCTATCAAGTTGACCACTGGTTGGCTATGCAAACTGTAGGGCGAGTATCCTATCAAGTTCCTGTATTCTAAGATGAGAGATCCGAAAAAGTGAAATAAACACATATAAAGGTCGAGGAGGGCCCTCCGTGCGTATTTGATGATGGGGGCTACCTAGGACATTTTCAAGAACACCTTAGGATTAGATCAATGTGTTCCCATTACAAACCCATCTTCCATCAAGGAGAATGATGAGTGGGGTTTGAGATTAACAACTCAAGCCCTGAACTTATGATCTCTATAAAGATGGGGTCAAACAGCTGCAATTAAATCATAGCCATGGACCCTGTTTCACTACTCATGGAATTATAGTCCATTTCAGCAGCCTATGCCCAATCATCTCCTTCAAAATTGTAGACCCCACCATCCTCATCAGCTGTCACTGACCAATCATGACTTGAAAAGACTATAATGAAATAAGAGTTTAGGATTTTTAATTTCGCTGTTGGATCTTCCTTCAAAAGATTTGATGCTTAATATTATACTAATGACTTTAAATCAACGAGTTATGACCGGGCCAAGCGTTGCCAGCTGAAAGCCTAGCCAATCCTTATATTTGATTTCATTAAGATCCCAGCCCTTTGGATCGGGATCACATCTTCTTGTCTTCTTTGGTCCAGTCCATGCGTTAACTCAAAAGAGACGTATAAAAGTTGGTATGATGTGGAAATAATTTAGGACACGTGACGATTATATAAGTTAGGGCTATGATATTTAAGTGAACTTGATTGATTATTGTACTCACGTGGGCTGCTAAGCATGCCCATTTAGCCTTTCTCCTAGTGAGCCTCGCTCCTTGGGTCGTCCGCTATGGGCACAACCTTATGATGGAAATATATGTGACCGACAAGTCAATCACACATTCCACATATCATTCTATGTTCATAAGTAGAACATATTCATTATAGTGCATGTGTGATGCTTATAATGAAGTCCATGAATACATGATCAGACTTAGTCAATTATGATGGGATACGCGAGAAGGACATTGAAGTATCGGGCAAGAATAGCACTATCTAGCCTTATCCATATGGTGAGTATGGATGTTCCCGTACTCATTAGTGTGGAGACACTAAGGATAGATAGTGGGTGCTCTTTAGTGGAAAGAGTTCACTAAATTGATCCGTACAAATCCCTATATGGTATTATATTGAACTGTGAATCAAGTTGATTCACGTCACAGTTGTGTAAGTGATCCTTAGACCTGGGATACCAAAGACGTCTTGTGGACGGACAATTGTACTTTGACTATGACCTACGTGTCCTTAATCGTGGGACTCTAAATATTCGTAGTTCGGGTGGATTGATAAGCCAAAAATAGGGGTAAATTTTATGCAATTTTAAACCCTTGTCGTTGTCAATTTTAGCTTATACAATAAAATTTATAAAAACTCTACTTAAGATGTGTAGTGATAAGTACGAGTGTCATCCAAGGGAAGCTAGTAAGGAATCCAATTGATGTTCTTCTTGAATAATTTGAACCTAATTGGGGTTAATTTAATCTTCAACAGAGATTAAATAACCCTAATTAGATGAGGAATTTGGAAAGGGGGTAGAAGAGATGAGAGGAGTAGATGAAATAAGGGGCTCTAAGTTGAATTAATTGATCCAATTGAAAGGATCAAAGAATCCAATTAGAGAGATTAAGAAGAAAATTTAGAAGTGTTTTGGTTGGTCCTTTAGGTTTGACAATTCAGTAATAACTACTCTATTGGATAATGAAATGGAAAATTTAATATCCTAGAATATTAACCCTTTTTATAAGTTTTTTTTATAGTTTTCTTTTATATGCACTTGGAATAGCTAGGAAATCTCTCAATTTCTCCTCTAAATCCTAGTCAGGGCCTGTACATTCTGCTCAAGCCAAGCGATTTAGAAGTTCAGACAGGGATCAAGGATAAATATTAAGAAATTCAACTAACAACATCCAAAATACACCAAAAGTTCAAATAAAAAGAAGGAAAAAGTACCAAATAGGTTGATCCAAGCTGGAGCTCCTCTCTGTCTTGCAGCTGTGATAGAGCACCATCAAGAATGAGCTCCCCCTCTCAAAATTTAGCTTGTATACTTAGGTTACATGATAAAAATTACCATTTTACCCCCGTTTAGTAATTAATGTTTATCTATCAATGTAGCTGGATCTTAATGATCCAACCATACATATAGAAAGAAGGGATCAAGACGAACAAATCCATAAAAAAATCATCTCCATCGGACTTCAGGATCAAAAGTTATTAATAAATCAATTTTAAACCAATTTAATCCATTGGATTTAAATTGATTTATTTATTCATTTCTTTTTTTAACACGCCATGACGTGTCGCTCTCTCATTGGTTGGCACATTTTGAATTCTCCTTTTTGCATTAAAGTCTTTAAAAAGCCTGGAATTGCTGCTGGACGCCGCCCAAAAGTAATTGTGTATATGCCCCTTGCGCACTTTCTCTCCTCTGGTTTCTCCTAAAAACATTAAAATATATATTAAATAATTGCAATAGAATTCCATAACATTTTAAATCATATCTTTACGCCTGCAACCATGACAGAGAGCTGTTTTTGAGGGCATCATTGCAACTGAAATTTATGAAAAGCCCCTAGAAGAGTAGAAATTGCTTTAAAACTCATTTTCTCATTATAAATATATCCTTTTCCTCTTAAACAATTCATTTCTCACTTAAATAAATCTCGAAAAATCCAATTAAATCCTAAATAAATTCTAGAAAATTCCATAAAATTCTAGAAAATTCAGCATTTCATCCCCATAATAATTAAGCTCGAAATTAAATTTTAAACCTGCTATTTTCATTTAAAAATAATTATTTCAAGCTCAAATAAATCTCAGAAATTCATAAAATTAACATAAAATGAGGGAAAAATAAAAATCACTTGGAAACATTAAATTTATGTAAATATATGATAACTACCCCATTTTAAGCTCTGTAAATGCATAAAATTGTGCTAATAGCATGAAATAAAGACCAAATTTAGGGTGTTATCATGGATCAAGAAGTTCATGAAGACGATTGAGTTGTCAAGATGGGATCATCCAACCTCGGTATAAGAGATGAAAACTCAAGGAAGATGATGCGATGAAGTCCTTGGCCAAGGGGGTGAAATATCGGAGAAGAGTTCTACGATAATTTCCAAATGCATCAGTACTAACTTGGATGACCGATTAGTATTTGACAGTTGGCCATACCCTAAGTCATCCTAGGAGCGTCAAATGGATGAGGGATTATATGTACATGGTAACCGATGACGAATATGTTCCATGAGTGAGTTGATATACACTCCTTTGTATCTCCTAGAGCACGAGGTGTAGCTTGGCACCCATGTGTTGGAGACTCGACCTATCGATTGGGTTAAATCAATAGGATATTAATTAATATATATGATGATATAGTTAATTAGTTTTAAGGCCAATAAAGGTTATTAGGCCGCTTGAGTCATTAACTAGACTGATACATAGGCGTAGAGGATCACACACAAAATGTCTTTTGGACGTCGGAAGATATACTCAAGTTTTGGGGGGTTTTATAAACAATACCCATTTAGTATAAATAGAGGAAGGCCCGGAACAAAATTTCCCTAGTCCAGCATTGTTCAAGGCCTTCACCCTCTTCTCCGTTCTCCCCCCATCTCCTCTCTATTGGGTTCGGTGCGTTGGTTCGACCATGGAAAACATGTTCCATGGATGCGGAAGTGTGTTGATCGATTCACAATCTATCTTTAAAATAAAACATTGAAATTACCTTTTGGGAAACTTGTTCCACCCTTAACTTTGCCGCTCCGAGATTGTTCTAAAGCCATTTACGCGTCCGGCCTCTAAAAGTATACACGCCATCACTCGGCGCGCTTGGATCTCCACGTCTTGTTCTTCAACTCTTCTTGAAAGTCTTGAAGATCTCCTCACCATGAAGACACTCTTCCTTGGATGAGTGGAGAAGAGAGTGGAGAAAGGGAGGGGCTCTCAAATCAGGCTTGAAGGGGTGCTTAAAATGAGACCCCTTTTCCTCTTTATATTTCACTTAAGGTTTTCCTCAAAGACCCCTCCAAAGTAAAATATATACACCATTGCCCTTATGACCTTGTGCGTGTGACCCTCTAGGCCCATGTATCGTTCTAGTTAATAACTTTAGTGGCCTAATAACGTTTATTGACCAACCTTATTAATTAACTATATCAACATGTAGATTAATTAAATAAAGATCGATTTAACCCAATTGATAGGTTAAGTTTCCAGTTCGTGGGGTGCCAAGCTACACCTCGTGCTCTAGAAGATACTGAGTAGTCTTGAACTCTCTCATGGAACCTTTACCGGCATCAGTTACCGTATATGTATAATCCATCATCCGCGTGAGACTCTCGAACGACTTAGGATATGGTTTATCATCAAACCCTAATACGCCATTCGATTAGTACTGATGCGTAACGGGGATCATTGGAGAATGCCTTCTCCAATATCCTCACTACCTTGTTCAGGGATTTTTTTCCATCGTCTTCCTCAAGTCAATCTCCTCTTATACCGAGGGTGGATGATCCCATCTTGACCACTCAGTCGTCTTCGTAAGCTTCTTACTACATCCCATGATCAGAGGCGCGTAAGTCATAGTCAAAGCGTAGTCGTCCACTCACGAGATGTCCTTCGTGTCTCAGTTTTGTGGATCACTTAAACAACCCTGACATGAATTAACCTGATTGTTCATACAGATCAATTCAGTGAACTCTTTGTCCAAAGAGCACCCACTATCTGACCTTTGTTGCCACACTAATAGCCACAATATCAACTATACTTATCGTATAGGTAAGATCAATTAATGATATTTTGTCTAGATAAGTCGGTGTCCATATCGACCATCCATCAAATAGGAATATTTAGAATACATGTTTAAAGACTAGTGATCTCTGTATTATGATCTCATCATAATTCACCAAGTCATTGCACGTATTCATGGACTTCATTATAAACATCACACGAAATAATAATGAACGGAAATATTTTAGTCA
>NC_135845.1:15445000-15597500 GCF_029677425.1 Wolffia australiana
GTTCTCCGCGTTGCAGCGGTTACATGGAGATTGAAGCAGATCTCCTTGGTGTTTCGAATGCTGGAAATGTGTAGAGCAGGTCATCCTTGGAGTCCCCTTGCAGTCCATCTTTCGCTCCGCAGTTCTTGTTCTACTCCCTATTCTCAGCATGTCCTGCTCCATCAATCAGCTACGCGATGCACTTCTTTGGAAGCTTAGAGCTTTGAACTCTGAGCCTGGTTTCCTCTTCCAACAAGGTGTGAATTGCCTTGTCCAAGTCGTGAACTTTCTCTCTGTGAATGATCTGCTTTCACACCACTTCATACTGGGTTCAGGCACATAGTGGTGCCTCAAGGTGAACACCCTTCTTTACCGATGGGTCTTTGTGGTCCAACACTGATCGATGTGCCAGGGCCTTGAATTGGCATGAATATTCTAGCAGCTATGGGCCTTGAAATGGCTCCTTTGTGTCATTTTATGTGCCCTATCAATCAGCATGTATACCCTTCTCAGAACAGTTCTTGTGGATATGATCCCTCAACTGCTTGAGATACATCCAAGGAATCATAATACCAAGGAGTCAGCTGGGGAGGAAATCCAATGGCTTGCTCATCTACTGGAGCTTCCACCTAGCATTTGCTTTGGTAGCGTGTCTTGAGTGTCAGGACGACAAACGTACACCATTGGTAGAGATTGGTGCCACCGAAACAGACTTTCTCAGGTGCGTGGGGAAGAGGATCTGAGATCTTATGAGAGGTTAATGGGCTGGCACGAGCATCGCCAGCAGTTTGCGCACCAACCTCAGAAGTAGCACTATCAACAAGATCCATAGCTGCTAGAATATCAGATGCACATGTGCGGGAACACTGTGTGGACGCACAGAAGTCAAGAGGGCACACAGGTGCATGGCGGATGGCCCAGCAGGTGTGCTTTCAAACATTTGGCCAGCAAGAGATTTTGACAAGTGCACGCTCTGGTTTACAGTTGCTCTGTAGGCAAATGCCGTCCTTTCCACCAAGTCCTGCATCACATAGACTTTGGGGTTTGAGAATAAAAATGGTGTCTATTGACAGAGAAGACTACTGGCTTAAACATCAGCTATACCAATGGGCTACATAGAATAAGAAACTGGGAAAGTCAGGTATTGGCAATACACTGGTTACGACTGATTAAGGGAGAAGATATATGACTCAAAGTCTTTGTTTCTCTGTTCGACACCACGTGGTACATCCCCTGTTGATTCTATAATGCTTCCTTAATATCCATTTTCATTCTCACCATTTTCATTTCTATAACTGTGATCTTCCTGCTAGACTCCAGGTTCTGATGCCAATGATAGGGTAACAGATCCGAATTGAGCAATAATCGCTTCATGAAAAACTAAATTTGATTTCCATGTCTCAGATAGTCTTGCCGATAATGTCTCCCATTGTCCTGTTACTCTCTACCCTCAGAACTTTCAGGTCAATGGTTAGATTCTTGAAAGGGTGTGTCAAAGATAAATGAATTTGTGCAGAGAAAGGAAAAAGACAGGTGGGGGGAAGAATTATGATAGAGTTAGCAGACGGAGAAGAGGGAACCACTCAGATCCAATAACAGTTCAAACGCACTTGGAAATCAAATTCATTTATACAGTCCTCAGATCCAATAGCACTTCAAAGATTTCACGAATGCTCAGTCCAGGTATATCGATGGCTTTCATAGCATCATGAAATCAAGAAAGGAAAATAAATGTTTCCCATTCTTAGAGCTAAATGCACCTCTCAGATGTCTTTTTTGCCCTCCCTATGTACTTGATAGGGCTCCATCAGTGACTTGTAGCGTCAGTATATCTCCTCTGTATTTTCCTGCCTCATCATTGGTTTGTTTTTCCTTGGCTCATATAAGGTGGGAAATCCTATATAATCCTATATAATCCTCGATAAGCCTATATTTTTTTCCTGTGCTGGGTGTCCAGGGAGAGGATCATCGACATAATCCTATATTTTTAATCTCTCACCACCGAGGCACACAGCATACTCCTGAAGTAGACTTCATATCCTCAGACACACGGAAAACAAATATCGCTGGGTAGATTTTATTGGAAGCTCGCTGTTTTGGACCTTTTGGACCTTTTGTAAAAACAATTTGTTTAAATCCAAGGTTATGAGGAGCGCTAAAGTGGGGATGAAGGAATACCAATTGGAAAGCATATTCCTTCATCATGTTTACATGTACGGAGGTTGCAGACATTGCTCTTACACATGCATCTGTGCCACTGGCGAAAACAGGTTTGCCCTTTTGAACGTTCAGCATTTAATCTTGCTTTTGAATTTTGAATTCTTTATTAGTAGTAGATATTCTGTGGCTGTTTATTAGCCATTCCGAGTAATACACTTTTTTGAATATAAAAGAGATATGAGAGATGTTTGCTCCGTCGTTTAAGTTGTTATATCAATTTTATGGCAGTTGAAAAATCTGGCATTCTGTTCATTAGTGAGATAGATGAAACAGAAGAATTTCTCTTTAAGTTTTCTGGATCTTCCTTTCTGATCTTTTTTATATTAATATTTCTTTGAGATCCACATTATGATTCTATTTCTTTACAACCTCAGCTACTTATTGCATTTCTGTTTTAATGTCTGTTACAGTGCAGTCCTGCACTATGGCCATGCTGCTGCTCCAAATGACAAGGTAGTGTCCACCTAGAATTTTCACCTTGCCAATCTCTATCATCAGAGACAGAAATCTCTCAGTTGAATAAAAGTACTCTTATTTCATTATCTCCAGCTTCTACATTGACATTCAGTTTGTTTTCTTTCAATGATTTCTTCAATCTTATCCTTCAGACTTTACATGACGGAGATATGGCATTATTCGACATGGGAGCTGAATACCATTTTTATGGCTCAGACATTACATGCTCATTTCCTGTAAGCATAATTTCATTACTTTGAATATCTTTTTACATGATTATTCTGTTGAAATCCATGGGAGAACATATGGGGGAAATCATAGCAGATTGGCAGAGAGAGAGAAAGAAAGGTTTTATGTGGAAAGTAGATTTCCCTAAGGCATACAACATTCTGGTTGAGACTTCTTATAGGCATCAATGAGGAAGAGAAACTTCTCAATAGAATGGGTGAACTAGGTGAGAAGGTGTGTGATGTCACATTTGTTCTCTGTCCTAGTGAATGGCAAACTAGAGGGCAGATGGATTCAGCTTCAACGAGGAGTTAGACAGGGATGCCCATTGGCACTGCTTTTATTTGTCCTAGCAGTGGATGCCGTGCCCGCCCGTACAGTAAAAGTATGTGCACAAGGAAGGTTGAAGGATTCCAATTGAGTTTCCCAATGGGTATACCACTACTTCGGTACGCAGATGACACTACCTTCTCCATGGAAGACTCAGCGGAGGAAGCCCAAAATCTATCAACGCAAATGCATAAGTGATAAGGAAGATAGAAGAAAAAGAGGAGATGCTATAGCAGGGCAGTGTCTTGAACACTGCAGCTCTGGGAGTTGGGCTGATGGAATAAGGCAATAAATCCTATGAAAGAGAATTTACAATAATGCCAATACGTCTAACAGTATATTTGATACCTGCTTATGTTTCCTTCTGGGGTGGCCCATTCTCATTAGTCCACCTCAAGGGTTATTTTGGCTGTTCTTTTGCTGGGGGAAACTACAGATATGTGATCATAACTCAAACTCGTCCAATCCTTGGTAAGATCTAGAAAATTTTACAGCTGGTGGCGGACTTTTAACATCTTTAAGGTGCTATATTTAAAAAAGAAAAACAACTTTACGATGCTATATTTTTGAGGAAATACTTTTAGGAATCCACCCATTGTCTGGGTTTATAATTTTAAGGTTATTGAAAGAATGCTATGGATATTATTTCGTTTTCTTGCATATAATTCATTTGTCCCTCAAAAATGTGCATATTTTGGTCTTGTTGGCATACTCTTTATTTTGAAATGCTCGGGTAACGATGATTGAATTTTCTTCTGTAGGTCAACGGTAAATTTTCAAAGAACCAGCTTCTGGTTTATGATGTGAGTGTCCTAACACTTCTGTTTATTTGTCATTTATTGCAGAGCATTATATCTTAGATAAATTGATTTTGGGTAAAACTCTTCAATGTCAAATAATTTAATTAATCTGCCAACTTGATCAGTATTATTGATTGGTGGGCAAAATTATGATGCCCATTATGATGATTTATTCAACATATCTTCTTTGACAAATAGAAAACCATGAGTTCTGGACATTAGAAATTCTTTGTGGTTTATCGACCAACCAAAGAAGAGGCATTTTGCAGATAATGATATCATGATCCAATTCTCGCTGGCTTTTGCAATTTTGTCTGCAGGCCGTCCTCAAAGCTCATGATTATGTTATAGCAAGCATGCGTCCTGGTGTCAATTGGGTCGACATGCACAAGTAAATTTCTATTGCCTTCTTGTTTTGAGACACTTTAAAATAACATTTTCTCATAAATATTTGACTCTGGGTGGTAGTTACTGTCGTCTATCTGTTTGATCATACCATCTTCATTTAGGAGAACCTGCTTAATGAGAAATAAAATTTAAATTTACCTAGATACTCTAACCAAATTTATTGGCATATTCTGCTTAGTCGGGGTCTTCTCTTTCTCCCTTTCCTTTTAAGAATGAACCAAAGAAGGAAAATTTATTCATGAGGATATTGGCAAGATGATATCAACCTGATCAGGAGGAATAACTGGACCTCGACTATAAGTACACAATCGTGTCTTGACAGCTATCCTTTTCCATGCATGGCATGTGCCTTCAAGATGCTTGCTTCACAGAGTGTCACATCTGCAGTCTTAACATACGGTCCTTATGATCTCAGACTTCTGGTACAAACCATAGCTTAGGTTCCTATCAGGGAGAGGTGTTGATCTGGAGTTCTATCTTGTTTTTTTCTAACTGTTGTAAATGGGAGGGCCCTGCACATGTAGCTCATTGGCTGGTAAACGTGCCATTTGTCTTTTTTGAAACAGTGGTCACTACACTGGAGAAGAGCATCAAGAAGAGAGCAGGTCTTCAGTCTGTCTAACAGCAGGATCGTCTGGTGAAAGGGGGTTGAGTGGGGGCTGATCTGAGGGGATAGGGATTGACCAGGGGCAAGCCCACTGTAGATGTGGCGAGTGTATGGCACTCAGGGGGGAGTGGGATTGCAGAGTGCTGATGGGAAAACCAAGAGCAGACAAAGGGGCTGCAAACTCACTATGCCGATTAGGGGCCCAGCTAACGCGTGAAACACTCCGCATGGGAAGTATGATCACAAGACCAAAACTCAAAGGAATTGAGGGGGGCCTGCACAAGTAGTGGAGCATGTGGTTTAATTCGATACAACGCGCGAAACCTTACCAGCCCTTGACATATGAAGGATAAAGCCTGTCCTCAATTCAATATTATTTGCTGCTTTCCTAAAGGGAGGGCTATCTTATTTTAATGAGAAAAAAGTTATCAAGGGAAAGACTAAAATGTCCTTCATGAATGAAATGACAAAAATATCCCTAAGCACGGTTGGGAATCATAGCAAGTTCCTGATTGGAAGTCCTTGCAACACCAATTCGTCTGAGTTACCCCTATGGCCTCCACACTGCACAGCTCTTCAGGAGTTGTTGGGTCCCCCCTCTTGGCTTCTGCCTCAAAAACTTCATTGGATAGTTTTCTCTTGGTCAGAAACCGCTCTTTATTTGGAGGATTGCTTAATTATTGAGGCCAATTCTTAGTCCACGCCTATTATAGCCATTCAACAGGATGGCCAGTTAGCACCCCACACCCACCAACTTTAAATTGACCTTCAACATCAGCCATTGTTGTTGACGACGACTTTGACTTCAATGCTTTTAGGGGTGGTTAAAGTTGATGGGGGTTGCCGTTGACGCTAGATTGTTGATGGGATACTCCAGATTATTGGTGGTGACAAGACAATATTCTTAAAAAAGCATATTTAAACTACCATAGTGAACCTTGACGATGATGATATCGACGTCTGAGAGGTTTGACACAGTCAATGTCTCGTCAACATCAAAGTCAATTGGACATACATAACCCTCTGGCCAGTTGGTATCAGATATGCCTAGGGCCATATGATACACAACGGTGACTTTGATGTATCAAATATGTCAATGATCGTGCCTTGTTTTTCCTTTTGTTACTTTTAGTCTTCACCAGTGCGGAACTGAGAACTACACCCCAATTCTTTGCCTCCAAATTTTAGCAGTTCCTCTGTTGTCTCTTTCTCACCAAAGTGATTGATGATTGACAGATTTTGCCCTATTTGTTTTCAGTCTACTTGAAGGTCGTCCTTGAAAGAATAATTAATTGATACAAACCTATAGGTAGATTCGTATCTGGAAAGGGGGAGAAGGGTCGAACTAGTGATGAGGCACCTGGAGACGAGGTGAAGGGCTGACAATCAGGGGGATATGTATCGCTGAGGACTAAAAGAGAGCAGATCGGCAGGGGTAAGTATCGGATTGGAGGGGAGCCAGCTGAAGATCTGGTGAGGCAATCATGGGGGGAGGGGATTGCTGGATGGTCAATGGGAGGGGACGGAGATGGAGAGGGGAAACATGAACCAAGTGACACTCTTACCTTGATTCTTGACTGCCCTCCAAAAAGGAAAGGAAGAAATGTAATCTAAATCACCAAATGACTAAAATGCCCCTAAGGGGCTAAGTGCCGACAAAACTGTTGGCAGTAAATATCCTTCAGTCTACAGATTCAGTAAATGAGATTTTTTTGGAGATGTTCCATCAATGTGAACAAACATATCTCTTTGGAATATTTTTTTCGTCAAGGTCTTTTTCTGTCATATTTTACATTTATTTATGGAGAAATTTCCACTCTAATTATGCCTTGTTCTTATTACAGATTAGCAGAGAGGACCATTCTCGAAGGACTGAAGGAAGTTGGGATTATTCATGGGTATGTTCATGCCAAATCTCATCATTTATTTGACATTAACCAAAACTGGATAAAAAAGATTGGGACTTGTTTCAGTGATATTGATGACATGATGGATAGAAGATTGGGTGCTGTGTTCATGCCACATGGTCTCGGCCATCTCCTTGGAATAGACACACATGATCCTGGAGGCTATCCAAAGGTCCCAGGATCTTTTTTGTTTATTTCTATTTTTTAATTTTCTATTATTGAATTTAAAATTTCCACTGATAGAAGCAAATAATGTGTTAATCTAGGGATTAGAGCGGCCCAAAGAGGCGGGGCTCAGATCCTTGCGGACTGCAAGGACTCTTGAAGATGGCATGGTCAATCCTTTCTTTCCAAACTCCAACCATTCTTAGAAATATATTCGACCATTTTTATTTCATGTGATATTGACTTATTTAGCTCTGCAACTTAAAGATTTTTCATCGACTGGTTGGTTAAATGTTTTAACTACAAGTCTAAACCTAACCTGATCCTACAGTGTCCTTCTTTCATATCGATATGTTTGAAGCAAGAGTTTATGTGCCTTATCATATATTGCGTACTGTATTATCTTTTAATATTTGTCTTCAATTAAATATTAATTTTAACAACCAGGCTGCCCATTGAATTATGTTAAATAATTACTTCTAAGATACTTGTTTTTATGCCTTATTTGTCATGCAAAGTGAGGTACTATTTTTAAACTCTAATTGTCTCCCATTAACAAAACTACCCTCAGACCATTAATGAGAATTCTACACCCCTTATTATTGAGAATTCGTATTTATTGCTCTATGTAAAATGAAGGGGGTTTTATTTTGTTACAGGTGATCACGGTGGAGCCCGGCTGCTATTTCATTGACGCTCTGCTACTTCCTGCAATGGAAGACGCAGACAAGTCGAAATATTTCAATCATAGAGAGATCAGCAGATTCAGGGGCTTTGGCGGCATCAGAATTGAAAGCAATGTGGTATGGTTATGCTGAAAAATAAAATCTCTGATAATCCTACCAATTAACCAAAATAAAAAATTGCATTGGTGTTGCTTTGTGTTCTGGAGTTGAGTCTGGAAGAGTTGTCTTTTTAACAATTTATTTCTGTGGTATAGTAATTAGAAGAATAAATTTTCTCTGAATTCTGCGTGATGACCAAAATCAAAATTGCAGTTTTATCGCCTCATGTTATATATCTGAGTCTAGATTTATAAACTGTTTATCCTTTGGTGTTATTCAGAAATAAAATCTCCTCAAAATCTTTGACCTGCCCCAAGTATAAAATTGCATCTTTACTTATAGCTGTCATATATTGCCGATTTAGCTAGTTACTGCTGCGGTTGGTTATAATAATATCGTAGTAGATTTTTCTCACTGCCCAATATAGAAGTTATCATTGAAATCACATCCTTACAAACAATTTAATGACGTCACATTCTTTTTCACAAAAATAAAATTGCAGCTAAAAGTAAATTATGCGTTCTGCCCAAGATAGAGACTTGCATCATTCTCTCTTCTGGGAGTGCTTTCTGGGGTTGTTTTACGATACAAGACCTCCAAAAATAGCTTATTTATTTAAATGTTTTTCCTAAAATAGAAACCCATTTGTTACTAAAAATACTTTAAATGATTTTGATCATCCCATGCCTTTTTTATATTGATAATTTTTGCAGCTGGTCACAGCTGGAGGCTGTAGGAATCTAACCAATTGCCCGCGAAGGCCGCATGACATTGAGGCCGTGATGACTGGGGCACCTTGGCCGTCATCTCCTGCTGCCTGACCTTTACTTTCCCTGATCAAATTATGTTGACTTTTGACTACTTTTTAACATATTGCTGACTTTTTATGGTCAATAAACCTTCCAATTTGCATGATTTTCTTTTATCAGTGGTGGATAACATGATAAGAAGAATAATATGAAAATTAGGCAACTGTTATATGTCGTATTGTTCATCCTGGGCTGGTGGGTGGAAGATGGAAGAGAGGAAAAAAATGAGCAGGAAAGAGGGTGTAAGAGAGTGAGATATAAAAAAGAAGTGAAAAGAGATGATGAAGTAGGGGAAAAGAAGTGAGAAGAGAATTATGGAGACAGGCGAGTAATTACTCCAGACTTGACTGTTCTGGAAACTCTTGTCTACTTGGAAACTGAGGAAAAATATAAAAAATAAACATGAAATTCAATAAAAGTGGAAAGAATAGGTAAATGCCTAAATGGTTATGAGAATAAGTAGAGGATTCAAGGCATTGATGGAGCGCGCCCAAACAACATCGACGAATCGTCATCGGAGCCGTCTTCGCCGTCATCAGCATCACCGTCGGTCCATGTCCAGCCCGACCGGCACGCCAAAGCAACCGTGAAGACACATGGGTTTAAATACTCCGGGTTGTGCACGTCCGCGCACATGCTCGCGTTTTGACTATCTGTTTTCAGTCGTTTTAAATTCTGTGTTGTGTTCGTCACGGCGAGTGCACCCTACTCGTCGTGATGCGTCTGTATCATCACGTTTTCGTACCCGTCCTTATCGTTTTATTTTCACGTATTTTGATTTCATAATTTCTTTATTTGTGTTGTAAATGGGGGGGGGGTCTCTTATTGGACTCCCCCTTGTTGGACTCCTTGTAAGGGGCCCATCATGGCCCTATATAAGGCCATGATGGGACCACATTCCCCTCAGATCTGGATTTTCATTTGAGACAGTTACACTTTGTCGCTCAGATCTCACGATAGAGGAATATAAGAGGAAGAAGGAGAGGAGAGGAGAGAAGTAGAGGAAGACGAGGAGAGAAGAAGAGGGTTGAGGCAAGGAAGGTTCGCCTCACTACTCCGACTCCCAACGGTCCCGTTGCTTCTCGGCCGAGTACTCGACGTCGCTCAACACCTAGGCGAGCATCCATCGACATCATGCGAAGACCAGTCGTCGGTCCCGGTTTCTCGTGTGTATGTGTCTGGTGCACCGACCTGGTGCGGTCGCCCAATCGCATCCCCAGTTACGTTGCGGTTTACGAACATCCAGGGAACTGTCTGGCGCTCAATCCCTCCACCGTGCACTTCGATGATGCCGACTGTGTGGCTGTAGCCAAATTTGCGCTGCTGTCGTCGCTCTTGAAGGTTGTAAAATTTGCGAGTGTCTCAGAAGCCCTTGACGTCACCAACCGTCGGGCACCAGGAATGTTCCTGTCGGGCAATCATCCGACGCCATTGTCAGAGCCCGCGATCTGCATGATTACATTGTGACAAGTTTGACTCCATGGCATCATTGAGACTCTCCTCCCGGAAATCCGACATATTTGACTGCACAAGATTTATGCGATATCGCAAGGCGGCGCCCTAGACTCTAGAGCTGGGTTCGGCACTCGCACATGGGCCACCGATTGACAACAGACTCCTATTTAGGCTCGCGGCGATCTCTGCATCAGCTGCTATCGTGTATTTGCCTCTGCCCGGGTGGTCCCCTGCTGTCGCACTGCTCGCTGCACCCACTCAAAGATGACGCAGCTGCTCGCAACCCGCCTGTGGAGACTGCACCACTGCCGACGAACACCCTCTGATCTGCTCCGGTCGCATTGATCCACCAATACGGATCTGCTCATTGAGTTTTGGCTGTCCTCTCGTGCCGCCTTCTCGTCATATCTCTCTTGTTTTCTGGCCTCCGACCTCCATCGTCGCTCCTGCGTCGCGATACCGCCACCAGTCGAGTCAAGTCGTGCCCAAGAGCGGCACACTTCCACCTACTGGTCCTCATCGGCCCGTGCTCCGACGAAGACGCCGGCGACGAACACCACCGCCAACGAGGTACGTCGTTCCCTTGCTCGTCCGTTACATTACTTTCTTGAGTATATTTTCGGCTGCACTCCACCACGCTCGGGTTAGTTTAGGTGAGAGATCATCAATAGAAAACTACGAGTTGAGTGATTTCCTAGGTACGGGCCGAGCCTATCCATAACGTGCGAGCACCAACAGATTGATTCCGCTTGACGCCGTAGTCGCCATCGTCGCTCGGACAAGGGTCAAAAGGTCACTGTCATCATCCTCGGTCACCCGCCCTGGAGCTCGGAACTCGGCAACCACCCCGCAAGTCGGACCTGAACGTACAATCATCTAGGTTTCATCGCATCACGTAGTTAGATACAACTTAGTGAATTATCCGTCAGACGACGTCCGACATCAGGCATGACACTTAAATTGAAGGGAATTTATTAAATATGGGTAAAGATACACAATACGAGAGACATATGTATCATAGTAGATGTATGTTAGGGTGATGTCATGGAGAAATAATGAATTAATACATTATGTATTTGGAGGAGAATGACTTGGTGTAATGGTTGAATGTCTTGATCATTTTGATATAAACAAATAGTTTAAACTACTAAAAAAGGCTCAGACGATATGACATTTTTAGGCGTTATCATGCATTCGCTAGTTTTTTTATCAATCGTGGTTAATTATGGAACTCTAGTACTTAAACAATGGTTGATTATTAGTGCTAATCTATCTATTTTCAGCATATTCTACAAGAAAGAAGTGGCGCGCTCTCCCTCAGGGAAGATTTTAAGGTTTTTTCTTATAATTAAAGCAGGTGAAAGATAAAAATAGCCAAGAAAAAGGGCATTTGGATCACACTAGTTTAATTTTGAGTCACCTATATCTTGGACAATTTAATTGGCTGCATCATTTTATTTACTATTTTAAGGAAAGGTGTGACAAGATGTTTTTGATTGTTCTTAATCCATGACATTTCTTGGAGTATTATTATTTCTGTGGGATAACAGTACACATATAAGGGGTCTATATATCTTATTTATTGCTTGATACCTAATGGTCTTCCCAAAATCACCTTGACAAAGAATTTTTTGTCTACAGAAAATTATAATAAATTGTCGTTAGTATTTTATTATATAATTAGAATTTTCTTCCTCCTCTACTACTTTTTTGGGTGGAAAATGGGGTTCTGATCTCATGATTGTTGGGTTCTTTGCCTTGGTTCAACCATGGAAAACATGGTTTGCATGATGTGGAAGCATAATCATCAATTCAAAATCAATCTTTGAAAGCATACATCATATGTACCTTATGGGGAACTTGTTCCACTCTTGATCTGCTCACTTAGAGATCATTTTGAAACCGTTCACGTGCCACCTCTTATTCTTCAACTCTCCTTGAAGGTCTTCTCACCGTGAAGGCACTCTCCCTGGTTGAGTAGAAAAGAGAGCACAGTGGACAAAGGGCGGCTCTCAATTCTAGCTGGCCTGGGTGCTTAAAAGGAGTGCCCTTCCCTATTTACATTTTACTTAAGTTTTTTCCTAAAAAACCCTATAAAGTAAAATATATTCACCAATGCCCCTACGATCTTATGCGTGTCACCCTCTAGGTCCATGTATCATTCTAGTTACTAACTTTAGTGTCCAAATAATAATTATTGACCAATCTTATTAATTAACTACCTCAACATATAGATTAATTAACTAAGGATTGAGTTAACCCAATCAATAGGTTAAGTTTCCAGCCCGTGGGGTGCCAAGCTGCACCTCGGCTCTCGAAGATATCGAGTAGTGTTTGAACTTTCTCATGAAACCTTTACCTTCGTCGATTGAGAACACCTCAGTCCTTGGAGGCTTCGTCGATTGAGAACACCCTAGTCCTTGGAGGCTTCACCGATTGAGAACACCTCAGTCCGTCCTTAGAGGCTTCACCAATTGAGAACACCTCAGTCCGTCCTTGGAAGCTTGCCGATTGAGAACACCTTAGTCCGTCCTTGGAGGCTTCGCCGATTGAGAACTCCTTTCTTGGAGGTTTCGCCAATTGAGAACACCTCAGTCCTTGGAGGCTTTGCCGATTGAGAACACCTCAGTCCTTGGGTGTGAGGCCTCATGTTTGGAAGCGCTACCTCGAGCTCATTTACTCAAGGTTAAGCAAAACCCTTATTATGACTAGATTGAAGATTATGACTATAAGGAGTTTCATGAATTTTAAAATAACTAGGGACACCAATGCAGTTTTTTCTAGGGGATTGAAAATCAAAATGAAAAGGTTCACATAAATGTGGATTGAAATTTCTCTCATATCTTCTCTCATAAGATTCATAATTTTGTTTAGGAAGATTTGAAATCATAATATGGGTATCAAACACAAAATTATAAAAAGACATGAGTTATCTTCATCATTAGGAAGAAAAAATTTCATACCTGAGAATGATGATTTCCTCATCCTTGGCATACATAATTACCCTTAGAAGATATTAGTATACGAGAAAAAAATCACTAGAAAATAAAATAAATCCCTAATGGCCACTGTTCCTCGGCAACGACGCCAATTGATAATATCAATTTTAGGGGTTTTAATTCGTCGTTGGTAATTGATTTATTCAATAAAACTATATGTAACCGTACTTACTTAAGCATATTTAGTTAGTGATGAGTACAGATTGTCTCCACAGGTAATGATGATTAAGGATTTAATTTCTCACTAGAGTGATTATAAAAAAGAGGAGATAAATACAAGAATAGAATAGGCTAGATAGTGATATTGAGGAAATATAAGTAGAATAATAAGATATTTATGCAAAGTGTTACAATAATAAGGTAGAGGCCATGACGGATACGATATTGACCAAATGCATGAATGGAAAAGATAGAGACGAGATAATGGGGATGTAAATAAGTGAAATGATAAATGAAAAGATGATGACAAACTATAATGATGATAATGATGATGTTGGGAGAGAAACAATGTAAGGCGATGACACTTACCTTAGATCCTTATGTTCCACCAAGATCACATTGATTTGCGAGTGCTACTAAGCTCCTCCTCTTATCTAATGCTTCCTCCCACAAACCCAAGACACCAAAGAACCCAAGACACCAAAGCTCCTTCTCTCAAAACTCACTATCTTTCAATCAAGCCACACAAGTTGGAAGCGAGTTCAAGATGAATTTAACAGTGATCCAGGCCTCTATTTATAGATCAGAGGGTATGGATGGAAAGAGGGGGGGAGAAGATGCAGTGCTGAAAATTTCAGCTCAATCGGAATTGTAGATCAAAAGATATGGCCGTTTGAAGTTGGAGAAATATTAGCCCTTGATTTTTTTCTCTCTCCTCATCGTCGTTTCTGACGCTTCCTCATTTTCCGTTTCGGTTAAGTTTGCAGTTTTATTGTCACAATATAAGATAAGTGGATATGCACTGAGGAGATCTAGTTCCAACAAGAGCATTCGTAGACATAAGATTTCACACACTCTAAGATTTCACACACTCTAAGAGCATTTGCAGAGGCATCGCCGATTGAGATCTATTTAGGCTTTAGAGGCTTCGCCGATTGAGAACACCTTGGAGTTTTAGGCTTCGTCGATTGAGAACTCCTCAGCTCAGTTCAAGGAGGCTTCGCCAATTGAGAACACCTCAGCCAAAAGGCAATAGAATGGAGGCTTCACCGATTGAGAACACCTTAGAGGCTTCGCTGATTGAGAACAGCTAGAGGCATTGCCGATTGAGATCACCTCAGGCTTTAGAGGCTTCTCCAGTTGAGAAGACCTTGTTTACTCGTGGATAAGCAAAACTCATATATATTATAAGGGCAAGTTTTGGACTTTTATTACGTTGTATTATATTATTTACGCATTTTATTTACAAACTTGACTTATAATATCAATCAACCCTTTTTACAACATTTCCTTGGACTTATAATTTGTGTACAAGTGTATTTTGTAAGGCCAAATTATAAGGACAAAGAAATGTTGTAAGAAGGGTTGATCGAGCTATAGATCGAGATGGACACCCCTATGTCTTTGGAAAAGGCCCATAAACCATTAAGAAAAAGACGACATTGTATTAGTGTGTACAAAATCGAAAAGCTGGATTCTAGGCATCCCCGATTGAGATATACTCTTAAAAGGCCAAGAGGCATAGCCGATTGAGAACAACTTCGAGACATACCCGAATGATAATTACCAGAGGCATCGTCGATTGAGATCTATTTAGGCTTTAGAGGCTTCGCCGATTGAGAACTCCTCAGCTCAGTCCAAGGAGGCTTCGCCGATTGAGAACACCTCAGCCAAAAGGCAATGATTTCTACTCTGTTATGCATGGAGGGCTATCTTCGAATCAGAAGAGTCTGATAGTGGAAGGTTACACAGATGCTGGTTGTGTAGGAAATAGAGATGATTAGCACTCAAACCTCAGGATATTGTGTATTTGTTGGGAGGAATCTAGTATCATGGCGAAGCGATAAATAATGTGTTGTTCGTAGATATCATAGTATGCACATATCAGCATTTGAGTGGCATGATCTAGGATCATACATGAATGAGATGACCATATTCACAACACAAGTAATGTAAGGGCAAGTGTGTGACAAACAGATTAACTGTCCCACCAATCTTTAGCATTGTAATCTGTCAACTTTCTTGCCCCCATTAAGTACCAGCTGATGATTCTGCTCTAGAGGGGCATCAATTGGCTCACACCCTATCATCCCAGTCTCTATGAGGAGATCTACTGTATATCTACGTTGAGTGAAAAAAGTATGTCCTTGTGAGAGAGATGGCTGAGATATTTGATTTTAAAGATTCCTACCAAAGTATTTTTGACTCGTTGACTGATTTTCCATTGTCACCAGATAATCAACATATGGTAAACATATACAATGAGGGGGTTGATTAATAAGCCTGTAAAGGGTATAAGTGGTCGTTAATTCCTGAATCACGCAACACATTTATATGTTTCCTTCCTAAGTATACATTTGAGTAAGGATTGAACTATAAAGAGGGAAATAATTTAGAATATGTATATAGTTTTTAAGCAGATGGAATGACCGAAAACCAAAATTATGTTGTGAGTAACTCTAAATAAATTTCTTAGAAACCTTTTTAAAATATTTTAATGGTAAGTAATCAAAGCATAATTATTTAAAATAGCAAAAAACAAGTTTTGGCGGTGGGCGCGAAGGTCCGCCTGTAGGATGATTTTTTTAGCACCGCTTGCCACGTTGGAAGGCCATGGGTCTTTGCTATTGTATCTCGTAAGAGCCAAGCCAGAAAAATTGAGTGTGGAATGCAATAACTGCCAAGAATACACGAACCTCTGGTGTCACTCCCTTTGAGGCCACGGATGCATTCTCCTTCAGTTTCCTCCAGATTTAATGATGTGCTTCCCTTGTTCACCTAACCGGACACTAAAAAAGATGGGATCCAAGAAACACTACTACAGTCAGGGCTGCCATACTAAAATTTGTCAAAACAGAGTTCTTCACTCAACTTGACAAACAAAAGATTTGGCAATCTGGCTACTCAATTTCATGCTTTCCTTCATAAGAAAAAACAACAATCACCCACTTGAATTCTCGTTAAAGATAGGCCCCTAATTTGATTAGGCTTAAGCTCCTTTTGGGATCCCAATTGGGCCTGCTCCGTAGAATGCTCCATTGTGCTTTAGCTCCCTGTCTTCTCTATCGTTGATATATCATGAATACTCAAATTACCTAAGTTGTAGCATACAATGAAACTCCAAGGAAACCACTTGATTCAAGAGAATCAAGTGGGGTTAGTTCATAAATCATAAAACCTATTAGTTTAGACCAATTAGAAAATTAAGAGTTAATTTCATTTTCAACATGAATACATGATAATTTTTGTGCACATTATTGATATAAATAGTGAAAGGAATCATAAAAACATATATTCATCACTAGATATTGATGTCGTCAGTAATCTTGCCCATGTGTCTTTGAAAGAAGAGAGCGTGATTAGCGTTTCTTTGTTGATGTCTCAATACAACAACAACCCTACGAAAGCGATCTAACCACGCCCTTGGAAACTCTTTCAAGCCATATAATGATCTCTTTAGATGATATTCCTTTCCCTCTTTCTATGAGGTATCGAATCCTAGAGGAAATTCAATAAACACTTCTTCTTGGAGATCACCATGTAAGAATGCATTATGAACATCAAGTTGGTACACAACCCAACCTTTAGTTGCCTCACATGAGATGAGAGTCCGAAGAAAACTCGTCTTTGCAACAAGTGCCAAAGTCTCCACATAGTGTAGGCCACCGGTTCTATCATATCCTTTTGCTATTAATCTACTTGTGTACTGATATGCAGTTCCTTTTGTAGTCAGTTTTACACTGAATCCCAACTTGCATCCTATTAACGTATTCCCTTCTAGTAGTATAGTAACTTTCCACATTTTATTTCTTTCAAGAGCATCCATTTCCTTAAGCATTACTTAACTCCACCTCGGGTCTTCCCACCGATTCCTAGTTACTGGGAACACATGGAATAGCGATGAAATAAAGTTTTATGGGATGGTTAAAGAACTGCATAAGACACAAATTTTTCAATATCATGCTTCTACTCACGTCCATCATGAAACTTTGAAGGGAGCACTTTGTGACGCGCCCCTTTGCACAAAGCAATTGGGACATCTAAATCTCTTGCTGATTCATTGGAGTGTTATTCAACACATTCATCATTATGTGAACAAGTATGTAGGATTACATCAGATGATGCAGGGTTCTCTCCATCAGATGCACGGGGTTCTTGCAATAGTTGTTCCCTCCACCATAGAGTTATGATCATTTGAGTGTTGATTTAGAGGTCCTGATCAACAGGCTGAGCTTAAGGTTGGTCATCAAGCGTGGAGAAAAAAACATCACATAAATTATTCTTGCTGACAATGACCATCACTTTTATCCTTTTTGTGTGGGTAAATATCCCACCAATATATATATTTGATGGCTTGAGAGTCAAGTTTACTCATAGTTGGTCAATAATCCTCCAAAACACATACAGAAGCAAATCGGTTAGGAGAATAAATGAATTGTTACCATCTTCATCTCCTCTTTCTCCTTCTCCTTGTTCTTGTTAGTGTTCTTGTTGTTTTTGTTGTTGTTGTTGTTGTTCTTCTTCTTCTTCCTCTTCTTCTTCTTCTTCTTCTTCCTTAGCGTAATCATCTTCTTCTTGCTTTTATCCTTGTCTTACATGTATTTCACTTTAGGGTATTCTGACTACTGTTTGTGGAAGAAAAAGTGATCATATATGACAATTTTTTGGTATTCAAAAGTATTATACTAGATGTCCTTCTATTTTGCGCTTAACTCTTGACATTTAACTTTGTATTCGTGGTGAATCCTTAATAGAATCTGTGATGGTCTTTATAGCTTGAGAAGCAACTAGCGTTGAGTACTGGGAAATGTACAAAAAAATGTACATCTTAAGGATAGTGGTGAAGTAGTCTTTGATGGGCTTGGCCACACATGTAATGAGTGACTTTAATAATTGCAAAACGATTGAGATACAGTTAAATTCTGGCAGGATCCCACCTTGATGTGAGATTTGCATTATATAAATGGTACCAAATACATCTTAACTTTGCGAAGGTAAAAGATTACAATACTTGATAGGATGGTGGTGGATAATAAACACTAACCTGCTACATTGTATTGTAATTTGATTTGTTACAACAGATTATATTAAAATGGTCATAAATGTATGTTGGTGACACAAATGTTAATTTATTACATTTTTTTGAATTTATGATAATTCATAGGGTTATGGTATTTTAAGAGATTTGATTTCAAAACAAATAATTTTACAAGTTAGAACTTTTTTTTGGACATCTAAACAGTCAGATTATAATACGTTAATGTAAGTCGGGTATGCAATATTGAGTCTATGTTAATATCCTAAAGATTCATTTTATCTCTACAATGATATTTTAATTTTCATCATGTTATGCGTGTAGATTTTTGTAACGTCAAAGCTGTTAGAGACTAATTCTTAGCTCTCAGCATATATTTTTAGCTTTTTTAATATCATTAAGCTTTTATTACTTTAATCTATGTATTTAAATAATTTGCCATGCCTGTAAGTGCACAATGAGATCAAGAAGCGGAGCGGAAGCTGGATGGTTAAGAATGCTACATTCTGAAATCACGTTATTTAACAATCCAGAAAGCCTTTCTCGCTGAAATTTTGAGGGTAGGTTTATCTTTTGGGCCCCACTTATATTTATCTAAGCCTTTCATCTACCAATAGTCCGTTCCATCTTTGTAAAGGGGCCTTCTGGGTTTTGTTCCAGAAAATGATAAATAGTGTTATTTGCTCATTGAGAGTCTCACTTGGCTCCGTTCTTACATTCAACGAGTAAATGCTTCAAGTGAATTGCAATCGAGGACCGTAAAGAGGGAACACCACTTGGCACATAGGACAACTTACGCCAAGGTAAGTGTGATCTTTGCTTTCTTGACTGACATATTCATTATTATTTTGTACCTTATTGCCAATCGGTAGACTAGGTTTTCTACATCTATTTGCCCCCATTGGCCCTGCTGCTCCCCGTTAGATATGTTGTTGATCGCCAACGATGGTACATCAGTACTGCTCGCCTCCTCTGGCTCTTATTGCCTTTCCTGTCTTTTTCCCCTCTTCCTCACTCGCTCTGTCCATCTTTTCCTCTCTTCTCTCCCTTCCTCTCTTTCTTCCATCCCCGTCGCTATCTCCTTCGTGCTCTCTATCCATTCTTTCACAACTTAGTTTCTCCATCCCTCTCTGCGTCTCTTTTCCCCTTGCTCTCTCAACGTTTTTCTCCATCTATCTCTCAGTCCGTCTTTGCATTTCTCCCACAACTTTTGCTCTATCGCTCTCTTCGTTTCTTTTTCCATTTCTCTCTCTCTCTCGCTCTCTCTCTCTCTCTCTCTCTCTCTCTCTCTCTCTCTCTCTCTCTCTCTCTCTCTCTCTCTCTCTCTCTCTCTCTCTCTCTCCCTCTCTCTCTCTCTGATACACTGGATACCTCTCTCTCTCTCGCTCTCTCTCTCTCTCTCTCTCTGATACACTGTATACCTTTCCTTTGTTTCTTCCTCCCTCAGACGCATTGTCAGAAACTATCTCCTACATTTCTGTCTCGGTATCTGAATGCCTCTTTCCGACTCCCTCTCTGTCTCACTCTTACTCTCTCTATCTCTACTGTCTCTCTTTTACTCACACCATTTCGCTACATCATTTTCTTCTCTCCGAGTTTTCATCGGTGAATCCCTCGCCGTCGCTCTCTTTCACTCTCTATCGTGCTCCATGGCTTAAGGTCTGTTTGCCTGTCCGTCGCTCTCTATCTCCCTCTCCCACTCCCACTCGCTATCTCCCAACCTATCTATCTAGGAATACCCGTCTCCGGATCGCTCTCTCCATATCCAGCTCCCCCGCCTTCCCACTTGCCCGCTTGCCCGATATCCTGCCCTCTCGATACATCAATCCTTGCTCGCTCTCGCTTCAGCTCTCCGGGTTGCCCGCCGCCTCTTCATCTCTTCTCGCCCGCTCTATCTCTCCAGACCTTGTGCTCGCTCGTTCTCTCTACCCATGTGTCCCCCTCACTCGCAAGTTCTCCATCGTTCTCTTGCTCGCTCTGTCTCCATCTCTTCCCAACCCGCGGTCTCTCTCAGTCTCTCTTTCGTTCCGGCTTGCCCAATCTCGGTCTCTAGACCTCTTTCCGACCCTCGTTTTGTCTCTCCGGATTGGTCTCTCTCTTTCTCTCTGTTTCTCTTTGAACCGCCATCTCTCCCGCTTACTCGCCATCTCTCTTCCTCTCTTTCTCTCTCAATCTCACTCCCCGGCTTCCGTGGCCCCTCTCTTTCTCTCTCCCTTTTTATCTTTAATCCTGCTTGCTCGCTCTCTTCCCGTGTTTTTCAACGGATGTGTCCTATGTCGGCAGATCGATTACCGGCGCATCAAAAGAACGCCAGACGTTGTAAGTCGAGTGTGATACCTTCTAGACTATCCAACTATCCTTTTAGAAAATGCTTGTCAATGTGTGCGGAGTCGGGTATCTTCTTGTCTGATATCACGAAGGGCATAAAAAAAAAGAAACATGTGAAATCATCGAGACCTCGTGGTATATATATTTACTCCGTGTTTCTCAAAGATTCACCGACAAAAAAGCGGCTTGTCCTGCTTCGAACTTTAAAATTCTCCTGTTTGCTAAAACTACCCGAAGACAGACGGACACTAGAGATTACATGGAGTCTTGGACTGGGAAGGACGTACGAGGACGGCCAAGCCAAAGACAGGGGACACGCTGCGAGCCCGCCCCCGTGCCGTGCGGAAGCCAGGGCTTGGAGAGGTAAACGAGGCGTTGGCCGATCTTCACAAACCGAGGAGGAGGCGGAGGAGAAGGAGGGGCGATCTTCTCCTCCTCGATCCCGAAGAGGACGCCGTGGAATTCGTCGTCGGTCTCGTCTTCGTCGAACTTGGACAACATACTCAGGTAGACGGCTCCCGTACGCAGGCTGTCTACTCCCGCCTGGTGCGCCGTCGTCCCGTCCCACCCGTCCAGCACCTCCACGCCCCAAAACTCGGACAGGCGCGACAGCCCGAGATGGAATCCGCCGATGAATCGGCTCAGGTGCTTCACATCGACGACGTCGCCGAGGCAGCACCCGACGAGGCGAGCGAACTCGGGCAGCGTCCGCGGCAGGGGCTTCCCCGTGAGAAGCTTCACCAGGTAAGCGACGTCGTACAGGCCGTGGTAGGTGACCCAGACAGGTTTCGGCATCCCCATCCATTGGTTCTTCCGGAGACGCTCGGAGAGATCGCCGGAGTCGACGCCTTCACTTCTCGTCCTCGCAAAGTCGATTCCGCTGTTCTTCAGCAGCTCCACCGACGCATCCCATCGCAGGTGCGACGGGGAGGACAGGTCGAAGTCGTTGAAGTTGAACTGCCAGGTGCAGCGTCTGCCGTTCGGGTCGAAGAAGGACACCCCGAGCTGGACGATGTGCATGCCGTCCACGTTGCGCCGGACGTCCTCGTAGCGCTCGCGGGACTCCGCCGAGAAGGGGGTGTGATGGACGAATCCGGGAAACTCGGTGTCGATGGCCGCGAAGGGGGCCAGCTCCACGGCTTTCATGAATCGGGGGAGCTCTTCGTAGAGGTTGCTCGCCCAGACTTGCCTCACTTCCGCCGCCGCCACCTCCGTCCGCTCTTTTACTGCCGCCATGGCTCTCGCCGAACTTCTTCTCTTCTTCTTCTTCTTCTTCTTCTTCTTCTTCTCCTCCTCCTCTTCTTGAGTCTCGTTCTCCGGTAGTGCACTCTGTTGGAAAAGCCTGATGATTGGCTTTATAGGGCATCAGCGTGGAACGGGTTCTGCGGTGGTAGTTCCGAAAGAAAGCCGTTTTGGTTCCGGAATTCCCGAGTCCAAGTGGCCGACGACAACGGTGGAGATGCGCAGAAGGTGGATTTCTGTTCGTCTTTGGCCTCCGTTGTGATCGCTTGGGCCTTCCCTTAGTTTACGGGGCTCCCTCCCTTCGTCTTCAGATCGGAGGACACGACCGCCCTATCGCTTAGTTCACGGATGGAACGACTCGTCCACTCGTTGGTTGTTCCCGACATTCCCTATCGCCGAAGCCGATATTCCTGCTCGCTGGAGTTGCGAAAATGGTGGACTGCTCGCCGGATATTCCTGCTCTCTCTCGCACGTTCACTCTCACTCTCACTCCCTCTCTTTCTTTTTCTTTTTCTCTCTGTGTCTCTCTTTCTCTCGCTCTTAATCTCTCTCTTTCTCTTTTGCGCCTTCTCCTTCTCTCTCTTTCTCGCTCGCTCTTTCTCCTTCTCTCTCTTTCTCGCTCGCTCTTTCTCCTTCTCTCTCTTTCTCGCTCGCTCTTTGTCTCTCTATTTCTCTCTTTCTCGGTCGCTCTTTCTTTTTCCCTCTTTGTTTCTCGCTCGCTCTTTGTCTCTCTATTTCTCTCTTTCTCTCTCGCTCTCGCTCTTTTTCTCGCTTTTGGTCTATTTCTCTCTTTGTTTCTCGCCCTCTCTCTATATCTGTCTTCGTTTCTCGCTCTCTCTCTTTTTCTCTCTCTGTTTCTCGCTCTCTCTTTTTCTCTTTTTGTTTCTTGCTCTCTCTCTGTTTCTCACTTTCCCACTATTTCTCTCTCTCTCTCTCACTGACTCTCACTCTTTCGTTCTCTCTCTCTCTCTCTCTCTCTCTCTCTCTTTCTTTCTCTCTCTCTCTCTCTCTCTCCAGTTCTAGATTTGATGGTACTTCCGTACTTTTCGGATCGATGGAAGCCGCAGCCAGCTGAGGCGCAACGCAACAGGTGGATTTCTGTTTGGCTTCGACGGGGTTTTCATTGCGCGGCGAATGTGCCACGCCAGTCATTTTGTTTAATCGCTAGTCTGGACTGCATGCTTCAATCAAACTTGGACTGGGCGTAGGCGGAGATACGAGACGGCGGGAGAAATGAAAGCAAGAGAAGAGAGGAGAGAGAGCGGAAGAATGATAGAGAGAGCGGGCGGCGAGGGGTAGAGAAAGAAGGCAGCAGAGGGAGAGAGGAAAAGGCAGCGAGGGAGAGTGATTCAGATCGAATGATACTATGACAGATTGAGTGACCAGGTGAGAAATAGAGGAAGTGTCCGTACAAGAGTAGAAGAAAGACACTTCGTCTGGGGCGAACGACAGTGCAAATTCTTGCAAGAATTGAGCCACTCGTGGGAGAGTGTTGACCGGGGAGAAATTCAGGGGAGAATCTTTGTCTAGAAAAAGTTGGTCGGAAGATTTCTCGCTCTCGCATTTTCTCACTTATCTCTCTCTCTCTCTCTCGCTCTCTCTCGCCCTCTCTCTTTTTTTGTCTCGCTCTCCCTCGCTCTCTCTCTCGCCCTCTCTCTTTTTCTGTCTCGCTCTCCCTCGCTCTCTCTCTCTTTTGTCTCTCGCTCACTCTTGCTCTCCTTTTTTTTATTTTTTCCCTCTTTCTCTCTATTTCTCGCTCTCATTTTCTCTCTACGTCTCTCTCTTTCTCTCTGTCTTTCTCGCCTCTTTTTCTCTCTCGTTCTGTCTTTTTCTCACTCTCTCCCTTTTTCTCTCTCTTTTTCTCTATTTTGCTCTCTTTTTCTCTCTTCTTTCTCTCACTTTCTCACTCCTCTCTGGTTCTCTCGTTTTCTCTTTCTCTCTTTCTCTCTCCCTCTCGCTCTTTTTCTCACTTTCGGTCTATTTCTCTCTTTGTTTCTCGCTCTCTCTCTTTTTCTCTCTTTGTCTCTCGCTCTCTTTCTGTTTCTCACTTTCCCGCTATTTCTCTCTATATCTCTTTCTCATTGACTCTCTCTCTCATAGATTCTCTCTCCTTCGTTCTCTCTTTCTCTTTCTCTTTCTTTATCGATCTCTCTCTCTCGCTCTGTCCCGCTCTTTCTCTCTCCAGTTCTAGATGTGAAGGTACTTTTGTACTTTTGGGATCGATGGAAGCCGCAGCCTGCTGAGGAGCAAAGCAAGGGGTGGATTTCTGTTCTGCCACCTTCTTCTCCTCTCTTCCCTCTTCTTCCTTTTCCCTTCTTCTTCCTCCTTCCTCTCCAAGACCTTGTGATGCATTCTTCTCCTTCCCTCATCTCCACCAATGTCACGTGTGTCGCTCTACCTGCCTTCCATGTCACCGACGGACCCAATGCCAACGCCTGTTGCCACTGTCACAGATGACTAGGCCACTTTTATCTTGATACGCTCGCACCTCTGCCCATTTACATGTTCGTTATTTTTTTTAGTACCTTCCAAATCCGTCTCCATTACCGGGGTTAGGTTAGAAATATAAAAGGCTATCGCTTCGAGAATTATTGTCTCTGTCCGTGCTCTCACTGTCTGCCTTCAACTCAATGATTGGGTCATTGGGAGCCTAGTGGCATTCCCAGGTTATCCTTACCGTGATTAAGTGGCCGCCAGTGTCTGTAGCCATCAGGATTTTACTTCTCATTATGATGGCGCACGCCATCAGTGATCATCGACGACGTCATCCGCGGCGCCCGCCACCATCATCGACAGCCAGGTGAAGATCCTCACTTATCGCTTTTGATTTTCGCTGTTTCTTTGTCGTGTTTTGTGTTTTCACTTCTTATCGTCCTGTTTTCTTCGCACTACGACAGGTCCAGTGTCCGTGTTTTGTCATCTTTGGGGAGGGTTCCTTAGTCATTCTGGACCCCCTCCCTCGTCCCTTTGTCTTTTCTTTTATGTTTTTCATTTTTCCATTTTTTCTTTGTAATGGGGGGCCCATTATATTAGGGCCCCCTAATGGACCAGATTCCCCCTTGTTGACCCACTTAGGGGGCCCATTTGACCTCTTCCCCCTTTATAAGAGAAGAGGGGGGCACCCTAAGTCCTTAGACCAGGAGAAATCGAAGGAGAATTGTGGTTTGTTTTTCTGGTCTCACCTCCCCATTGAAAGAAGGAAGATCTAGAGGGGAGGAGAGGGAGGGCGAAGCTTTGACTGGTGAAGAGGCTGCTCGGGAAACCGGGGGAAATCACAGACCCCTTATTTTTCTCCGCGTGTGAGCCACCCACCGCCCAAGTGCCAGAGCGCGACCGACCGGCGGTTGCGCCTGGCGGCACCGATCGCACCCGGTGTAGCGAACGTGGGAGTGCACCCTCTACGCTACGACGAGAACACCCCAGGTCAATGCATGGGACGGGACCCACTATGTGGGATTTCCGAAGGCGTTTGCAGGGAGACTATTCGTCGCAGCCCGGCGACACATCCCCTGGTTCGGCAACCTGATTCTCCGCACTACCATCTCTCGGCGACGCTGAGTCAGGACTCGGGGCCTATCTACACTGATCGAAAATGGCGCCGTTAGCCCCTCCTGTGGACGCTGACCAGGATCCTTGCGGTGCGATGTAGGTTCCTCGCAACGGTGCGTTTTCCCATTCCTTTGGTTATCCGTCGAGTCGCCGTCAGGCCCTGCGAAGGTGTAATCAGAGGACGGGATCCCTGTGCAACTGTTGAGACTAGTTGTAGTATAATTTAGTATTGACTCAACTGCGCTCGGGCTAGGTAGGTGAGAGAGGAATAATTGAGAGAAACTGCAACAAATCGATCGTCTTACCGGTATGGCCGAGTCCGTCCGTTACGTGCGAGCCCTACTGATTGATTCCGTTCGGCTGTAGACGTCTTCGTCGCTCCGACGAGGTACAAGAGGCCACCGTTGCCGTCACCCGGCGATCCCGTCCAAGCTCGGAGCTCGGCGCCTCCCTTGAGTCGGAGCCTGCACGTACAACACGTAGGGTGCATCCTCGTCACGTCATAGTTACATCACCCGTTTGGGTTTCCTCTGTCGGACGACAATACCATCGACGTTCGATACCACTACCTTTTATCGGTACAGAGCCATCATACTCCGTGCCGACCAGATGATGTCCTCGACGACGTCCGGCATCACATTAGTTTTCTCATCGCATTAGCATAGGCATTCCTTCCCACCTCACACGCCTAATCGACATTGGAATGGCGGTTCAATCCCAACCTATCTTTCCGATCGGTAATGAACCGGACAAATGAGGGATCCGCATCCATCATTAAAACCTTTTTTGCACGAGGGATTGACATATTCTGACGACAATGATGACAATAATAAAGTCTGGCAATATCGATGAGAGAGTGAAAATGGGGTGTTAAATTTGTCACTGTTATTATTTCGCCTCATTCAAAAAAAAATTATGAATTAGTAGTCTTACTCAGAAATGTTATTATTTCGCCTCATTCAAAAAAAAATTATGAATTAGTAGTCTTACTCAGAGATTGGCTCTTAGAGGTAGAATTAATCGATGGGTTGGTGAGTGGATAGAAAAGATCCCAAAATGATACTACTACTAATGAGTTTATATATATTTTATAAAGAGAATTCTCTCCTGATATTTTTTTAAAATCCCAAATTTTATGTACATGTAGTAAAGGCAGATTAGTGATTTTAGTTAATTTTTTTGGAATTTTTAAAAGTCACTTAGTTGGGAAAATTTGAGAGTCATGATGATGACAACGAAGTTGATAATGATGATGATGATGACAATGACAATGAATATGATCGCGATGATGATGATGACGATGACGATGAATATGATGGTGATGATGATGATGCTAATGACAATGAAGTTGGTAATGATATTGATACGACGATGACAATGAATATGATCATGATGATGATGATGACTATAACAATGAAATTGATAATGATGATGACAATGAAGTTAATAATGATGATGATGATGATGATGACAATGAAGTTGATAATGATGATGATGATGATGATGACCATGACAATGAATATGATCGTGATGATGATGATGATGACGATGATGCCGATGACAACGAATATGATCGTGATGATGATGATGATGATGATGATGACGATGACAACGAATTTGATCGTGATGATGATGATGACGATGACAACGAATTTGATCGTGATGATGATGATGATGATGACGATGACAATGAAGTTGTTAATGATGATGATGATGTCATTGAAGTAAATAATGATGATGATGATGATGCCGATGACAATGAATATGATCGCGATGATGATGATGATGATGATGACGATGACAACGAATATGATCGTGATGATGATGACGATGATGACGATGATGACGATGATGACGATGATGACGACGATGATGATGATGATGATGATGATGATGACGATGATGACGATGATGATGATGACAATGAAGTTGATAATGATGATGATGATGACATTGAAGTGAATAATGATGATGATGATGCCGATGACAATGAATATGTTCGTGATGATGATGACGATGAAGATGATGACAATGTATATGATCGTGATGATGATGATGATGCCGATGACAATGAATATGATCGTGATGATGATGATGATGATGATGATGACAATGTATATGATCGTGATGATGATGATGATGACAATGTATATGATCGTGATGATGATGATGATGATGATGATGAAAATGTATATGATCGTGATGATGATGATGATGATGATGACAATGTATATGATCGTGATGATGATGATGATGATGATGAAAATGTATATGATCGTGATGATGATGATGATGATGACAATGTATATGATCGTGATGATGATGATGATGATGACAATGTATATGATCGTGATGATGATGATGATGATGACAATGTATATGATCGTGATGATGATGATGATGATGATGACAATGTATATGATCGTGATGATGAGATGACGACGATGATGCTGACGATGATGACGATGCCAATTAATATGATTGTGATGATGATGATATGATGATGATGATGACGACGATGACAGATGAAGATAATGATGATGACCATGACAAAGATGATGATGATGATGATGTTGACAACGATGATGATGACGACAATGAAGATTGTGACGAGGATAACGACGAAGACGAGGCTGAGGGAGGGGTGTCAGGAACTCCTTATCCACTCAGAAGAGTCCCCAGACCCCACCACTCCGGTGGTGAGAATTGCGCTGACGTGGCACCGTTGACCGAATATCCCATGGTTTTATGGCCCATGGACTTTCTTCAAGACCTCCCTCCCAGTCTCCAATGGCTGCCGCCGCCGGCGGCCTCGATCATCGTCGATTCACCTCCTCTTCCTCGATCTTTCATATTTGATCTTTGATCTTAAGATCTCAGTTGATCTCACATTAAACGATCATATATTGATCGCTATCCTTTTTCATCTAATCTTATTAACTTGTTGTTATTAATCCTTTGATTCAGAGCTGTATGATCCGATCGGGATGACATGCGATCCTGGATTCTTCTTAGGTTTCGATCTCCTCTTTGTTGTCGTTACTTATCATTATTCAAAGGGATTCATCTCGATCTGACTTGTATGAAATCTTGTCGATTTTTAATTTGTTCTTGTGAACTTGTTGTTATTCATCCGGATTCAGAGCTGTATGATCGTTTTTGCCGATTCCTTTTGATCTGATCGGGATGGCATGCGATCCTGAATTCTTCTTAGGTTTATCATGATTCAGAGGGATTCATCTCGATTAGTAGTATATGAAATCTCGTCGTTGTTCTTTATCAGGATTCTCTCTCTTAATTCATCTATATCCTTTGCGTTATTTCCCGGGATTTCAGAGTTCGATCAGCGCCTCCAGCTGTCCCGATGACATGCCGTGCCGATACTGTCCTCTTTGTTGTTCTTCTTCTTTTTCTTAGGATTCCACGCTCTTTCTTCGATCTTTCTTGGAATTCGGAGGTATATGAGCGTTGTTCTGTGGATTTTCTCCGGACTGTGCTGTTCTGATCCTGTAAAATTCTGTTCTTGGTCTTTTTCTTGGATTTCCTCTCTCCTTCTTCGATCTCAAGTAGGATTCAGAGGTATATGAGCGTGTTCTTGGGATTCTCACCGGCCTGCTTCCATGGGCGATGGCGGAAGAGGGGGAAGAGGGGAAGGGGGAGAGGGAAGAATAGGGATCTTTCGTGCGATTGAGGAGTCCATGCCAGTCTTTTCCAAGGAGCTCGTGGCCGGAGGAGTCGCCGGAGGAATCGCCAAAACCGCCGTTGCGCCGCTCGAGCGCGTGAAGATCCTCTTCCAGGTAGATAAAACTCTGCGATTAGAGCGTTTCCACCTCTCTGAATCATATCATTGAAAAAATCATGAATTTTGATTCCGTTCTCCTGTCAAGATCACCAAGAACAATAGAAAATCTTCCTCTGGGAAAGTAATTTACGATTTTCGTAATCAATTGTCCAAATGGCTGAATCCAGAAACTCTATTTTGATGCATTTACCTGTCAACGTAGAACATTAAGAGTCCACCAGCCATCTTAGCTTCTAATGAAGCGCCCAGAGGTTCCATTTTCAGACAAGAAGATCTGAATTCAAGGCTGTTAGGCCCGCTTCAAGAAAAATGCACCCAAATTGAGAAAATATTATCCGAGATCATTAGGAATTCAAGAATCTTCTTCAGGGCAAGTGATCATGGGTGTTCATAATCTAAATTCCGCGCTTTTCTAATTTTGGTGATTTTCCTGTCAACGTAGAACAAGGTTAACCAACCAGCCCGATTAGATACACCTCAGCGGTCCACAGTTTCATTGTCAGATGAGGAAACCTAAATTAAAGCAAGCACTGCTTCTGGGCTTGTTGAAACCAGACATTCTAATTTTTTTTTTTTTTTTGACTTTGGCACATTTTACTGTCAACATAGAACATTTATTTCAAGGCTTTGGCATCTAGGATGATGATGAGGGATAGACAATGAGGATGATAAATAATTGTTGTCGTTGCCGGCATGACTGAATCATCCGATGACGAATTCACCATTGTCTTGTCATCATCAAATCCTCTGAGCTAGAACTGACCTGTCCAGAATTTGCATTTTCAGACAAGACGAGCTGAGTTCCAGCAAGCAGGGCTGCTTGGCTCGTTTCAGAAGATAATGCAGAAGGAGGGTTTAAGGGGTTTCTATAGGTCAGATCTTTATCCTCTTTCTTTATTTCTTTCTTTCTTTCTTTCATTTCTTGCCTGAAATTCTCCATGATCCCTTGAAATCTGATATGCGGTGAACTTTTCGGTGAATCAAATAACTTCAGGGGAAATGGGGCAAGTGTGGCTAGGATTGTTCCTTATGCGGCACTCCATTACATGGCATATGAACAGTACCGCAGATTGATCATCCTCAGTTCATCGGCTCCCATGAGAGGGCCCGTGCTTGATCTGGTATCGGGATCAATTGCCGGAGGAACCGCCGTGATTTTGACCTATCCCCTTGACTTGGTCCGAACAAAGCTGGCATATCAGGTTATAATAATATAATTAAATTGTGATTAGTTATTCCAGTTTGAAGAGGGGGGGAGGAACTGACGAGTGGTGTTGACCTTCAGGTTGTGGGCCCCTCTCCATTAACCCATGCCGAGCAGGTTTACCGGGGAATCGTTGACTGCGTGGTCAAGATCTACAGAGCATGTGGCCTCAGAGGTCTCTACCGTGGTATTGGTGTGTATCATTGATTTTTCTGCTTGTTTTCATTCAAAGAGATGCACGTTATTGCGAAAAGATTCCCCAAATGGGTTTCTAGAGAGATAGCGTGAGGGAGGGAGAGAATCATGCATAGCCAAACATTTCAAAAAGAATAGTCATTCCCAATTTAGGTAAGATTTGGGTTTTTTAATTTCGTTGTTTGGGGGAGAAACCCATTTAGGTCTGTGTAGGGATTTACTTAGTTTAATATTTGGGTTTTTCTAGGGGGAGAATTCATATTTGGTTGAATTTGCTAAAAGGTATACGCTCTCTAGAAATAGATTTACATATTTATCATGTATTATTTTCAAGGGTAACAGTGTTATCTCTGGAGAAACCCAGATTTTTTAATTTTTGGCTTTTTTTAGTACGTTCTAGGGAGAGGATAAGCCTTTTGTAAAATTTGGCGGAAAAAAGAGACTCTCCCTCTAGAAAAGCAATTTGGGTAATTATTGTTATTTGTTTATTATTTTCTGGAGACTTACTCTCTCTTGAGAACTAATATCAATTACTGATTAAAATTAAATCCTGGGCAGGTCCATCTTTGTATGGCATCTTTCCCTACTCGGGTCTAAAATTCTACATTTATGAGGAGATGAAGACCAATGTTCCAAAGGAGTATAAGGGTCACATTGCAGTCAACCTCGTCTGCGGCTCCATTGCAGGGCTGCTCGGCCAAACCTTCACATACCCTCTTGATGTCATCCGACGCCAAATGCAGGTACCTAATTCTTTTAAATAAGAAACAGAGGATATAATTATTACATTATATCTTTAATTAAGATACTTAAAAACTTTTTGTGACTCAAGATCAGTTCGGAGATAGAGAAATCTCACTTATTTCATCATCAGTACCATGTCATGAATGTAAAGTGTAAAAAATAGGGAAGAAAAAAACCTTTAATGACTTTGAGTTGCCCCAGTAGATTCTCTTCTAGAAAATTGGGAAAGGAACACGAAGAAGATATATCGTGATCGGCTTGTTAAATTAAGTATCGAAAATCTACCGATCTAACCAGGTGAGAGCGTTGACCGAGTCAACACCAGAAGCGAGTAAGGGGACTCTCGAGAGCCTGGTTCTGCTCGCGAGAAACCAAGGGTGGAAGCAACTTTTTGCTGGATTGAGCATCAATTATCTCAAGGTTTTGTTTTTCTTCCCCTATTTTTTTTTTGTTTTTTTGTTTTGCAGAGGAAGAAGAAAAAAGAGGAAAATATGGAATCTTTTTTTTCGGTTGACCTAAAAATTTGGTGGGTTTGGTGGTGTGTAGGTGGTTCCATCAGTGGCAATTGGGTTCACTGTGTATGATAGAATGAAGGTTCTGCTGAGGGTTCCCTCGAGAGATGGCCACGTTGCGGGGCCAGTGGCAGGTGAGAAAGAGGGAACTTCCTCTCCATGCCATCCTTAGAAACTCCTCTCTCTTTCCATCTCTCTCTCTCTTAGAACTCTCTCTCTCATCTCTCCATCTCTCTTAGAACTCTCTCTCTCTCTTAAAACTATATCTCTCTCTTCATCTCCCTCTCTCTTTGTCAACCCTTTCTTCATCTCTTTTCATTTCTCTCTCTCTTAGGACTCTCTCTCTGTCTCTTCACCTCTCTCTCTCTTAGAAACTCCTCTCTCTCTCCATCTCTCTTAGAACTCTCTCTCTATCTCTTCACCTCTCTCTCTCTCTCTTAGAAACTCCTCTCTCTCTCTTCGTCTCTCTCTTTTAAAACTATATATCTCTCTTCATCTCCCTCTCTCTTTCTCAACCCTCTCTTCATCTCTTTCACTCTCTCTATCTTAGAACTCTCTCTCAAAGTCTGGGGGGATGTGAGAGGAGAGGAATAGGGAGTGTACACCATTCTTAGAACTCTTTCACTCACACACACACATAAAAACACACAGTCTGAACGGAATTTTGTGATTGGGCAGAAAAAGATGCACCTTCTTTTCAAGTAATAGCAGAATTCTCTCTCTCTTCTCTCTCTCTATCTCTCACTCTCTGTCTCTCTTGGTCTCTCTCTAGCTCTCTCTCTGTTCTCTCTCTCTCTCCTCTCTCTCTGTCTCTCTCGGTCTCTCTCTCTTCTCTCTCTTCTCTCTCTGTCTCTCTTGGTCTCTCTCTTTCTGTCTCTGCCTCTGATTCTGTCCTATCTATCTATCTCTCTGACTCTCTCTCTCTCTCTCTCTCTCTCTCGGTCTCTCTACCTCCCCCTGTCTCTCTCGGTCTCTCAATCTCTCTCTCTGTGTCTCTCTATCTCTCTCTCTGTGTCTCTCTGTCTCTCTATTTCTCTCTTTGTTTCTCTGTTTCTCTGTCTCTCTATTTCTCTCTCTGTCTCTCTGTCTCTCTATTTCTCTCTTTGTTCTCTGTCTCTCTGTCTCTCTATTTCTCTCTCTGTCTCTCTTTCTCTCCGTCTCTCTGTCTATCTCACTCTCTTTCTATTATATCTATCTCTCTGTCTTTCTGTCTCTCTCTCTCCAAGTCTGGAGGGAACTATTTTGATGGGCAAAATATCCATCATGTCTGCAAGGCAATCGTACATGTAGCTCACCTTTTAGTCCTTTTCAACACAAGGTTTTATTCTGATTTGTTTACTTCTATTTTTACACTGATAGGTTTTATGCAGATTGGTTGTACTATGATTCATGGTTTGTTATGGAACAATTATTTCATACTGGATAAAAATATTTTTTTTGTGGCAGAGACACATCATGTATGTGCAGTTTTTTTTTTAGCTTACCCATTAACAAATTTAATACAATTTTGTTACTGAGATGTCGAGTTGTAGTGAATTCTGCTCCATTAATTCCAATATGATACATGATTTTTAATGTTATGATTCATACAAGTCATAAGGACATGGGATGTAAAACATGCATCAGAGGAATTTCATAACTTTTCTACCTTAGATTAAAATTCAATTATAATTAATCCAATTCTTTGAGATGTTACACGTGATTTCATGATAGGTTTCATGCAATTTTAATCAATGAATTGGATGTGATATATTATAGTATAAGTAAATTACCATTATTTAAATATTTTTCTTGTTTCCATAATCTGTGGTACAGAAAAGTTATTCACGATTTAGTAATTGGGCATGCTTTTTGGCGCCCTGATAATCTCAAATTTAGGGGTTTTAATTCATGGTTGGTAATTGAGATTATTCAATAAAAATATAAGAATATTTAGTAATGAGTATGGATTTAATTAGAATAGGCGAGATAGGTATGTCAAGGAAATATAAATAGAGTTACGCGAAGTGCTACGAGAATAAGGTAGAGGGCGTGATGGATATGATAGTGATCAAATGCACGAACGGTATGAGAGCAAAGATAGAGATGAGATAACTGGGACATAGGTGAAATGATAAATGAAGGTTGATAACAAACTCTAATTATGATAACGATAATGTTGGGAGAGAAACAATGTAAGGTGTGGGCACTTACCTTGGATCAGTAAGTTTCGTTAGGATCAAGGCAATTTACGAGTGCTTGTAAGCTCCCCCTCTTCTTTAATGCTTCTTCCCACACGCCCAATACACCAAGAACACACTTGGCGGATCTCAAAACGCACTATATTTCAATCAGCCCACACAAGTAGGATGCAAGTTCAAGATGAATTTTATAATGATCCAGGCCTATATTTATAGATCAGAGGTTATGGATGGAAAAGAGGAGGGGAAGATGAAATAGTGCTGAAAGTTTAAGCTCAATCGGAGTTGTAGATCAAAAGTTATGGTTGTTTGAAGTTGAGTCAATCGTAGCCCTTGATTCCCTTCTCTCTCCTCGTCAGCATCCTCGTTTTTCATTTTCATTTAACAGTCAAATTGCTTGAGATTCTGTGCCATTTTTTCTTCCGTGCGTGCACTTTTCGGAGCCCATGTGTGCCTAAAAAAAGGACAAAAGAAAGAAAACAAAGAAAAAAGAAAAGAGAGAGAATATTTCTTTCTTGAGGCTGATGTGGTGGCGCGTCAACGTGCAACGTCGGCCGCCTATTTCTCTCTCCCTTTTTTATTTCCTCAGCAGCTGGTACGAGCACGCCACATGTACATGCAGGCCACATGTACACGTGGCACCCTGTCGTGCGCCAACATCAGCCTTCGATGGAAACTAGAGAGAAAAGAGCAAAACGTGATTTCTTGTCATTTTGTGCTTTGATCAGATCGCATTTATAGTGAAAAAAAATTTGCTCTTCTTTTTATTGGGCCACGTCACCCTGCAATAAAAAAACTAAAAAAAAATGTATCAGTCATAAATGCAATCATTGCTTCGCACATCGTGAAACGATGATTGCTTGGCTAATGATTGGTTGATGCCAATCATTAGCTTAGCTAATGATTGGCTGTCGCCAATCATCAGCAATCGCTACAATTCGTCGTTGTTCATCGAATCGAACAACAGCACGTGGCGGGGCAAATAAAAGGGCTAAAAATATAATAAAAAATCATACGAATCAAAATCATATCTTTTATTATAAAAAATAAAAGGGCTAAAAAGCATAATAAAAATCATATTAATCAAAAAAATTCATCTTAGAAAAATCATATCTTTCCAAATTTAATGTCAAACAATTGCAGAAAAATCATATTCTTTTTCAAAAATTATATTCATTTAGAATCTATTGTCAGAAAATTCCCAAAAAATACACAAAAGTGTATACTACTCAGAAAATCATTTTGGAAATAGATTGAATAAATTTACGCTTGAGGACGTGCAAATATGAGTGATTTAATGCAAATAGACATGCAAATATGATCCTATTAAAGTACTAATCATAGATGTTATCAGACCCCTCAACTTAAATCATTGCTAGTCGCTTAACAACGGCTTTGAAGATTCCTTGGGTTGTTATTGGCATTGTGATACTAGAAATGTGGGTCTGAAGTGTTTATGATATCAAGTACACTTCTAAGTAATAATATTTCCATGCATTTATAGAACACAAGAACACAAATGATGAATCCCTCGTGGTTTTGGAAAGAGCTGGTGGTCATGAGGAGGGAAGCTTACTTCTTGCAGGGTATGATACTATAATCAAGGTGGTGCTCTCTATTTCCTTCCAATCTAGGGCACTCTCTCATTTTGTGATAGCTATGTGACCCATGGGATTCCCTACTAACCTTCCTCCCATTTGAAGTTAAAAGGTGAACATTCTTTTCCTCTTGTTTGAGCACAGAATATCAATTGTGTATAAAAAAATCATGGGTAGTGGAATTTCTATATAAGGGAAAAGAAATAAGCAAATGGTGGATGGCTCAAAGAACGGGTAAGGGTAGGCAAAGGACGTCGGGTGGATAGGTAATACTTAGATAGCTTACTCCCAAAAGCAGATGAATGAGTAGAATACACTAGAAGAGCAAAGATGAAAATTATTATGAGGGAAGAAATTGGTGGATTACATAAGGGCATGTTCACCCAACATAAGATGATGCATGTAGTGATAAAACATTTCTCTTACTAAAAGGCATATATCTTCCGGAACAAGAAACCCCATTTTTATTTCTTTATTTATTTTCTTTATTATTATTATGTAAGGGGGTGAAAAATTTGGAAGCATTATAAACAAAGAGGTATTTGATCAAGTAATCTCATAAAAACTACTCTCGTGCTACTTATAAGAATGATGAGATGAGATGATGTAGATGAAGACAAAGGGAAGGATAATAGTGAGAGGATATCGTGAAAGAATGATACTGCAATGGGAGGAGGAGAAATATATGGGAGTAAAGCATATCATAAGTTATGTGGGGTGCTGGTATAGATAGGTTCCTATAAGGATAAACAATAATGGGTGAGCTGGCTCAAGGTAGACTAGGCAAACAGGTGAAGCTGATATATATTTCAAATACGGCTTAAGGTAGCTCAAGGAAAAGTGAATTTGTGCTCTAAGACTTGAAAAGTGATCACCCCTAACCCAAGAAAGATTCCAGTTAACAAAGATTTATTTCATTTGAGAGATTCAGCTAGTGGAAAGTGGTATGGGTAGTTCACTTGGCACTCAACCCAAAAAATAGTACTTCAAACCTTTGATTTTCATGTATGCTCCTCACCCTACCAGATATCCTGGCCACTTAAGAAGAGATCATCGGTCTAGACTCATGGCTCCTACCATGAAGAGGTATACTCGATCTGCTACAAGAGCCTAATTTCTATGCCCCTATTTCTAGGATTCAAAGTGGAGCAACTTCTCAAGGTGGGGTTTGTTTAAATGAAGGTAGATATTCTTAAAAAAATAATGGATTTATTTTTTTTTAAAAAAAACTCAGTCCCCCCCCCCAAAAAATACATATAAATATATATTTTGACTTAAAAAATCATATATTTCCAAATTTAATGCCAAAAAAATTCCATAAAAATCATATTATGTTTCAAAAATTATATTCTTTTATATTCTATTGTCAGAAAATTCACAAAAAAATTCACAAAAAATACAAAAGTGTTGAGAATTCAGAAAATTATTCTAAAAAAAATAAGTAGTTTTAAGCTTGAGAACATGCAAATATGAGTGATTTAATGCAAATAGACATGTAAATATATGCATATTAAAGTACTAAATATGCATGTTATCACGTCCAAAATGAAAATTCTTCAAAGATATTAAGTTTCAATGTGCTGACAAAAGAAATTGATTCGATGGAACTAAAATATTTATGTATGTGAAATTAATTTACTAAGAATTTTACCATATCATAAAGGTTTTATTTGAAAAACAATTTCAAAACCTAGTTTCTGAAGATTTTTATGAAAGAAAAGTATCATATTTGCAGTGTTATGAGAAAAGAAAGAAAATCAATGGAGCTACATAGTAATTTGGATGTGACTATTTAATTTTCTTGAGTCCATTCTCCTTATAAACGAATCACAATTATTTGCGCAATCTATTTATAGAAAACCTTATCATTATACGATATTTCTGGTGGCTAAATTTTCAACATATTGATTAACGAAATAGAATCATTGGCACTACAATGTTATTGGGTGTGACAATTAATTTGATATTTACATTTAAGCATTTCAACATTTCTGTAATCTATATTATCAATAAAATTATTATACATACGATCCTAAAAATGAAAGAGTATAAATAACACTGCATTTTTCATATGCCTAAGATGGGGTTAAAAACCTTCAGATATGATGATAAACTTACTTAAAATGTATTTACCTAATAAACAATTAAATAACAATTTAATTTGTTCATAGCTTCACCACTCCTATTTCACTCGCTGCTACTAAAGGAATCACTTTTGCTTTCTTTTCCTCTATCTACTATGACGTTTCAGTTTGCCAGGTTGTCTCTTGCCTGCCGATGGATGCAGCTGTAGTCCAAAGGATTAACCTGTTCAGGAATCTCCCGATCTATCCTTACTTTCAACTACCCAAGGCATTTTGTCACTTACTTCGCTCTTGATCATCTCTAGGTGACTAGGTATCCACTCTAAATCCTTTCCTTGCTTGAAACTCTCCATTAATGTTAATGCAAACCCACCCTAAGGTGCTGCTACTGCTAAATGGATCTTATCGACATCCATGAATGTTAAGATACATCATAACATTATTAACATTATTAATAATTGTGTTATAGCATATAGTATTAACAAATGATCATTTGCCCTTGTGTCTGATGCCCAAAATGATTGATATTAAATGTGCAGCTAATTAAAACAAAAAATCAGTGTCATATATTATCTTCTCTGATGCCTATGATGAAAGCATATGAAAATCATAGAAAATGAAGCTACTATATTAGGTAGAGAAAGTTATTTTTTACAATCAGTTTCATGTATTTTTATGTTATTCTTGGTATATAATTACGTATGTTGGCTATCAGATTGCCCATCCCATTTGGATTCTCAGGGAACTAAAACCAAGAACTCTTTCAAAAAATCTCAAGTATTGTTTTGAAAATTTCGTTCTGTTTGTCTTAATTCTGTTATACGTTTTATAAAAAGTTATAAAACATTTTCTCAAAGAAAATAACAGGACCCTAAAAATATGTCATAATAATAATATCATGAACTTGTTTCTGATACAAAAAATTGTTAGAGCGGCAAGAATGTCGCGTTCAAAATGTCCTGAGAAGGAAGTAAAATCAATGGAAATAGTTATTTTGATATAAAAGACTTTTCCGTAGAGAAGAATATCTTATGGGCAAAAATATTGTTTTTCCCTTAGTTTCTGATGCGCAAAAGAAAGAGTGAAGAAAAAAGCACATTTTCAAAATTTAGTAAAAAAAATGAAATCAATGGAGCTACAAAGTTATTGGGATGTGGAATAAATCTACATAACAATATATTTACATTTATCATAGTAATTAATAAGAATATATTTCTTTAAGTGTTTTCGTTATTTCAATAATCTATTCAATAATAGCTTTTTTCGTGAAATAGTCAATGGGCTTAGTCTCTGATGAAAAAAAAAGTAAGAGTAAAAAAATGTGGCGTTTGCAGCGTCCAGAGAAAGGAAACAAAATCGATGGAGCTACAACGGCATTAGGATGTGCCAATTAACTTACCTAGAATATATATATATATATGCAATATAAATGAATTGCAGATATTTAATTGATTTCCTTATTTCTGCAGTCAATTTTATAAAAAATATTTACTAGATAATATCTCGGACTACTTTCTGATGTCCACAGTGAAAGAGAAGCAAAAATACCGAGATTTAAAAATGCAGAGCAAGGAAAAGAAATCCATTGAGCTACAAAACTACTTAGATGTGACTAGAAGTATGAGAATTTAGCTAAAAATCAATTATTTTCACAAAGAGAAAAAATAAGTTTCATTTCAGAAAAATGCAGACCCAAAAATAGGATACATCCTGTTCCCAATAATAGATTAGACTGACAGTACAATACAAACATCCATCGAATGGCTACAGGCAAATAAAATAAATGATAAAACCAGTGGAAAGAAAATTTTCTATTTTTTTTCAAGCAGAAGAAGAATTACTTGCTATGTCGCAAGGATCTGGGCTCACATCAACCGTTGGATGTCTATCTCCATGAAGGAACATGGGTTAGGATAAACCCCGAATTTTTCCAACACCTTCATCATGAGGTAAAAAACTTTAAAAAAATACAAATATTAGACAGAAAATAAAATTTAAAATATAAAGCCTTTGTTGATTATCGTCGCTTACGACAAAATATGGAAATAAATTTACCTCAGGATGGACAATCCCGAAGGTGCCAGCCCCTTGCCCATTGACAATGATATCACACTGCCTCCGTTCTAAAAACTCAGGTTTCTTCATAAACAAGGTAAAAGTGTTATTTTAGAAATCACTTAAATAAATAAATAAATCAGGAATAAACTTAATGATCAAGGAGAGTCATACATGAGAGGGTTGAAGGAAATAACAGTGGCCTTTTTCTCCTGCGACGCCAGCAGGGATACCAATTACTTTCATTACCCTCTCCACCAGGCCATGAATGTCCTGAAAAAAAATTAGAAACGAGTCTCTAACGTTCAAAGACTATGATTTGAGTTTAATAAATCAGAAAATAACACTTGAGCTTGGCCTGAGACAAGAAGAAAGTATGAAATACAAATAAGCAATAATTTGTCATTTAATTTAACCTTAGTCTGAGGACTGCTGTTCTGACCAATAAGAGCTCAATTGAGAAAAACACATCCGTTATTGTAAATTAAACTACCATAAAAAAAACTCAAATTCATTAAATCACGACATGGTTTTATTTTTATGTTCTGCTTATGAGATATTTGACAGATTTGAAAAACGGCATTCCAAAGACCCAATCTGGGAAACTGACAATTTGGGTTAGGGAGAAAACTGCCTGCTGCCTGTGTGTCTGATATGATCTCCATTTTACCTGCTAGGAGTATTTTCGTCATTTCCTATCAACAATTATTTCTTTATAAATAGCTCCCCCCTTTAGAAGGGCAGCCAACAAGTATATGGAGGTCATTGGCTCCCAAGTCTCTCTCTACCCGGCGATGCTCTTCTCGCCGCCTACCTTTCTTGGCCGATGATCTTTCTGGCCCTCTCTTGCTCCCTCTGAGTTAGGGGCGATGATTTTACTGCCAGTTCTCAATCCTCATATTTTTCCGATAAGAACGCTCAGGTTCTTATCAGTGCCATGGCATGGTTAGGGCGAAAACTGAACATTCATTTATAATGGGAATCAACCCCCACTAAAAGCTCAGGTTCTTAGAGGGCCTTTAAGTCTAGATAGAAAAAGGGAATTGTCCATAGGGTCATATAAGTGACCATAAGGGTTACACGTGGAGCAGATTAATGGGAAAGACCCTGCTAGTGGCTAACAATAAAATATCAGCATTATCAGCAGCGAGAAAGGAATAAAAGATTAAGATAAGATCATCGATGTTCCAAAGTAGTGGCAGCAATTGTACCTCATAACCAGAATTATTATTGCAGTACACGGCAGCCAGCCTACGGTTATTTGATGCTCCAACATCTGCTTCTTCATCAAGAAACACAACATCCCCCACTTCGAACAACTGTAGAAATAAACAAAGAATGAAAAAGAAACTAGGGAATTAAAAACAAAAATAGAAAGAAAGGAGGAAATGTTACTCAAACACAGAGAACTCAAAAACCTAAACCCTGAGCCTAACCTCTAGACTGCTAACCCTAAACCCGAAATCATAAACCATATACCCTAAAATATAAATCATTAACCATAAATCATAAGCATTAAATCATAAACTACAAATCATAATCCTCAAAGCTATAAACCCAAAACACTGAGCCAGTAACCCTGAACCATACACCTTAAACCACAAACCCTGAACTCTAAACCTAAAAACCCAAAAACCCACTCAATCATCTGGTGGCAAATCATCACAAATTTACATAAAAAGTTCCCTTTTTCTGCAGAACTATAGTCAGATAACACGAAAAAAATTGAGATATTTAAGACATCAAATCACACCTTAATCGGCCTGGGATGATCTATATTGCTCTTCACGCTTTTAAGTAGTCCAGGCATGAGCGTTGTCCGAACAGCCTATCATTATAAAAAAGTTTCTATATTTGGCATCAGGTTTTACACAATAAGAGTCGCTGATGTATACCAACATACTATCAAACAGATAAATGAATCTCAGGAAGAGGCAAGCACAAATTGTTTCAGCAAGAAGGTAAAATTTTAGACCAAGGACAGAAACTTGAGGAAATGTCCAGTGCAGGATTGGGAGAAAAAACTTTCTCATCTCCAACGTGAATTTTTTCCTAAACGATAATATTAGATATCAGCTAGATTTAAGGAAATCTTTATTTCATTACGCCGTTTTGATCAACAACATCAGCCAAGACAATTTGAAATAACAGTAAGTATGATCAATTTCCACAACAGCATCAGTGAGCACGAACATTAACGTATGACCTAACCTTTCAAGGATTCAAAAAGATACTATTTGTATAATGTCTTTCATAAGCAGACCTCAAACTCTGAAGAACGGGGGTTCTCAATGATTACGGCAGTCTTTCCATCATCCTTTCTATTTAACATTGAAAAATTTTCTTCGTTAGAGCACAAAACCCATGTCAACACCTCCTTGTAGCCCGCCATGGCAACCTGCAGAATACAGATATTCAAATTTACCAAATCAATAATTAAGCACGGCAAGCAATCAAATAGCTAAGAAACTAAGATAACAAAGTGATATCACAAATATTAACTAAACCAGTAAAATAAATGTCAAGAATGACGATCTGACTTGAATTCGTCTGAAAAGTTGTCTTTTTTTAAGGAAATTTAAATCATTATGTTACCTGTAGTCTAAGAAGATCGGAGAAAAGATTTAAGGGTTGCCTTTTTCCCTCTGTTCTAGTGGCCGGAATCGTTTCTGGCACTTTGTTAAATCCATATGCAATGGCGAGGTCCTTGAATATCACAAATAAAGTCATCAAGAGAAACTTCACATTAGAGTCAAGAAAAAAAGGGAAGCAAAAGAACCAACAGGTCACAGCAGTACCTCCATCACATCACATGCATGAAGAATGTCACTTCGAGTTGGTGGAACAGAAACACTAATTGTACTTGCATCTCCCGATTTCGACTTCTTAATATCAAGTTGCATTTTCTTCAGCAACTTTATAACCTGGAAAAACAAGAATAATTTTCAAAGATCAACTTCAATTTAATTGAAGCTAATTCAGATAGCCTTTGTTTCTGAGGCAATGAAACTCGGACCAGAAATTATGAATGATGATGTAGAAAAAGAATAAGTTTGTCAGTTTGGACTTAAGGTCGGTCAAGATGCATCGAGATTATAAATTCTAAATTTTGGCATAACAAACATAAAGTGATAAGGTTACGGTCAACACAAGATCCCATAAGATACAAATGTAGAGCCCTGAAAAACTTTTAAACAATTCTTGATGTGACCTATAATTTCGGGACAAGTACCGAGTCCACAACAATTTCGTCAGATGCAACGGTCACAAACAATTCTTTAGGCATAATACTTAACAATCATTAACCTATAAAATTCAATCAATAAAAAAGTCAGGGCAAGGAACATCCTATCTTCGGGCGACAGAAAGAACTGTAATGAACCAAATGTAAAACTTTGAAGATATAATTAAAAATCATACTTCATCGCCCTCCATCTTGACGCCAATCTGACTAGTAATACGGGACAAAGGTACTTCCAAATAGTAGTCCGAGAGATCAGGATAAATTTGCGTTGAACCATCCACAGACACCACCTTAACAGGCTCAACTTCAAATTTTCTCTCAGAATACTCAGAAAAAATAGTCACCTGGAAAGAATGCAAATGGGTTAACAACATTTTTTTGCTACCTAATTGACAACATTATTTCGGTCCAACAGTTAAAACATACCATGGTATTCAAAACAATCTTTGCCTTCGTTAAATCAGTTGCAGTGCATTCAATGAAGACATTTTTCGTCTCTAGAGTGATTGCAGAATGTGCACCATTAATAATCGGCGGGAGTGAAAGAACAGTCCTGGAAAACAAGAGAGAATCATTCGCTGGGGCACATGAATCTGAAGTATAATGGTTGACAAGGAGGAGATTTGTATTTTATTTCTGCTAAGTGTTGTGACTGGACCATGAGGTAAAAGTGGCCCATAGGCGTACATTTATGTTTGAGTTCTAATAAATGGGCCGTGTGCATATGAGTGGCTTGCGAGACCAGTCCATGAGTTAAAACGAATGGAAACCAATCCATGTGTTTTTATTGGCTGGTATTGAAACTAGTTTGGAAAAGTAGAGGATGTTTGGAAAACTAGTTTCTTCATAAACCCTTGCCACCACAGGGTAGAATCAACCAGGCTAGAGAGCACGTCGAAATGATTGTTGGCTAGCGAGAGAACAGGAAGGGAGGGAAAGGATGCTGGAATGATTGTCAGCTAGGGAGGGAATGACTGTATTGACGTTGGCTAGAGTAAGGGAGTCGCGGAGAGGACGTGACCATCATAACTTATTCCATAAATTTGCTGAAGAAAGAGCCCAAAACAATGTCAAGCACTGCACTCATTTTTCAGAAAATTATGTTTTTTTCAGCCCTAACCCATGCCCAGCCGTGAATACCTAGGAGCCAGTGAGGATAAAGGAATTAGATAACTCAAGAGTAACTGGGAATCCCCACTTATAAAGTGGGCGCACTGACTGGGCCCTTTCTTCAAATAAGTTCACTGTGAATACCTAGGAGCTCATAAAAGCATGCCAGCAATAAAATAAAGAAGAGGGTAAGGTAGTCATAAGACATAAATCTCAGGGCTGATCCGGGATTACTTTTGATGGATGCCATGTCAGGAATTTACATGCTCGTTAATGATTACATGACAGCTAATTGGATATAGAAATGCATGGTATCAAATCTGCACCATCGCCAAATGTACAACAGGAGAAATAATATTTTTCATTAAAATGAAAACGAAAAGAAGCACAAAGATATATTACCTGTTCACATCGTATATGACAGGGTAAACTGGCGAATCTTCAATAATTTGCAAGAACTTCTTCAGTTTCTTGTCGGACTGCGAGGCACCATTTCAAGAAAGATCCAAAGAGAGGTAGAGAGAAAGAGGTACGGAAAGTAGTCAGAAAGGAATTTGAGATAGAATTTGCAGAAGAAATTTTAATAAGATTCTAGGAAAAAATATTTATGCACTTACTTTGTAATGTTGCATCAGTTCATCAGCTCTGAAACTTTTGGACTGAAAAAAGATAAGAAAATATTATTCATTGAAACTAAAATTAGTCACCGCACTTATAAGATTGTGAGTTCGAATTGTTAGTATTTTTTAATGAATAGGATTTACAAATCTATGTTTGTCGCTCTAATATTGAAATAAATTGTGTTCTTTGTTCAAGTTTCTTTTTTTATTTCAAACAAAAAATTTCGATAAACAACAACTTACAGGAATTCTATTCTTTTTCTCCTAAAATGATTCAAATCTCACTCAAAAGATATCACGAACTATAGAAAACGAACAAAATACAAAAAAATTTACCTCTTTCAAGGGTACAAAACTGATTTGTGAGGGAGCCAAAGCCTACAAGGGAAAAAGTTAAAATTTCACAATCCCGTCAAAGATTAGTGTTAAAGCACTAAATAATAGCGTTTGTCTAAAAAGGGGCCACAAAATTTTAATGATTGAAACTTTAAAATAAGAAATAAGGGAATCGCCCCATTTAGTAAGAAAAAATCTAATTCAAACAATGACGGTAGCAGACAAGAGATCGTTTTTCGAATGAAAAGAGGGAAGATCACCAGAAATCAGTAGCCAACGAGAGATTTTAATTATCTAAAGACAGTTACATCTAGAAACTGATAACATAAATAAATTGAATATAAAACTTGATACATATTTTCGCAGGAAAACTTTAGGGAATTATAAAACTTGTTGTATTTGCTGATGCTCGTGATTTTCATATTCAAGTCCGCCCATCATGAAAGTTTCTTTATCATTCACATCAGCTGACATAAAATGGAAAGGATAACCAGAATTTATCTTTCTTCAATTCCGGAGTTCACTTTGAGGACAATCAAACGAATCAACTTCAAGATGCCACAGTAAAACTAGACGAAATTTGAATCTAACAGGGTGAAATACTTTGGAGAGAACAAGATAACACGAAAATGAATATGCAATTTCAAGTAAGCCCAACTAACCATAATAACCAAGCAACAACTCTATACAGCAAGAGAAACTACTAGACATAGGAGAAGAAACTCAAAAAAATTTCACGTCTGAAATGAATTGGAACTCTATAATTTTTCTTTTAATAGGGACATTATAGAGACCTTTGACAAGAAAAATCATTCTCAAATCAAAAACAGTGACAACACCAAGAACGAAAAAATAATTACCTCATACGTGAATGGTCCCTTCAAGGTGTCGAGATCATGAGTTCCAATGGCAACTAGAGTCCTCTTCCTAAACAAGTGTCACAAAATTACGATAAACTTGAAACTACCGAGAAACAAATAAATCTGATCTATCTAAGTTTAGCAAACAAAAATATTTCCTACCGGCAAATGTTTTCATGAAGCTTGTCTTGAATATCTATAAAGCTGTTGTACCTTGCTTGATCAAATTTCAAACCTCTTAGCACCGCACAAACAACATATGGTCGAATCAATTTAGTCTGTGAAGGACGATTATCAACTCCCACTTAATATCCACTTGGCAGTGACATATAAGAAGCAATAATTATCATTGATACCTCTGGTTTAACGTGCATGGTCAACATAGATTCGGGTAAGATATTTGAAAGACGATATTTGGGAGTCTCCTCGGCCCCTGTAAAAATCCGGAGAGACCGAGCAATTCCTTCAAGACAGAGCAAATCATACCTGAAGACAAAGGCCGCCATAAATTAAATCTGAATTTTGAAGAAATAATGAAGAAATTGGTATTTCTAAATTTTAGATTTATTCTGTTCTTCCCTCTTAGATATAAGCTGACAGAGTTTGGTTGGACACCACAAGGGGGAATATCAAAAACTAGTCTTAAAGATAATATGAACGATTTCGTCTTCAAAAATAATACTACATAGGGGTGTCGGATCGATCGAAGTTCTTGATCTGACTCATCAGATCAACCAGCGATCAGATCACAAGCTGACACTCTTGATCGATTCAATTTCAGCTCTATCTAACGACGACTCTCAATCAAAGGACGATTGGTCAAGATAGAGCTCAATTGGGCCTGCAAAGTCGCAGTGCATGACTGGACCGACTGTCCCCATTCCATTTCCTGGACTGATCGGACAATCTTCCATTGATTGGCCCTCACAGTCGGATAAGATCAATAGGCATTTCTTCCATTGATTAGCCATCCTGATCAGGCATTTTGATCGATCAGATCAGACTGATAAGATAATTATCCGGCTATCCGATCAATTAGAATTTGGATCAGGACCAGCATCCAATTGCCAACTCTTTATACTAGATAAGAAAAGGGTACATAACAAGAGGTGTCGCACCAAGACTGAGAGGGATATGGAATGTTAAACACAATGGTAGAGACCTAAACATAATTCTCCATCGAAGAGGGAAACTCTTGAAGGAGGGTGAAATAAATCGTTTGATTTATAAATAGAAGGATACAATCAAGAGCAGTGGCAGTGCAGGCATGGAAGCATCTCCAATACCGATTGGCAATCGTCCCTGACTGTTAAATTATGTAGCCTACTGTCTCATGGATAGGAGAAACTCTATTTATAGGGGCCAGGGATTGTACTACGCACCTGTTTGCCGGAACTTCGATCTTGTAGATAACCTCTTCATCATCATCATCATCAAGCTCCACATCCTCCTCAAGGTGCTTCTCTTTTCTAATAATTGCTTTCTCTGTGGTCTGATAATCCACGTATAGAGAAAATTACTTTATAATTCATTAAAGATGGAACGGGGAGGGAAGTGTTTTAACACGGAAATGTTTAAAACTAACCACATCATCAAGTTCAATACCAAACTCAAAGCATAATTCATCAAACTCTTCGTCAGCTGTAATAAAAACAGGAAAAAGAGTGAATTTATACTGCGACAGACGAGATGAAAAGGAGAATTCTGGTCATTTTTTATTTTTTTCGTAAGAACTTACTGTAGGTCTTTCCCAGAGCTTGGAAAAGAAGGTCTCTACCGACGCCAACAGTCGGCATTGCGATAAGAACCCAATTCCCCGCTCAGCGTGACAAAGCCAACCACCAGCAACTGATTGAAAATTAATAAATAAATAAATTACATGGTGAACAAAAAGGAGACAACTTTGAAACTATCTAAAGCTAAATCGAATACCAGATGAACTAAAAGGAGACGGGTTTGGAACTATGTAAAGCTAAGTAAATTATCTGATGAACTAAATAAAACGAGTTTGAAACTATCTAAAGTTAAGTGAATTACACGGAGAACAGAACAAGAAGACTTTGAAACTATATAAAGCGAAATAAATTACATGGTGAACAAAAAGGAGCCGACTTTGAAACAATGTGATACTAAGAAATTGTAATAAGATGAAAAAGGAGTAAAAACAAAAATTTAAAACCTGGAAAGATCGCCGGCAGCGGCGGAAATTGAGGTCAGAAACTCGAACCCGAATCAAATATAGGAGAGGAGACGAACGAGATGAGAATTCCAGAGATGGGTTTTCGCAGGAACTGAAGCAAAGCCGCTGCCGGGGCGAGCGAAAACAATTGGCTACGAGGAAGAAGACCGAATTCCCAGAAGCCCTAGTGAGAGAATTGGGCCCATTTGATTGTGTGATGAACTTGGCCTAATTAGCCCATTTGGGTAGCTAAAAATAGTCTACTACTGAAAGACAAATTGGAAAATATTCCTAAGTAGTCGACTTCATCTTTTATATATATTTTTTTGCCAAGTTGGAAAATCCTATGGAAAATGATATGAGCTCACATGAAAAAAGGAAGAGTTTTAAAATCAAGATGAAAATGCTTATTTTGATACTTGTGATTTTTCAAATATCAGTTTTTGATGATTAAAATGGTATTTCTATAGATGTGAATGATACACTCTCAAGAAAGAAGAATTCAATGAAAATAATGATTCAAATAATTCATGTAATGCCGATGATAATTTTGATATTCAGCTATTATTTACGGATAATTAAAATGATGCTTCTCCGGATCAATCTTGAGATCAGCATCTGAATATGATTAAAATGTCGTGAATTTTTCGGTGAATTTCTCAATGAACCACATGAAATTGAACCCTTCATTCGAAGAGAAGTAATCTTAGAAAAAGGTTTGAATCAAACTACATAGAATAAATTTGAAGAGAATCTTCTTCATTGATTATCATGATTGTTCATTTGATATTCATTGTGAATCTGTTTTCTTAAAATATTTATTGAATCTGAAGGAAGGGACGGTTGAGTGGAATGTAGATAACATATATTTTACTAATTGGCAGTACAGTTTCATGGATTTTAAAAATACTTTTCTTGAATTATTTGTTTCATTATCATACATATATTACGCATTTCATCCAAAGCAATATCAAAGCCAACCTTCGCACAATATGCAAATGAGGAAATAACTTAATGTCTTATATTCCATCGCGGTTGACTTAGGAGGATAACACATGTTGCTTTCCACTCATGGCATATGTGAATTATTAAGATGTCATAAAATGGTAATTTTTGTATACGGATCAATTTTATAATGGATATTTGATCAATCATACTCATCTTATGATGACTAGATAGTGATATTATTTCAAGATATTTGATGTCCTTCTCGAGTATCCTTTGAATATGACATGGATATTTCTAGAGGTCAGACATTTGAATGGCTTTAAGACGCCCTTTTTAGGAACCACAAAAACAAAATTTTCTCGCATCAAAAGTTGGTCTTTGGTTCCATCTACATTTTTGGGTTTTCATATCCGCTTTGATTTTGATATTCAGCTGCATGTGTGAGTTTAGGTTGAGTCAATCAATTCAATGATTCCAAGGTTTTCATTACTGTGATGCACTTATTGGATAATATGCACCTTGATTCAAAAAGCTTAAATGATATTGCAATATTGAAAGCCCTATTGGGAAAATAAATTGACATGATGAATCTTTGGGATACAAATAAGATCTTTGGTATAGAGACCCATAGAAAGTTGGAGAGATTGCTTATGGTTAAATAAAGAGGGTTATCTTAAGAATATTTTTTATCTCTGTGCCATGTATTGTACTAAAGAGCCAAGCAGTCGTCTTACACATCATTCCAACCTTTCTAAAGCCTAGTGAAAGTAGTTTAAATTTTTAAAAGGGCATGCAAATTTATCATTTATGAAAAAATACTTGAGACAGCTCTTTTCTAACATCAAGTTAGAGCCCTTAATTTAAGAATTTAACTAAGCATGTAAGTAGGTGTATGTTTGTGGCATTGAAATATCAAATAATTTGATAAATGCTGAATGCTAGTTCAAGTATCTAATTGTCTCTGGTACATATGTAGATGACACAGTTGTATGAGAACAGCTATTCAAATAGGATACTATTTAATTTTGTTATATTTTGTATAATAATCTTGATTAGCATATCTTAGCCATTTCATTATGAGTTGTTAGTGGTTTAATGAAAAAAAGTCATATGAAGTCATAATAAAAGTAGTAATGTTGAAAATCAAAGTCCATGTTACACCAGAAAAATGAAATTGATTTTCTGAAAGATTTTTTAGTTGATGGTTATCACATAATATTAACTTATTTTAACCAAGTCAGTAAAAGTATATGTATGAATCAATACATTTCCCAAATAGATGGTTGTCCTTAAATGCATAATAAAATAAAAGTCTGTGATGGTATCCTTGATGGACCTCCTCATAGATATGTCTAATTTTTTTAATCACTAAAAATTATTCTTTTTCTCAGAATTGATAAAATTTTTATGTCGGGTTTCTTTGAAATGGTTTCAACTCTTCCTTCCCATTATTTTTCTATCATTTTATACTTATTCCTGTTACAGATAAACACTTACAATTCTAGAGGTAAAGGATAGAAAATGATAAAGAGTTAGGGACAGAGAAAGGTCACAATTATGTATCTGATATTTTAATGAAACCGAAATGATTTCAGATGCAGGTATTGATATCATATATTATATGGATATTAGATATAAGGGCAGATGCCATATGGGTAAGGATGATGGCAGATGATGGTACTAGATATTGATATCTGTACCAAATATTGATATCTATTTAATGGAATTTGATCGCTAAATTTTGGTTTATTTTTTTAAGGCCACACTGTCCCATTTGAAAGAAAAAACAAAAAAACATTTTGCAACGCGTTGGGTCATGAAAAAAATGTATAACATTCCGTGCATGATTGATCAATAGTATATGATACTGCGACGGAGTTTGGGCTGCACTGATATGTCCTCAGTTGAACTTAATGTTTTTACACCAATATGTTTTTATCAATATTAATAATTGTAGAAAAAAATCATTTTCATTGAATTGATGATAAAATCATACCAAAATATGCTGCTCTATATCTTGATATGAATTTTATTTTAGGACTTAAATATATTACTCGGGGGAAAGTGAGTGGAATACATTTATGCACTATCAATTAAATAATAACCTGCATCACTTCATATATTCCATCGGGCCAAAACTTATTTTTTTAAATCACAGAGTGATGGAACCAAATGAAATCTAAAGAGAGAAAGTTGGAGGTTTTCTATTGTATAAAATCAATCCCATCATTACTATCTTATTTCTCTCTAATATCTCTTTTATCTATAAAACTATAACCTGGTCAGTATATATGTATTTGTTATAAATGTAGTCCTAGAATAGTCATATTATCATCATCATCTTCTTATGATGAATTAGCTCAATATGATTCACATATTATCAAGATATTATTCACACCCTATATGACCCAATATTCATTACCATGGACTGATTAATTTTTCTGGTCTCATTTGAAAATTATTTCAAATTTGTAGAAAAATTGGGATAATAGTTAATAAATTGAAAACAAATTGGTAATGTAGAATGTAAAGTAAATTATATGAAACGCTTTGTTTAATATTCTGAGTGCCAACTACTTTTCTCTCCATTGCAAATGCAGTTTTCTGAATAAACTATGGGATGATTACAGTAGAGGTTTGCATTGAATGGGTTCTCGCCTGTGCAGTGAATGACAGAGAATATGTAAAAAAGTACAACAAAAATCTAAGATGGTTAGAGATTCAAACCTTGAGATGATTCAAAAATCCCATTATCGTCATCTGAGTCCACATCCATGTCATTATATAGGGCTAGGATGGTTAAGATGATTTAGCAAGTTAAAAAGCCTATTGTCCACATGGAGCCTGGAATTCATTGTGAAGAGAGTATCAATGTGTATACGAAAAGGAAGAGGAGGAGAAGGAGGAGGAGGAGAAGGATGAACATGAGAATGAGAAAACGTTGGAGGAAGAGGAGGACGAGGAGCATAATGAGAAGGAGAAGAAGAAGAATAAGGTGAAAGAGGAGGAGGAGAACGAGAAGGAGGAGAATGAGAAAAAGTTGGAGAAGGAGAGAGAAGGAAGAGGATGAGGAGAATGAGAAGACGGATGAACATGAGAATGAGAAAAGGTTGGAGAAGGAGAAGGAGAAAGAGAAGGAAGAGGTTGAGGAGAAGGATAAGGAGGCTAAAGTGTAAAATGAGAAGAAAGAGAACGAGAAGGAGAAGGCGGAGACGGAGGAGGAGGAGCAGAAGGATAATAAGAAGGAGGTGGAGGAGGAGGAGAAGGAGAAAAAGTTGGAGAAGGAGAAAGAGAAGGAAGAGGACGAGGAAAAGGATAAGGAGGATAAGGAGTAAAATGAGAAGGAGGAGGAAGAGAAGGCAAATGAGAGAAGAAACAGCAGGAGGAGAAGGAGAACAAGGAGGATAAGAAGGATGAGAAGAAAATGAGAAGAAAAGGAGAATGAGAAGACAAAAGAAAAGGATAAGGAGAAGAAAGAGGGGAGTAAGGCGGAGGAGGAGAACGAGGGAAAGGAGGAGAACAAGGGTAAAAAGAAGGATGGAAAGAACTGGAAGAATAAATTTAGGAAGAATAACCAGGTAGAAGAGTCAGCAACTCGCCAGCCAAGCGGCAACTTTGCTGGCCAATTGAAATCTAAATAAAATATTAGGCAGTAAAAACATTACCTATACCGTATACTCTTTAAGAGAAGTAGCGGCCAGTTTTAAATCAAGGTCCAAACATAGATAGGATCAAAGATAAAAGTCCAGGTTTAAACCGTAGGTAGGTTAAGAATGAATGTAATCTAGTTGTTAAAATCTATTATAACGGCTATGATTAAACTTTGTTAATACTTTCTATTATTACACTACTCTACAATAATATAAATACAATGTATGTGATCATTTTTGTGGAACCTAAAAATCTTAACAACCTATCTTGGTGTGTCTCTCTCTACTCTCCTATCTCTACTTCTCCATCTGCCTTCTTGTTCTTCTTAAAGACCACCATGCAAAGACACTTCTAAAGAATAAGGAGGAGAGGAAAATAAAGATGAAAAGGCGGAGGATAATAAGAAGGAAAAGAGAAAATTGGAAAAGGAGGAGAAGAAGATGATTATGATGATCAAGAAGCGACGGCAAGGAGGAAAAAAAAGGAGAACAATAAAAGAAGAAGAAGAAGAAGAAGAAGAACAACAACAACAACAACAACAACAATAGAAGAAGAAGAGTAACAACAACAACAATAGAAGAAGAAGAACAACAATAGAACAATAGAAGAAGAACAACAACAACAGAAGAGGAAGAAGAAGAAGAAGAAGAAGAAGCAGAAGAAGAAGAAGAACAACAACAACAATAGAAGAAGACGAAAAATAGAAGAAGAAGAACAACAGTAGAAGAAGAAAAATAATAAGAAGAGGAAGAACACTAAAGAGAGAGAACGAGAGAGAAAGAGAAAAAGAGAAAGAAACAAAGATAAAGAGAGAGAAAGAGAGAGGAGGGAAAGAGTGAAAGAAAGAAGAGAGAAAAAGAGAGAGAAAGAGGAAGAAAGTGAGAAAAAGACAGAGAACAAGAGAGAAAGAGAGCGAGAATGAGAAAAAGGAAAAGACGGAGAGAGAAAGAGAGAGAGAGAGAGACAGAGAGAGAGAGGGAGAAAGTGAAAAAAAGAGAGCGAGAGAGAGAGAGAAAGAGGGAGAGAGGGAGAAAGTGAAAAAAAGAGAGCGAGAGAGAGAGAGAAAGAGGGAGAAAGTGAAAAAAAGAGAGCGAGAGAGAGCGAGAGACAAAAGAGAGAGAGAGCGAGGGAGAACGAGACAGAAAAAGAGAGACGGCGAGAGAGAGAGCGAGGAAGAGCGAGACAAAAGAAGAGAGAGAGAGAGAGAGAGAGAGAGAGAGAGAGAGAGAGTGAGAGAGAGAGAGAGAGAGAGGGAGAGAGAGAGCGGGAGAGAGAGAGAGAGAGAGAGAGAGAGAGAGAGTGAGAGAGAGAGAGATCGGGAGAGAGAGAGTGTGAGAGAGAGCCAGAGAGAGAGAGAGAGAGAGAGAGAGAGAGACAGTGAGAGTCAAAGAGTGCGAGAGAGAGAGAGAGAGAGAGAGAGAGAGAGAGAGAGAGAGAGAGAGAGAGAGAGAGAGAGAGAGAGAGAGAGAGAGAGAGAGAGAGAGAGAGAGAGAGAGAGAGAGAGAGAGAGAGAGAGAGAGAGAGAGAGAGAGAGAGAGAGAGAGAGAGAGAGAGAGAGAGAGAGAGAGAGAGAGAGAGAGAGAGAGAGAGAGAGAGAGAGAGAGAGAGAGAGAGAGAGAGAGAGAGAGAGAGAGAGAGAGAGAGAGAGAGAGAGAGAGAGAGAGAGAGAGAGAGAGAGAGAGAGAGAGAGAGAGAGAGAGAGAGAAAAAGCGAGAGCGAGAACCCCTCTGGGTGTTCTCCTTTCTATACGGTGCTTCAGTGATTGCGGATTCTAGCCCAACCCCTTGTGGACTCAAGGGGTGGAAAAAAGCTAATTTTGTTGATTCCAGACTTGGCTACTTCAAGTAGAGCTAGGCTTTTAGATTAAAGTCTTGTTCCTTCATTGTTTGTGTATTAAGGCTGCATCAATAAGGATGATTAGGAACAGAGAGAATGAACACGGGTGAGAAAAATAATTACAGAGACTGAAAGAGAAAGGGCGGTATAGAGAAAAATGAAGATTAAAGACAGTGGTGAACGAGAGAGGGGAAGAACTGATGATGAGGGAGGTAAGATAAATACATAAAGTTATACGCAAAGAGAGAGAAAGAGAGAACAATGCATAGGGAAAGAGAGAGGACCATTTAAAGACGGAAAAACCAAAAGAATCGTAACTCATTGTAAGCAAGCCTCAAGACATAATTTCACTGCAGATAGCCACCACAATTGACTGCGGACAATAGTCTAATGGGACATTGACTCACACCTTTCCAAACTTTATATATAACAAAGATCAAGTGTCCACAAATAACATGATGATGCAAAAACTATACCCGCAAAAAGTGGGTTAATATACCTTTCTTGATTAGGTCAATTAAAAATGCCACTCATAGCAGGGAAAATGAATGCTGGAGTAGGTTCAAAACACGTTAAAGATGATAAGAAGAACATAGCCTTATATGGATCCACATGTCTCCGAAAGCAACTTCTTCATTTTGTTCTTGCCCTGGCTTGCCTCAAGGGTTAGTGAGGTCCATTCTTCAAAGACGTTTTTTGGAAGCTTCTATCAAAATCATCTAGTGGAACCAGTGAACTTCTAGAAGTCTATAAAGCTATAGGGAAAATAGAATATTATAGCAGAGTCAAACTAGATATGAAGTATTCAATAGGAATATAGAATACCCCATGGTCCAAAATATTATAGAAGACTCGAGATATTTGACTGAGTGAACACTCCCATGGTCGTACGACAAAACCTAGAAATATCAAAATACAAAAGTCATGAGAAGTTTGCAACATCATTTATAATGCAAAATCAATAATTTATATTTCTATAAATAACTAGCGGTTTAATAAAATAAATGCAAATTCAATATTGTCATTCATCGACTTGTGGATTTATGTACCCACGTATTATTGGAACAATCACAATATGTGGTTTCCTTCACAACGCATGCTCCCGTGTTCATTTTATCTTGAAAAGTTCTTCCAAAAAATCTAAAGTCAAAATCAACACGTGGAGAAAACAAAAGTTATTCCATTATTAAATAGATACAAAGAAGTACTTGTGAGTAATTGAAAATCTTTACCAAACCCATACCTCGAGTCAAATAAAAATATATAATATAATCAATAATATGAAATTTATGCAAATTAATGATTGGGTGCTAGCCTTTTTATTTTGTTTCTTTAAGAATATTTATCCCGGATTAGAAGAAATCACATTCCCAACGGACAATCATACGAACTCCAAACCTTCTTTTACTATTAAATAATACCCCATCAGGGATTTAAGGAGTATACTACAAAATGTCGTCGATGGAAATATGCCTACGTATGACCACAGTTAAACAATAAGAACTTCGACTTGAATGACATCTGACATTCATCTTACCAATAAAGCCTCAAGAATCTTTTCGATATTCAAGGGACTCAGCACAAGAAAAAAACATTCAACATACTTTTTCAAAGATTTTGTCATTTGTCCCTCATATCATGACGACAATTATGTATTACACCAACAAAATGAAAATTCAACCATATTGCCTCAGCTTGCATCAGTAAATAAACTTAATTTTTCATAGAATCCAAAAGGGGACCCTGGAACAACAAGGAAAAATGTCAAAAGTTGAGCCAGGCAAACCAGAGGTCGGTGGGGAGCGCTCGAGGCATAGTAAATATTGCAACTATTCATTGCCAAACGTTCATGAAGTTTGGACATAAAAGGAAAAGTACAATTGATAATAAATGATAATGGAAGAAGAAGACCAATAGAACAAGAAGAAGAGCAACAACAATAATAGAAGAAGACGAAAAATAGAAGAAGAACAACAACAACAGAAGAAAAGAAGAGGAATGACAACAAAGAGAGAAGACGGCGGAAAATAGATGAAGAAGAACAATAGAGCAAGAAGAACAATAGAAGAAAGAAGAAGAAGCAGATGCAGAAGAACGACAACAACAACAACAACGGAAATCGAAAATAGAAAAAGAACAACAACAATGAAGAACAAGAAGAATAAGAAGAAAATAAAGAATAACACGAAAAGACAGAGAGAAAGAGACAGTGAGAAAGAGAGAGAGAAAGATAGGAAAGAGGGAGAAAGTAAACGAAAAGAGAGCGAAGGAGAACAAGAGAGAGAGCGAGGGAGAGCGAGAGAGAAAAAGAGAGAGCGAGAGCGAGAGAGGGAGAGAGGAGGAGAGAGAGACAGAGAGAGAGTTGAGAAAAAGAGATAGAGCGTGAAATCTTCTAGACAACTTTTCTCTAGAAAAAACTTCTCCCCCGGCAAAACTCTCCCACGAGGGGCTCAATTCTTGCAAGAATTTGCACTGTCTTTCTCCCCAGACAAAGTGTTTTTCTTCTGTTCTTGCTCGGAACACTTCCTCAATTTCTCACCTTATCACTCTATCTATCACAGTATCATTCGATCTGAATCACTCTCCTCCTTGCATTTTCCTGTCTACCTTTGCTGCCTTCTTTCTCTATCCTCGCCACCCGCTTTCTCTATCATTCTTCCGTTTCTCTCATCTCTTCTCTTGCTTTCATTCCTCCCGCTGCCTCGTATCTCCGCCTACGCCCAGTCCAAGCTGGATCGAAGCATGCAATCCAGACTAGCGATTAAACACAATGAGGACGGCACACAGAAATCCCCCTGTTACGTTGCTCCTCAACTGGCTGCGGCTTCCATCGATCCGAAAAGTACGGAAGTACCATGAAATCTAGAATTGGAGAGAGAAAGAGCAGGACAGAGATAGAGATCGAGATAGAGAAAGAGAGAACGAGAGAGAAGAGATAAAGAGAGAACGAAAGAGAGAGAGTCAATGAGAGAGAAATAAAGAGAGAAATAGAGAGAAAGTGAGAAACAGAAAGATAGCGAGAAACGAAGAGAGAAAAAGAGAGAGGATGAGAAACAGAGCGCGAGCGAGAAACAGAGAGAGACAGAGAGAGAGGGCGAGAAACGGAGAGAGAGCGAGAAACAAAGAGAGAAATAGACCCAAAGTGAGGAAAAGAGCGAGAGCGAGAGAGAACGAAGCGAGCGAGAAAGAGAGAGAAGGAGGAAAAACGAGCGAGAAAGAGAGAGGAGGAGAAAGAAGCGAGCGAGAAAGAGAGAGAAGGAGAAAGAAGCGAGCGAGAAAGAGAGAGGAGGAGAAAGAAGCGAGCGAGAAAGAGAGAGGAGGAGAAAGAAGCGAGCGAGAAAGAGAGAGAAGGAGAAAGAAGCGAGCGAGAAAGAGAGAGAAGGAGAAAGAAGCGAGCGAGAAAGAGAGAGGAGGAGAAAGAAGCGAGCGAGAAAGAGAGAGGAGGAGAAAGAAGGGAGCGAGAAAGAGAGAGAAGGAGAAAGGAGGGAGCGAGAAAGAGAGGGAAGGAGAAAGAAGCGAGAAAGAGAGAGAAGGAGAAAGAAGCGACTGAGAAAGAGAGAGAAGGAGAAAGAAGGACTGAGAAAGAGAGAGAAGGACAAAGCGCGCGGGAGAAACAGCGAGGGCGAAAGAGCGAGGGAAAGAGAGAAAAAAGAAAACAAAAGAGAGGGAGTGAGAGTGAGCGCGAAAGTGCGAGAGAGAGCAGGAATATCCGGCGAGCAGTCCACCATTTTCGTAAGTCCGGCGAGCAGGAATATCGGCTTCGGCGATAGGGAATGTCGGGAACAACCAACGAGTGGACGACGAGTCCTTCCATCCGTAAACTGAGGGATAGATCGGTCGTGTCCTCTGATGTGGAGACCAAGGGAGGGAGCCCCGTAAACTAAGGGAAGGCCCAAGCAATCTCAACGGAGGCCAAAGACGAACAGAAATCCACCTTCTGCGCATCTCCACCGTTGTCGTCGGCCACTTGAACTCGGGAATTCCGGAACCAAAACGGCTTTCTTTCGGAACTACCACCGCAGAACCCGTTCCACGCTGATGCCCTATAAAGCCAATCATCAGGCTTTTCCAACAGAGTGCACTACCGGAGAACGAGACTGAAGAAGAGGAGGAGGAGGAGAAGAAGAAGAAGAAGAAGAAGAAGAAGAAGAAGAAGAAGAGAAGAAGAACGGCGAGAGCCATGGCGGCAGTAAAAGAGCGGACGGAGGTGGCGGCGGCGGAAGTGAGGCAAGTCTGGGCGAGCAACCTCTACGAAGAGCTCCCCCGATTCATGAAAGCCGTGGAGCTGGCCCCCTTCGCGGCCATCGACACCGAGTTTCCCGGATTCGTCCATCACACCCCCTTCTCGGCGGAGTCCCGCGAGCGCTACGAGGACGTCCGGCGCAACGTGGACGGCATGCACATCGTCCAGCTCGGGGTGTCCTTCTTCGACCCGAACGGCAGACGCTGCACCTGGCAGTTCAACTTCAACGACTTCGACCTGTCCTCCCCGTCGCACCTGCGATGGGATGCGTCGGTGGAGCTGCTGAAGAACAGCGGAATCGACTTTGCGAGGACGAGAAGTGAAGGCGTCGACTCCGGCGATCTCTCCGAGCGTCTCCGGAAGAACCAATGGATGGGGATGCCGAAACCTGTCTGGGTCACCTACCACGGCCTGTACGACGTCGCTTACCTGGTGAAGCTTCTCACGGGGAAGCCCTGCCGCGGACGCTGCCCGAGTTCGCTCGCCTCGTCGGGTGCTGCCTCGGCGACGTCGTCGATGTGAAGCACCTGAGCCGATTCATCGGCGGATTCCATCTCGGGCTGTCGCGCCTGTCCGAGTTTTGGGGCGTGGAGGTGCTGGACGGGTGGGACGGGACGACGGCGCACCAGGCGGGAGTAGACAGCCTGCGTACGGGAGCCGTCTACCTGAGTATGTTGTCCAAGTTCGACGAAGACGAGACCGACGACGAATTCCACGGCGTCCTCTTCGGGATCGAGGAGGAGAAGATCGCCCCTCCTTCTCCTCCGCCTCCTCCTCGGTTTGTGAAGATCGGCCAACGCCTCGTTTACCTCTCCAAGCCCTGGCTTCCGCACGGCACGGGGGCGGGCTCGCAGCGTGTCCCCTGTCTTTGGCTTGGCCGTCCTCGTACGTCCTTCCCAGTCCAAGACTCCATGTAATCTCTAGTGTCCGTCTGTCTTCGGGTAGTTTTAGCAAACAGGAGAATTTTAAAGTTCGAAGCAGGACAAGCCTCTTTTTTGTCGGTGAATCTTTAAGGAACATGGAGTGAATATAAGCATTTTCTGAAAGGATAGTTGGATATTCTAGAAGATATCACGCTTGACTTTCTATATATAACCACCGGCGTTCATTTGATTCGCCTGTAATCGATCTGCCGATGTAAGACACATCCGTAGAAAAACACGGGAAGAGAGCGAGCAAGCAGGATTATAGATAGAAAGGGAGAGAGAAAGAGAGGGGGCGAGCGAGCGAGGGTGGGTGAGATAGATAGAAAGAGAGAGGCGGGGGAGTGAGGTTGAGGGAGAAAGAGAGGGAGAGAGATGGCAAGTAAGCGGGAGACCGAGGTTGAAAGAGAAACACAGAGAGAGAGAGAGAGGGAGACCAAGCGGGAGAAATGAAACGAGGGTCGTAGAGAGGTCTAGAGACCGGGACTGAGCAACCCGGAACGAAAGAGAGACTGAGATAGACAGCGCGTTGGGAGGAGGTGGAGACAGAGCGAGCAAGAGAATGATGGAACGCGTGAGGGGGACACATGAGCAGGGAGAACGAGCGAGCACAAGGAATGGAGAGATAGAGCGGGCGAGGAGAGATGAAGAGACGGCGGGCAACCGGGAGAGCTGAAGAGAGAGCGAGCAAGTATTTATGTCTCGAGAGAGCAGGAGAGCGGGCAAGCGGGTAAGCGGGAGAGCTAGATACGGAGAGAGAGATCCAGAGACCGGTATTCCTAGATAGATAGGTAGGGAGATATAGAGTGGGAGGGGGAGAGAGAGAGAAAGGTAGAGAGAGACGGACGGGCAAAATACGTAAAGTCGGGGGGCACGATAGGGAGTGAAAGAAAGCGACGGCGTGGGATTCACCGATGAAAAGTCGGAGAGAGGAAATGATGGAGCGAAAGGGTGTGAGGAAGAGAGAGACAGTAGAGATGGAGAGAGTGAGAGAGAGACAGAGAAGGAGTCGGAGAGAGGCATTCAGATACCGAGAGAGAAATGTAGGAGATAGTTTGTGAGAATGAGTCTGAGGGAGGAAAAAAAAGGAAGGGATACAGTGAATCAGAGAGAGAGAGAGAGAAATCGAAAAAGAAACGCAGAGAGGGATAGAGCAAAAGTTGAGAGAGAAATGCAAAGACGGATTGAACTTGGCCTAATTAGCCCATTTGGGTAGCTAAAATAGTCTATTACTCAAAGACAAATGTTTATAAGTAGTTGACTTTATCTTTTATATTTATTGCCAATGAAGGCTTGGCGCGGGGGCGGGCTCGCAGCGTGTCCCCTGTCTTTGGCTTGGCCGTCCTGGTACGTCCTTCGCAGTCCAAGACTCGATGTAATCTCTAGTGCCCGTCTGTCTCCGTGTATTTTAAGCCAACACGATAATTCTAAAGGGCGGACAAGCGTCTTTTTTTGTCTGTGAATCTTTGAGAAACACGGAGTAAATATATATACCACGAGGTCTCAATGATTTCACGTGTTTCCTTTTTTTATGCCCTTCGTGATATCAGACAAGAAGATCCCCGACTCCCGACACATTGACAAGCATTTTCTAAAAGGATAGTTGGATAGTCTAGAAGGTATCACACTTGACTCGCAACGTCAGGCGTTCATTTGATGCGCCGGTAATCGATCTGCCGACATAGGACACATCCGTAGAAAAACACGGGAAGAGAGCGAGCAAGCAGGATTAAAGATAAAAAGGGAGAGAGAAAGAGAGGGGGCACGGAAGCGGGGGAGTGAGATTGAGAGAGAAAGAGAGGAAGAGAGATGGCGAGTAAGCGGGAGAGATGGCGGTTCAAAGAGAAACAGAGAGAAAGAGAGAGACCAATCCGGAGAGATAAAACGAGGGTCGTAAAGAGGTCTAGAGACCGAGATTGGGCAAGCCGGAACGAAAGAGAGACTGAGAGAGACCGCGGGTTGGGAAGAGATGGAGACAGAGCGAGCCGTGGAGCACGATGGAGAACTTGCGAGTGAGGGGGACACATGGGTAGAGAGAACGAGCGAGCACAAGGACTGGAGAGATAGAGCGGGCGAGAAGAGATGAAGAGGCGGCGGGCAACCGGGAGAGCTGAAGCGAGAGCGAGCAAGGATTGATGTATCGAGAGGCCAGGACAGCGGGCAAGCGGGCAAGTGGGAAGGCGGGGGAGCTGGATATGGAGAGAGCGATCCGGAGACTGGTATTCCTAGATAGATAGGTTGGGAGATAGCGAGTGGGAGTGGGAGAGAGAGATAGAGAGCGACGGACAGGCAAACAGACCTTAAGCCGTGGAGCACGATAGAGAGTGAAAGAGAGCGACGGCGAGGGATTCACCGATGAAAACTCGGAGAGAAGAAAATGATGTCGCGAAATGGTGTGAGTAAAAGAGAGACAGTAGAGATAGAGAGAGTAAGAGTGAGACAGAGAGGGAGTCGGAAAGAGGCATGCAGATACCGAGACAGAAATGTAGGAGATAGTTTGTGACAATGCGTCTGAGGGAGGAAGAAACATAGGAAAGGTATACAGTGAATCAGAGAGAGAGAGAGAGAGAGAGAGAGGAAGAGAGAGATCAGGAGAGAGAGAGAGAGAGAGATCGGGAGAGAGAGAGAGAGAGAGAGAGAGAGAGAGCGAGAGAGAGAGAGAGAGAGAGAGAGAGAGAGAGAGAGAGAGAGAGAGAGAGAGAGAGAGAGAGAGAGAGAGAGAGAGAGAGAGAGAGAGAGAGAGAGAGAGAGAGAGAGAGAGAGAGAGAGAGAAATGGAAAAAGAAACGAAGAGAGTGATAGAGCAAAAGTTGTGGGAGAAATGCAAAGACGGACTGAGAGATAGATGGAGAAAAACGTTGAGAGAGCAAGGGGAACAGAGACGCAGAGAGGGATGGAGAAACTAAGTTGTGAAAGATCGGATAGAGAGCACGAAGGAGATAGCGACGGGGATGGAAGAAAGAGAGGAAGGGAGAGAAGAGAGGAAAAGATGGACAGGGCGAGTGAGGAAGAGGGGAAAAAGACAGGAAAGGCAATAAGAGCCAGAGGAGGCGAGCAGTACTGATGTACCATCGTTGGCGATCAACAACATATCTAACGGGGAGCAGCAGGGCCTGTTGGTGCAAATAGATGTAGAAAACCTAGTCTACCGATGGGTAATAAGATACAAAACAATAATGAATATGTAAGTCGAGAAAGCGTGGATCACACTTACCTTGGCGTAAGTTGTCCTATGTGCCAAGCGGTGTTCCCTCTTTACGGTCCTCGATTGCAATTCAAATACTTGAAGCATTTTCTCGTTGAATGTAAGAACGGAGCCACGTGACACTCTCAATGTGCAAATCACACTATTTATCATTTTTTGGAACAAAACCCAGAAGGCCCCTTTACAAAGATGGAACGGACTATTGGTAGATGAGAGGCCTAAGTAAATAAACTTGTTCCAACGTATTCAGACCATTTGATTGTTTGATGAACTCGGCCGAATTAGCTCCCTTGGTTAGCTAAAATAGTCAATTAACCAAAGGCGAATTGGAAAATGTTTATAGGCAGTTGACTTTGTCTTTTATATTTTTGCCAGTCAAGGCTCAATAGAATATTATAGGGTGCTTCCAAGATCTAAAAATACAGATAAGGAAGATTTTCATTTAAATTCTTTGTGGAAACAACCTGTAATCCCTGGCACAAACATAGTGGTCGCTGAACAGGACCAGGAAGCCATTCTAATTTGGATCTTGACATGTCATCATTTCTAGCATACGCATCTCACTGGGAAGTTAGTGGTTATCAGTATTTGGCTTCGTCTTTTTATTATGGGTTGCGTCCACAGATGGTTTAAATTATATTTCTCTATCGTATTTTTCAGGCCTTGGAACTATAAAAATTACTATTCCAAGCATTGATTCACAAAAAAATTACATTTCAATTATAATATACTCGGAGGGAAGCTGGTTTAGTTCGAATTTTAGAAATTTTTTATTTTCTAATCTCTGACTATTTTGTGAGTTGTGTAAATTTTAGCTGTTAGGACTCACACACGAATGGTCCAACTTCTTCAATGTACCCTCGTTTTGTCGGATTAACTCCCCTGCCCATATGGATAATTTTCGGTTATTGAGTGTCGGGAATAAAATATAGTGAGAGAATAAAAGTATCAATAAGCAACAGTTTGTATTTTTCACATTCCCAGATATTTTATATAAAAAGAATGCAGTTACTAGTATTCTATTAACAACTTTTATTTGAAGTATTAAATTGTACAACCAAAAGTAGTTGTAAAATATGTTTTTTGCGACAATAATCACGTTTTATACTTATCAAATAGATAAATCCCCTTGAGGAATGCAGGTTTTTTTTACTAAATTGATATGTTACGTAAAAATAAAAACGAAAATATTTGGTTGTCCACATTAGCTTAGCTCTCCTTTTTCTATTATTGGCAAAAACATGGTGCTGGGTACGACCAACTCAAGGGTTGTGCTCGTAGATTTATCCAGCCTTGCCCGGGATACCACCTAGGGGGTTTTATATATGAAAGGTTGAGTGTTTAGAAACTATTATAGGCGTCGAGTGGACGTAAAATATCTCAATTACACACGTATCCGATCGTCCACGCTCATGACACAAAAGAAAAGAATACAATAGTCATATCGATGCACGTCGCATTGGAGACCTCAAGCTGACTTCGAATTGCTCATTACCACGAGAGAGATTTATTCATTTTATAGAGCTAGCCCCCGTCTGTTTGATAGATACATCTTCTTTGACAGCACTGGAACCATTCGAACAGGTCGACGGTGTGGACACCCTTTGCCGACGTCGCCTCAGCTCCGTTGGTCTTCGTTGATCTCGCGGATCATTGGGAGCTCGGTCATCACAAAACCCATCACGTGCCGTCCAGATTGAGCTGTCTCGCGCCAGTGGACGATTGACGTACTTCTTGTCAATATTTTCTCAAAATCATATACATTTTTTTTCCACGACGTTAACATCGCTTTTAGAGTTTTACCCTCCGGACGTGACACCAATTGCCAAATCTGACCGTCGTGTTCCATCACCCTGGAATTGGCGACGCATGGAGCAGGTGTGATGTTTGCGCTCATCTAGTGTCGTCTTGGATCTTCGTGAAGTGTACAACGTCTAGGCGGAGCGTCGTGCAATACCACCTCCAGCATTCTACTCCGAATTGAATATATAAGTATTTCTATGTTCTGTAGCTCAATTTTTTTAGAGGCTACGTATCTTGATGTAGTAAACGCATTTAAGATATCTGATGTTTAGGATTTCACAATCAGGAAAGAAAATATTATTTTGTGAGTCAACCATGAGTTGCAATAGTGATAGTGGCATGGAATGGTGATATCTTAATGCCACATGCGAGCCTAGACCTATGCCATTAAAGTAAAAAAATGATATGTCTTTTATTGATGTTTTCCTAGATCATTATTATTGGTGAGTCATAAGTATAGATATAAATGACGATATGGCACCGAGACAATACCTTTTTAGTTTCAAATACCATGAAATTATAACTTAGTGTGCGTATAATCTCACCTCCAGAGTTAATTATGGATTTTTATACAAGTGAAAACAATTCTTACACAACCTATAGCGTCAGATATTGCCAGTTCCAAAACCTAAATATCACCATTTTATCTGAATCATAGTGGAGAAATCCGTATATTAAGTTATTTAATTGATAAGATCCATAATTTGAGAACACATCCAAGATCGGCTCAGGGCTCATTCACGAGAGGGAACACTATGGAGAGGATAAAACTAGTATTCATGTACATAGTATTACAAAGCGATGTCAGATGAAATTTTAAAGCGTAAATTATATGGAGAGAACAAGAGGTATAGAAGACATAGGTATACGAAGGGGAGAGAGTGAGAGAGAAAGAGAGAGAAAGACAGAACAAGAGAGAGCGAGGGAGTGAGAGAGAAAGAGAAAGACAGAACAAGGGAGAGAGAGAGAGATAAAGAGAGTTAGAGGGAAATAGAGAGAGAGAAAAAACAGAAAGAGAGAGAGAGAAAAAACAGAAAGAGAGAGAGAGAAAAAACAGAAAGAGAGAGAGAGAGCAAAAACAGAAAGAGAGAGAGAGAGCAAAAACAGAAAGAGAGAGAGATAAAGAGAGAGAGAGAGAAAGGTCGAGAGAGAAAGCTATAAAAGGAAGTATATATTGAGGGAGGGACGTGATGGAGATAACATTAGGAAGAGGGTATATTTCGGGGGAGTCAGACGGGAAGAATGAAATGGACAGAGAGGTACGTATGAGAGTGAACAGTAAGGAAATCAGAGTGAGAGAATGTAAATATATGAGATGGAGCCAAGAGCCCATTTTTTTGGCCCATTAACTTGTGGCCCAAGAATGAGGATCTGCAGAAAACTACATACAGGCCCACAAAAATCCTTTGGCAGATTTTTCTCAGACTGGATCCTTTGATGAATTCTTTCGTGGAAAAATCCTCTAATAAAATCTTCTTCAGCCATAATCTGCAGGGTATCTCTGATCCAGCTTGTCAAAGCTACAGATAATCATGAGCCACACAAATATGTCATGACATATTCTACAGGCCCCAGAATCTAGCTATCAGGCCGTTGATCCTTTGTTTTAGCCTATCCAAGTTGTTTTTCTCGATCTTTTGAGTTATCCTTAAATGGATACTGTCATTATGGATGACCCCTCAACTGGCGGGGCCTGTAGAAGGGCCTCATGTACCCTTGAAGGCTCATTAATGAAGTGTATTGTTTTACTTGAAATTCATGTTTCTTCCCTCTGGGTGTTCTCCTTTCTATACGGTGCTTCAGTGATTGCGGATTCTAGCCCAACCCTTGTGGACTCAAGGTGGAAAAAAGCTAATTTTGTTGATTCCAGACTTGGCTACTTCAAGTAGAGCTAGGCTTTTAGATTAAAGTCTTGTTCCTTCATTGTTTGTGTATTAAGGCTGCATCAATAAGGATGATTAGGAACAGAGAGAATGAACACGGGTGAGAAAAATAATTACAGAGACTGAAAGAGAAAGGGCGGTATAGAGAAAAATGAAGATTAAAGACAGTGGTGAACGAGAGAGGGGAAGAACTGATGATGAGGGAGGTAAGATAAATACATAAAGTTATACGCAAAGAGAGAGAAAGAGAGAACAATGCATAGGGAAAGAGAGAGGACCATTTAAAGACGGAAAAACCAAAAGAATCAGAACTCATTGTAAGCAAGCCTCAAGACATAATTTCACTGCAGATAGCCACCACAATTGATCATGGACAATAGTCTAATGGGACATTGACTCACACCTTTCCAAACTTTATATATAACAAAGATCAAGTGTCCACAAATAACATGATGATGCAAAAACTATACCCGCAAAAAGTGGGTTAATATACCTTTCTTGATTAGGTCAATTAAAAATGCCACTCATAGCAGGGAAAATGAATGCTGGAGTAGGTTCAAAACACGTTAAAGATGATAAGAAGAACATAGCCTTATATGGATCCACATGTCTCCGAAAGCAACTTCTTCATTTTGTTCTTGCCCTGGCTTGCCTCAAGGGTTAGTGAGGTCCATTCTTCAAAGACGTTTTTTGGAAGCTTCTATCAAAATCATCTAGTGGAACCAGTGAACTTCTAGAAGTCTATAAAGCTATAGGGAAAATAGAATATTATAGCAGAGTCAAACTAGATATGAAGTATTCAATAGGAATATAGAATACCCCATGGTCCAAAATATTATAGAAGACTCGAGATATTTGACTGAGTGAACACTCCCATGGTCGCATGACAAAACCTAGAAATATCAAAATACAAAAGTCATGAGAAGTTTGCAACATCATTTATAATGCAAAATCAATAATTTATATTTCTATAAATAACTAGCGGTTTAATAAAATAAATGCAAATTCAATATTGTCATTCATCGACTTGTGGATTTATGTACCCACGTATTATTGGAACAATCACAATATGTGGTTTCCTTCACAACGCATGCTCCCGTGTTCATTTTATCTTGAAAAGTTCTTCCAAAAAATCTAAAGTCAAAATCATCTCGTGTAGAAAACACAAGTTATTCCATTGTTTAATAGATACAAAGAAGTACTTGTGAGTAATTGAAATTCTTTACCAAACCCATTCCTCGAGTCAAATAGAAATATTTAATATAATCAATAATATGAAATTTATGCAAATTAATGATTGGGTGCTAGCCTTTTTATTTTGTTTCTTTAAGAATATTTATCCCCGGATTAGAAGAAATAAAATTCCCAAAGGACAATCATATGAACTCAAAACATTATTTTACTATTAAATAATACCCCATCAGGGATTTAAGGAGTATACTACAAAATGTAGTCGATGGAAATATGCCTACGTATGACCACAGTTAAACAATAAGAACTTCGACTTGAATGACATCTGACATTCATCTTACCAATACAGCCTCAAGAATCTTTTCGATATTCAAGGGACTCAGCACCAGAAAAAAACATTCAACATACTTTTCAAAGATTTTGTCATTTGTCCTCATATCATGACGACAATTATGTATTACACCAACAAAATGAAAATTCAACCATATTGCCTCAGCTTGCATCAGTAAATAAACTTAATTTTTCATAGAATCCAAAAGGGGACCCTGGAACAACAAGGAAAATGTCAAAAAGTTGAGACAGGCAAACCAGAGGTCGGTGGGGGAGCGCTCGAGGCATAGTAAATATTGCAACTATTCATTGCCAAACGTTCATGAAGTTTGGACATAAAAGGAAAAGTACAATTGATAATAAATGATAATGGAAGAAGAAGACCAATAGAACAAGAAGAAGAGCAACAACAACAATAATAGAAGAAGACGAAAAATAGAAGAAGAACAACAACAACAGAAGAAAAGAAGAGGAATGACAACAAAGAGAGAAGATTTATGGAAAATAGATGAAGAAGAACAATAGAGCAAGAAGAACAATAGAAGAAAGAAGAAGAAGCAGATGCAGAAGAACGACAACAACAACAACAACGGAAATCGAAAAATAGAAAAAGAACAACAACAATGAAGAACAAGAAGAATAAGAAGAAAATAAAGAATAACACGAAAAGACAGAGAGAAAGAGACAGTGAGAAAGAGAGAGAGAAAGATAGGGAAAGAGGGAGAAAGTAAACGAAAAGAGAGCGAAGGAGAACAAGAGAGAGAGCGAGGGAGAGCGAGAGAGAAAAAGAGAGAGCGAGAGCGAGAGAGGGAGAGAGGGAGGGAGAGAGAGACAGAGAGAGAGTTGAGAAAAAGAGATAGAGCGTGAAATCTTCTAGACAACTTTTCTCTAGAAAAAACTTCTCCCCCGGCAAAACTCTCCCACGAGGGCCCAATTCTTGCAAGAATTTGCACTGTCTTTCTCCCCAGACAAAGTGTTTTTCTTCTGTTCTTGCTCGGAACGCTGCCTCAATTTCCCACCTTATCACTCTATCTATCACAGTATCATTCGATCTGAATCACTCTCCCTCCTTGCATTTTCCTGTCTACCTTTGCTGCCTTCTTTCTCTATCCCTCGCCACCCGCTTTCTCTATCATTCTTCCGCTCTCTCTCATCTCTTCTCTTGCTTTCATTCCTCCCGCTGCCTCGTATCTCCGCCTACGCCCAGTCCAAGCTGGATCGAAGCATGCAATCCAGACTAGCGATTAAACACAATGAGGACGGCACACAGAAATCCCCCTGTTACGTTGCTCCTCAACTGGCTGCGGCTTCCATCGATCCGAAAAGTACGGAAGTACCATGAAATCTAGAATTGGAGAGAGAAAGAGCAGGACAGAGATAGAGATCGAGATAGAGAAAGAGAGAACGAGAGAGAAGAGATAAAGAGAGAACGAAAGAGAGAGAGTCAATGAGAGAGAAATAAAGAGAGAAATAGAGAGAAAGTGAGAAACAGAAAGATAGCGAGAAACGAAGAGAGAAAAAGAGAGAGGATGAGAAACAGAGCGCGAGCGAGAAACAGAGAGAGACAGAGAGAGAGGGCGAGAAACGGAGAGAGAGCGAGAAACAAAGAGAGAAATAGACCCAAAGTGAGGAAAAGAGCGAGAGCGAGAGAGAACGAAGCGAGCGAGAAAGAGAGAGAAGGAGGAAAAACGAGCGAGAAAGAGAGAGGAGGAGAAAGAAGCGAGCGAGAAAGAGAGAGAAGGAGAAAGAAGCGAGCGAGAAAGAGAGAGGAGGAGAAAGAAGCGAGCGAGAAAGAGAGAGGAGGAGAAAGAAGCGAGCGAGAAAGAGAGAGAAGGAGAAAGAAGGAGCGAGAAAGAGAGAGAAGGAGAAAGAAGGAGCGAGAAAGAGAGAGGAGGAGAAAGAAGGAGCGAGAAAGAGAGAGGAGGAGAAAGAAGAGCGAGAAAGAGAGAGAAGGAGAAAGAAGGAGCGAGAAAGAGAGAGAAGGAGAAAGAAGGAGCGAGAAAGAGAGAGAAGGAGAAAGAAGCGACTGAGAAAGAGAGAGAAGGAGAAAGAAGCGACTGAGAAAGAGAGAGAAGGACAAAGCGCGCGGGAGAAACAGCGAGGGCGAAAGAGCGAGGAAAGAGAGAAAAAGAAAACAAAAGAGAGGGAGTGAGAGTGAGCGCGAAAGTGCGAGAGAGAGCAGGAATATCCGGCGAGCAGTCCACCATTTTCGTAAGTCCGGCGAGCAGGAATATCGGCTTCGGCGATAGGGAATGTCGGAACAACCAACGAGTGGACGACGAGTCCTTCCATCCGTAAACTGAGGGATAGATCGGTCGTGTCCTCTGATGTGGAGACCAAGGAGGAGCCCTGTAAACTAAGGGAAGGCCCAAGCAATCTCAACGGAGGCCAAAGACGAACAGAAATCCACCTTCTGCGCATCTCCACCGTTGTCGTCGGCCACTTGAACTCGGGAATTCCGGAACCAAAACGGCTTTCTTTCGGAACTACTATCGCAGAACCCGTTGCACGCTGATGCCCTATAAAGCCAATCATCAGGCTTTTCCAACAGAGTGCACTACCGGAGAACGAGACTGAAGAAGAGGAGGAGGAGGAGAAGAAGAAGAAGAAGAAGAAGAAGAAGAAGAAGAAGAAGAGAAGAAGAACGGCGAGAGCCATGGCGGCAGTAAAAGAGCGGACGGAGGTGGCGGCGGCGGAAGTGAGGCAAGTCTGGGCGAGCAACCTCTACGAAGAGCTCCCCCGATTCATGAAAGCCGTGGAGCTGGCCCCCTTCGCGGCCATCGACACCGAGTTTCCCGGATTCGTCCATCACACCCCCTTCTCGGCGGAGTCCCGCGAGCGCTACGAGGACGTCCGGCGCAACGTGGACGGCATGCACATCGTCCAGCTCGGGGTGTCCTTCTTCGACCCGAACGGCAGACGCTGCACCTGGCAGTTCAACTTCAACGACTTCGACCTGTCCTCCCCGTCGCACCTGCGATGGGATGCGTCGGTGGAGCTGCTGAAGAACAGCGGAATCGACTTTGCGAGGACGAGAAGTGAAGGCGTCGACTCCGGCGATCTCTCCGAGCGTCTCCGGAAGAACCAATGGATGGGGATGCCGAAACCTGTCTGGGTCACCTACCACGGCCTGTACGACGTCGCTTACCTGGTGAAGCTTCTCACGGGGAAGCCCCTGCCGCGGACGCTGCCCGAGTTCGCTCGCCTCGTCGGGTGCTGCCTCGGCGACGTCGTCGATGTGAAGCACCTGAGCCGATTCATCGGCGGATTCCATCTCGGGCTGTCGCGCCTGTCCGAGTTTTGGGGCGTGGAGGTGCTGGACGGGTGGGACGGGACGACGGCGCACCAGGCGGGAGTAGACAGCCTGCGTACGGGAGCCGTCTACCTGAGTATGTTGTCAAGTTCGACGAAGACGAGACCGACGACGAATTCCACGGCGTCCTCTTCGGGATCGAGGAGGAGAAGATCGCCCCTCCTTCTCCTCCGCCTCCTCCTCGGTTTGTGAAGATCGGCCAACGCCTCGTTTACCTCTCCAAGCCCTGGCTTCCGCACGGCACGGGGGCGGGCTCGCAGCGTGTCCCCTGTCTTTGGCTTGGCCGTCCTCGTACGTCCTTCCCAGTCCAAGACTCCATGTAATCTCTAGTGTCCGTCTGTCTTCGGGTAGTTTTAGCAAACAGGAGAATTTTAAAGTTCGAAGCAGGACAAGCCTCTTTTTTGTCGGTGAATCTTTAAGGAACATGGAGTGAATATAAGCATTTTCTGAAAGGATAGTTGGATATTCTAGAAGATATCACGCTTGACTTTCTATATATAACCACCGGCGTTCATTTGATTCGCCTGTAATCGATCTGCCGATGTAAGACACATCCGTAGAAAAACACGGGAAGAGAGCGAGCAAGCAGGATTATAGATAGAAAGGGAGAGAGAAAGAGAGGGGGCGAGCGAGCGAGGGTGGGTGAGATAGATAGAAAGAGAGAGGCGGGGGAGTGAGGTTGAGGGAGAAAGAGAGGGAGAGAGATGGCAAGTAAGCGGGAGACCGAGGTTGAAAGAGAAACACAGAGAGAGAGAGAGAGGGAGACCAAGCGGGAGAAATGAAACGAGGGTCGTAGAGAGGTCTAGAGACCGGGACTGAGCAACCCGGAACGAAAGAGAGACTGAGATAGACAGCGCGTTGGGAGGAGGTGGAGACAGAGCGAGCAAGAGAATGATGGAACGCGTGAGGGGGACACATGAGCAGGGAGAACGAGCGAGCACAAGGAATGGAGAGATAGAGCGGGCGAGGAGAGATGAAGAGACGGCGGGCAACCGGGAGAGCTGAAGAGAGAGCGAGCAAGTATTTATGTCTCGAGAGAGCAGGAGAGCGGGCAAGCGGGTAAGCGGGAGAGCTAGATACGGAGAGAGAGATCCAGAGACCGGTATTCCTAGATAGATAGGTAGGGAGATATAGAGGAGGGGAGAGAGAGAAAGGTAGAGAGAGACGGACGGGCAAAATACGTAAAGTCGGGGGGCACGATAGGGAGTGAAAGAAAGCGACGGCGTGGGATTCACCGATGAAAAGTCGGAGAGAGGAAATGATGGAGCGAAAGGGTGTGAGGAAGAGAGAGACAGTAGAGATGGAGAGAGTGAGAGAGAGACAGAGAAGGAGTCGGAGAGAGGCATTCAGATACCGAGAGAGAAATGTAGGAGATAGTTTGTGAGAATGAGTCTGAGGGAGGAAAAAAAGGAAGGGATACAGTGAATCAGAGAGAGAGAGAGAGAAATCGAAAAGAAACGCAGAGAGGATAGAGCAAAAGTTGAGAGAGAAATGCAAAGACGGATTGAACTTGGCCTAATTAGCCCATTTGGGTAGCTAAAATAGTCTATTACTCAAAGACAAATGTTTATAAGTAGTTGACTTTATCTTTTATATTTATTGCCAATGAAGGCTTGGCGCGGGGGCGGGCTCGCAGCGTGTCCCCTGTCTTTGGCTTGGCCGTCCTGGTACGTCCTTCGCAGTCCAAGACTCGATGTAATCTCTAGTGCCCGTCTGTCTCCGTGTATTTTAAGCCAACACGATAATTCTAAAGGGCGGACAAGCGTCTTTTTTTGTCTGTGAATCTTTGAGAAACACGGAGTAAATATATATACCACGAGGTCTCAATGATTTCACGTGTTTCCTTTATGCCCTTCGTGATATCAGACAAGAAGATCCCCGACTCCCGACACATTGACAAGCATTTTCTAAAAGGATAGTTGGATAGTCTAGAAGGTATCACACTTGACTCGCAACGTCAGGCGTTCATTTGATGCGCCGGTAATCGATCTGCCGACATAGGACACATCCGTAGAAAAACACGGGAAGAGAGCGAGCAAGCAGGATTAAAGATAAAAAGGAGAGAGAAAGAGAGGGGGCACGGAAGCGGGAGTGAGATTGAGAGAGAAAGAGAGGAAGAGAGATGGCGAGTAAGCGGGAGAGATGGCGGTTCAAAGAGAAACAGAGAGAAAGAGAGAGACCAATCCGGAGAGATAAAACGAGGGTCGTAAAGAGGTCTAGAGACCGAGATTGGGCAAGCCGGAACGAAAGAGAGACTGAGAGAGACCGCGGGTTGGGAAGAGATGGAGACAGAGCGAGCCGTGGAGCACGATGGAGAACTGCGAGTGAGGGGACACATGGGTAGAGAGAACGAGCGAGCACAAGGACTGGAGAGATAGAGCGGGCGAGAAGAGATGAAGAGGCGGCGGGCAACCGGGAGAGCTGAAGCGAGAGCGAGCAAGGATTGATGTATCGAGAGGCCAGGACAGCGGGCAAGCGGGCAAGTGGGAAGGCGGGGGAGCTGGATATGGAGAGAGCGATCCGGAGACTGGTATTCCTAGATAGATAGGTTGGGAGATAGCGAGTGGGAGTGGGAGAGAGAGATAGAGAGCGACGGACAGGCAAACAGACCTTAAGCCGTGGAGCACGATAGAGAGTGAAAGAGAGCGACGGCGAGGGATTCACCGATGAAAACTCGGAGAGAAGAAAATGATGTCGCGAAATGGTGTGAGTAAAAGAGAGACAGTAGAGATAGAGAGAGTAAGAGTGAGACAGAGAGGAGTCGGAAGGGGGCATGCAGGTACCGAGACAGAAATGTAGGAGATAGTGTGTGACAATGCGTGTGAGGGAGGAAGAAACAGAGGAAAGGTATACAGTGAATCAGAGAGAGAGAGAGAGAGAGAGAGAGAGAGAGAGAGATCGAGAGAGAGAGGAAGAGAGAGATCGAGAGAGAGAGAGAGAGAGAGAGAGAGAGAGAGAGAGAGAGAGAGAGAGAGAGAGAGAGAGAGAGAGAGAGAGAGAGAGAGAGAGAGAGAGAGAGAGAGAGAGAGAGAGAGAGAGAGAGAGAGAGAGAGAGAGAGAGAGAGAGAGAGAGAGAGAAATGGAAAAAGAAACGAAGAGAGTGATAGAGCAAAAGTTGTGGGAGAAATGCAAAGACGGACTGAGAGATAGATGGAGAAAAACGTTGAGAGAGCAAGGGGAACAGAGACGCAGAGAGGGATGGAGAAACTAAGTTGTGAAAGATCGGATAGAGAGCACGAAGGAGATAGCGACGGGGATGGAAGAAAGAGAGGAAGGGAGAGAAGAGAGGAAAAGATGGACAGGGCGAGTGAGGAAGAGGGGAAAAAGACAGGAAAGGCAATAAGAGCCAGAGGAGGCGAGCAGTACTGATGTACCATCGTTGGCGATCAACAACATATCTAACGGGAGCAGCAGGGCCTGTGGGGGCAAATAGATGTAGAAAACCTAGTCTACCGATGGGTAATAAGATACAAAACAATAATGAATATGTAAGTCGAGAAAGCGTGGATCACACTTACCTTGGCGTAAGTTGTCCTATGTGCCAAGCGGTGTTCCCTCTTTACGGTCCTCGATTGCAATTCAAATACTTGAAGCATTTTCGTTGAATGTAAGAACGGAGCCACGTGACACTCTCAATGTGCAAATCACACTATTTATCATTTTTTGGAACAAAACCCAGAAGGCCCCTTTACAAAGATGGAACGGACTATTGGTAGATGAGAGGCCTAAGTAAATAAACTTGTTCCAACGTATTCAGACCATTTGATTGTTTGATGAACTCGGCCGAATTAGCTCCCTTGGTTAGCTAAAATAGTCAATTAACCAAAGGCGAATTGGAAAATGTTTATAGGCAGTTGACTTTGTCTTTTATATATTTTTGCCAGTCAAGGCTCAATAGAATATTATAGGGTGCTTCCAAGATCTAAAAATACAGATAAGGAAGATTTTCATTTAAATTCTTTGTGGAAACAACCTGTAATCCCTGGCACAAACATAGTGGTCGCTGAACAGGACCAGGAAGCCATTCTAATTTGGATCTTGACATGTCATCATTTCTAGCATACGCATCTCACTGGGAAGTTAGTGGTTATCAGTATTTGGCTTCGTCTTTTATTATGGGTTGCGTCCACAGATGGTTTAAATTATATTTCTCTATCGTATTTTTCAGGCCTTGGAACTATAAAAATTACTATTCCAAGCATTGATTCACAAAAAAATTACATTTCAATTATAATATACTCGGAGGGAAGCTGGTTTAGTTCGAATTTTAGAAATTTTTTATTTTCTAATCTCTGACTATTTTGTGAGTTGTGTAAATTTTAGCTGTTAGGACTCACACACGAATGGTCCAACTTCTTCAATGTACCCTCGTTTTGTCGGATTAACTCCCCTGCCCATATGGATAATTTTCGGTTATTGAGTGTCGGGAATAAAATATAGTGAGAGAATAAAAGTATCAATAAGCAACAGTTTGTATTTTTCACATTCCCAGATATTTTATATAAAAAGAATGCAGTTACTAGTATTCTATTAACAACTTTTATTTGAAGTATTAAATTGTACAACTAAAAGTAGTTGTAAAATATGTTTTTTGACAATAATCACGTTTATACTTATCAAATAGATAAATCCTTTGAGGAATGCAGGTTTTTTACTAAATTGATATGTTACGTAAAAATAAAAACTAAAATATTTGGTTGTCCACATTAGCTTAGCTCTCCTTTTCTATTATTGGCAAAACATGGTGCTGGGTACGACCAACTCAAGGGTTGTGCTCAGAGATTTATCCAGCCTTGCCCGGATACCACCTAGGGGTTTTATATATGAAAGGTTGAGTGTTTAGAAACTATTATAGGCGTCAGTGGACGTAAAATATCTCAATTACACACGATCCGATCGTCACGCTCATGACACAAAAGAAAAGAATACAATAGTCATATCGATGCACGTCGCATTGGAGACCTCAAGCTGACTTCGAATTGCTCATTACCACGAGAGAGATTTATTCATTTTATAGAGCTAGCCCCCGTCTGTTTGATAGATACATCTTCTTTGACAGCACTGGAACCATTCGAACAGGTCGACGGTGTGGACACCCTTTGCCGACGTCGTCCTCAGCTCCGTTGGTCTTCAAGTTGATCTCATGGATCATTGGGAGCTCGGTCATCACAAACCCATCACGTGCCGTCCAGATTGAGCTGTCTCGCGCCAGTTGACGATTGACGTACTTCTTGTCAATATTTTCTCAAAATCATATACATTTTTTTTCCACGACGTTAACATCGCTTTTAGAGTTTTACCCTCCGGACGTGACACCAATTGCAAATCTGACCGCCGTGTTCCATCACCCTGGAATTGGCGACGCATGGAGCAGGTGTGATGTTTGCGCTCATCTAGTGTCGTCTTGGATCTTCGTGGAAGTGTACAACGCCTAGGCGGAGCGTCGCAATACCACCTCCAGCATTCTACTCGAATTGAATATATAAGTATTTCTATGTTCTGTAGCTCAATTTTTTTAGAGGCTACGTATCTTGATGTAGTAAACGCATTTAAGATATCTGATGTTTAGGATTTCACAATCAGGAAAGAAAATATTATTTTGTGAGTCAACCATGAGTTGCAATAGTGATAGTGGCATGGAATGGTGATATCTTAATGCCGCATGCGAGCCTAGACCTATGCCATTAAAGTAAAAAAATGATATGTCTTTTATTGATGTTTTCCTAGATCATTATTATTGGTGAGTCATAAGTATAGATATAAATGACGATATGGCACCGAGACAATACCTTTTTAGTTTCAAATACCATGAAATTATAACTTAGTGTGCGTATAATCTCACCTCCAGAGTTAATTATGGATTTTTATACAAGTGAAAACAATTCTTACACGACCTATAGCGTCAGATATTGCCAGTTCCAAAACCTAAATATCACCATTTTATCTGAATCATAGTGGAGAAATCCGTATATTAAGTTATTTAATTGATAAGATCCATAATTTGAGAACACATCCAAGATCGGCTCAGGGCTCATTCACGAGAGGGAACACTATGGAGAGGATAAAACTAGTATTCATGTACATAGTATTACAAAGCGATGTCAGATGAAATTTTAAAGCGTAAATTATATGGAGAGAACAAGAGGTATAGAAGACATAGGTATACGAAGGGGAGAGAGTGAGAGAGAAAGAGAGAGAAAGACAGAACAAGAGAGAGCGAGGGAGTGAGAGAGAAAGAGAAAGACAGAACAAGGGAGAGAGAGAGAGATAAAGAGAGTTAGAGGGAAATAGAGAGAGAGAAAAAACAGAAAGAGAGAGAGAGAAAAAACAGAAAGAGAGAGAGAGAAAAAACAGAAAGAGAGAGAGAGAGCAAAAACAGAAAGAGAGAGAGATAAAGAGAGAGAGAGAGAAAGGTCGAGAGAGAAAGCTATAAAAGGAAGTATATATTGAGGGAGGGACGTGATGGAGATAACATTAGGAAGAGGGTATATTTCGGGGGAGTCAGACGGGAAGAATGAAATGGACAGAGAGGTACGTATGAGAGTGAACAGTAAGGAAATCAGAGTGAGAGAATGTAAATATATGAGATGGAGCCAAGAGCCCATTTTTTTGGCCCATTAACTTGTGGCCCAAGAATGAGGATCTGCAGAAAACTACATACAGGCCCACAAAAATCCTTTGGCAGATTTTTCTCAGACTGGATCCTTTGATGAATTCTTTCGTGGAAAAATCCTCTAATAAAATCTTCTTCAGCCATAATCTGCAGGGTATCTCTGATCCAGCTTGTCAAAGCTACAGATAATCATGAGCCACACAAATATGTCATGACATATTCTACAGGCCCCAGAATCTAGCTATCAGGCCGTTGATCCTTTGTTTTAGCCTATCCAAGTTGTTTTTCTCGATCTTTTGAGTTATCCTTAAATGGATACTGTCATTATGGATGACCCCTCAACTGGCGGGGCCTGTAGAAGGGCCTCATGTACCCTTGAAGGCTCATTAATGAAGTGTATTGTTTTACTTGAAATTCATGTTTCTTCCCTCTGGGTGTTCTCCTTTCTATACGGTGCTTCAGTGATTGCGGATTCTAGCCCAACCCCTTGTGGACTCAAGGGGTGGAAAAAAGCTAATTTTGTTGATTCCAGACTTGGCTACTTCAAGTAGAGCTAGGCTTTTAGATTAAAGTCTTGTTCCTTCATTGTTTGTGTATTAAGGCTGCATCAATAAGGATGATTAGGAACAGAGAGAATGAACACGGGTGAGAAAAATAATTACAGAGACTGAAAGAGAAAGGGCGGTATAGAGAAAAATGAAGATTAAAGACAGTGGTGAACGAGAGAGGGGAAGAACTGATGATGAGGGAGGTAAGATAAATACATAAAGTTATACGCAAAGAGAGAGAAAGAGAGAACAATGCATAGGGAAAGAGAGAGGACCATTTAAAGACGGAAAAACCAAAAGAATCGTAACTCATTGTAAGCAAGCCTCAAGACATAATTTCACTGCAGATAGCCACCACAATTGATCATGGACAATAGTCTAATGGGACATTGACTCACACCTTTCCAAACTTTATATATAACAAAGATCAAGTGTCCACAAATAACATGATGATGCAAAACTATACCAAAAAGTGGGTTAATATACCTTTCTTGATTAGGTCAATTGAAAATGCCACGCATAGCAGGGAAAGTGGAGGCTGGAGTAGGTTCAAAACACGTTGAAGATGATAAGAAGAACATAGCCTTATATGGATCCACATGTCTCGGAAAGCAACGTCTTCATTTTGTTCTTGCCCTGGCTTGCCTCAAGGGTTAGTGAGGTCCATTCTTCAAAGACGTTTTTTGGAAGCTTCTATCAAAATCATCTAGTGGAACCAGTGAACTTCTAGAAGTCTATAAAGCTATAGGAAAATAGAATATTATAGCAGAGTCAAACTAGATATGAAGTATTCAATAGGAATATAGAATACCCCATGGTCCAAAATATTAAAGCAGACATGAGATATTTCACTGAGTGAACCCTCCCATGGTCGTACGACAAAACCTAGAAATATCAAAATACAAAAGTCATGAGAAGTCTGCAACATCATTTATAATGCAAAATCAATAATTTATATTTCTATAAATAACTAGCGGTTTAATAAAATAAATACAAATTCAATATTGTCATTCATCGACTTGTGGTTTTATGTACCCAGGTATTATTGGAGCAATCACAATATGTGGGTTCCTTCACATCGCATGCTCCGTGTTCATTTTATCTTGAAAAGTTCTTCCAAAATCTAAAGTCAAAATCATCTCGTAGAAAACACAAGTTATTCCATTGTTTAATAGATACAAAGAAGTACTTGTGAGTAATTGAAATTCTTTACCAAACCCAATCCTCGAGTCAAATAGAAATATTTAATATAACCAATAATATGAAATTTATGCAAATTAATGATTGGGTGCTATCCTCTTTATTTTGTTTCTTTAAGAATATTTATCCCCGGATTAGAAGAAATAAAATTCCCAAAGGACAATCATATGAACTCAAAACATTATTTTACTATTAAATAATACCCCATCAGGGATTTAAGGAGTATACTACAAAATGTCGTCGATGGAAATATGCCTACGTATGACCACAGTTAAACAATAAGAACTTCGACTTGAATGACATCTGACATTCATCTTACCAATAAAGCCTCAAGAATCTTTTCGATATTCAAGGGACTCAGCACAAGAAAAAAAAAACATTCAACATACTTTTTCAAAGATTTTGTCATTTGTCCCTCATATCATGACGACAATTATGTATTACACCAACAAAATGAAAATTCAACCATATTGCCTCAGCTTGCATCAGTAAATAAACTTAATTTTTCATAGAATCCAAAAAGGGGACCCTGGAACAACAAGGAAAAATGTCAAAAAGTTGAGCCAGGCAAACCAGAGGTCGGTGGGGGAGCGCTCGAGGCATAGTAAATATTGCAACTATTCATTGCCAAACGTTCATGAAGTTTGGACATAAAAGGAAAAGTACAATTGATAATAAATGATAATGGAAGAAGAAGACCAATAGAACAAGAAGAAGAGCAACAACAACAATAATAGAAGAAGACGAAAAATAGAAGAAGAACAACAACAACAGAAGAAAAAGAAGAGGAATGACAACAAAGAGAGAAGACGGCGGAAAATAGATGAAGAAGAACAATAGAGCAAGAAGAACAATAGAAGAAAGAAGAAGAAGCAGATGCAGAAGAACGACAACAACAACAACAACGGAAATCGAAAAATAGAAAAAGAACAACAACAATGAAGAACAAGAAGAATAAGAAGAAAATAAAGAATAACACGAAAAGACAGAGAGAAAGAGACAGTGAGAAAGAGAGAGAGAAAGATAGGGAAAGAGGGAGAAAGTAAACGAAAAGAGAGCGAAGGAGAACAAGAGAGAGAGCGAGGGAGAGCGAGAGAGAAAAAGAGAGAGCGAGAGCGAGAGAGGGAGAGAGGGAGGGAGAGAGAGACAGAGAGAGAGTTGAGAAAAAAGAGATAGAGCGTGAAATCTTCTAGACAACTTTTCTAGAAAAACTTCTCCCGGCAAAACTCTCCCACGAGGGGCTCAATTCTTGCAAGAATTTGCACTGTCTTTCTCCCCAGACAAAGTGTTTTTCTTCTGTTCTTGCTCGGAACGCTTCCTCAATTTCTCACCTTATCACTCTATCTATCACAGTATCATTCGATCTGAATCACTCTCCCTCCTTGCATTTTCCTGTCTACCTTTGCTGCCTTCTTTCTCTATCCCTCGCCACCCGCTTTCTCTATCATTCTTCCGCTCTCTCTCATCTCTTCTCTTGCTTTCATTCCTCCCGCTGCCTCGTATCTCCGCCTACGCCCAGTCCAAGCTGGATCGAAGCATGCAATCCAGACTAGCGATTAAACACAATGAGGACGGCACACAGAAATCCCCCTGTTACGTTGCTCCTCAACTGGCTGCGGCTTCCATCGATCCGAAAAGTACGGAAGTACCATGAAATCTAGAATTGGAGAGAGAAAGAGCAGGACAGAGATAGAGATCGAGATAGAGAAAGAGAGAACGAGAGAGAAGAGATAAAGAGAGAACGAAAGAGAGAGAGTCAATGAGAGAGAAATAAAGAGAGAAATAGAGAGAAAGTGAGAAACAGAAAGATAGCGAGAAACGAAGAGAGAAAAAGAGAGAGGATGAGAAACAGAGCGCGAGCGAGAAACAGAGAGAGACAGAGAGAGAGGGCGAGAAACGGAGAGAGAGCGAGAAACAAAGAGAGAAATAGACCCAAAGTGAGGAAAAGATGAGAGCGAGAGAGAACGAAGGAGCGAGAAAGAGAGAGAAGGAGGAAAAACAGGCGAGAAAGAGAGAGGAGGAGAAAGAAGCGAGCGAGAAAGAGAGAGAGAAGGAGAAAGAAGTGAGCGAGAAAGAGAGAGAGAGGAGGAGAAAGAAGGAGCGAGAAAGAGAGAGGAGGAGAAAGAAGCGAGCGAGAAAGAGAGAGAAGGAGAAAGAAGCGAAGGAGAAAGAGAGAGAAGGAGAAAGAAGGAGCAGAAAGAGAGAGGAGGAGAAAGAAGGAGCGAGAAAGAGAGGAGGAGAAAGAAGGAGCGAGAAAGAGAGAGAAGGAGAAAGAAGCGAGCGAGAAAGAGAGAGAAGGAGAAAGAAGCGAGCGAGAAAGAGAGAGAAGGAGAAAGAAGCGACCGAGAAAGAGAGAGAAGGAGAAAGAAGCGACCGAGAAAGAGAGAGAAGGACAAAGCGCGCGGGAGAAACAGCGAGGGCGAAAGAGCGAGGGAAAGAGAGAAAAAAGAAAACAAAAGAGAGGGAGTGAGAGTGAGCGCGAAAGTGCGAGAGAGAGCAGGAATATCCGGCGAGCAGTCCACCATTTTCGTAAGTCCGGCGAGCAGGAATATCGGCTTCGGCGATAGGGAATGTCGGGAACAACCAACGAGTGGACGACGAGTCCTTCCATCCGTAAACTGAGGGATAGATCGGTCGTGTCCTCTGATGTGGAGACCAAGGGAGGGAGCCCCGTAAACTAAGGGAAGGCCCAAGCAATCTCAACGGAGGCCAAAGACGAACAGAAATCCACCTTCTGCGCATCTCCACCGTTGTCGTCGGCCACTTGAACTCGGGAATTCCGGAACCAAAACGGCTTTCTTTCGGAACTACCACCGCAGAACCCGTTCCACGCTGATGCCCTATAAAGCCAATCATCAGGCTTTTCCAACAGAGTGCACTACCGGAGAACGAGACTGAAGAAGAGGAGGAGGAGGAGAAGAAGAAGAAGAAGAAGAAGAAGAAGAAGAAGAAGAAGAGAAGAAGAACGGCGAGAGCCATGGCGGCAGTAAAAGAGCGGACGGAGGTGGCGGCGGCGGAAGTGAGGCAAGTCTGGGCGAGCAACCTCTACGAAGAGCTCCCCCGATTCATGAAAGCCGTGGAGCTGGCCCCCTTCGCGGCCATCGACACCGAGTTTCCCGGATTCGTCCATCACACCCCCTTCTCGGCGGAGTCCCGCGAGCGCTACGAGGACGTCCGGCGCAACGTGGACGGCATGCACATCGTCCAGCTCGGGGTGTCGCTTCTTCGACCCGAACGGCAGACGCTGCACCTGGCAGTTCAACTTCAACGACTTCGACCTGTCCTCCCGTCGCACCTGCGATGGGATGCGTCGGTGGAGCTGCTGAAGAACAGCGAATCGACTTTGCGAGGACGAGAAGTGAAGGCGTCGACTCCGGCGATCTCTCGAGCGTCTCCGGAAGAACCAATGGATGGGGATGCCGAAACCTGTCTGGGTCACCTACCACGGCCTGTACGACGTCGCTTACCTGGTGAAGCTTCTCACGGGGAAGCCCCTGCCGCGGACGCTGCCCGAGTTCGCTCGCCTCGTCGGGTGCTGCCTCGGCGACGTCGTCGATGTGAAGCACCTGAGCCGATTCATCGGCGGATTCCATCTCGGGCTGTCGCGCCTGTCCGAGTTTTGGGGCGTGGAGGTGCTGGACGGGTGGGACGGGACGACGGCGCACCAGGCGGGAGTAGACAGCCTGCGTACGGGAGCCGTCTACCTGAGTATGTTGTCCAAGTTCGACGAAGACGAGACCGACGACGAATTCCACGGCGTCCTCTTCGGGATCGAGGAGGAGAAGATCGCCCCTCCTTCTCCTCCGCCTCCTCCTCGGTTTGTGAAGATCGGCCAACGCCTCGTTTACCTCTCCAAGCCCTGGCTTCCGCACGGCACGGGGGCGGGCTCGCAGCGTGTCCCCTGTCTTTGGCTTGGCCGTCCTCGTACGTCCTTCCCAGTCCAAGACTCCATGTAATCTCTAGTGTCCGTCTGTCTTCGGGTAGTTTTAGCAAACAGGAGAATTTTAAAGTTCGAAGCAGGACAAGCCTCTTTTTTGTCGGTGAATCTTTAAGGAACATGGAGTGAATATAAGCATTTTCTGAAAGGATAGTTGGATATTCTAGAAGATATCACGCTTGACTTTCTATATATAACCACCGGCGTTCATTTGATTCGCCTGTAATCGATCTGCCGATGTAAGACACATCCGTAGAAAAACACGGGAAGAGAGCGAGCAAGCAGGATTATAGATAGAAAGGGAGAGAGAAAGAGAGGGGGCGAGCGAGCGAGGGGGGGTGAGAGAGATAGAGAGAGAGAGGCGGGGGAGGGAGGTTGAGGGGAGAAAGAGAGGGAGAGAGATGGCAAGTAAGCGGGAGACCGAGGTTGAAAGAGAAACACAGAGAGAGAGAGAGAGGGAGACCAAGCGGGAGAAATGAAACGAGGGTCGTAGAGAGGTCTAGAGACCGGGACTGAGCAACCCGGAACGAAAGAGAGACTGAGATAGACAGCGCGTTGGGAGGAGGTGGAGACAGAGCGAGCAAGAGAATGATGGAACGCGTGAGGGGGACACATGAGCAGGGAGAACGAGCGAGCACAAGGAATGGAGAGATAGAGCGGGCGAGGAGAGATGAAGAGACGGCGGGCAACCGGGAGAGCTGAAGAGAGAGCGAGCAAGTATTTATGTCTCGAGAGAGCAGGAGAGCGGGCAAGCGGGTAAGCGGGAGAGCTAGATACGGAGAGAGAGATCCAGAGACCGGTATTCCTAGATAGATAGGTAGGGAGATATAGAGTGGGAGGGGGAGAGAGAGAGAAAGGTAGAGAGAGACGGACGGGCAAAATACGTAAAGTCGGGGGGCACGATAGGGAGTGAAAGAAAGCGACGGCGTGGGATTCACCGATGAAAAGTCGGAGAGAGGAAATGATGGAGCGAAAGGGTGTGAGGAAGAGAGAGACAGTAGAGATGGGGAGAGTGAGAGACCGCCAGAGAAGGAGTCGGAGAGAGGCCTACAGATACCGAGAGAGAAATGTAGGAGATAGTGTGTGAGAATGAGTCTGAGGGAGGAAAAAAAAGGAAGGGATACAGTGAATCAGAGAGAGAGAGAGAGAAATCGAAAAAGAAACGCAGAGAGGGATAGAGCAAAAGTTGAGAGAGAAATGCAAAGACGGATTGAACTTGGCCTAATTAGCCCATTTGGGTAGCTAAAATAGTCTATTACTCAAAGACAAATGTTTATAAGTAGTTGACTTTATCTTTTATATTTATTGCCAATGAAGGCTTGGCGCGGGGGCGGGCTCGCAGCGTGTCCCCTGTCTTTGGCTTGGCCGTCCTGGTACGTCCTTCGCAGTCCAAGACTCGATGTAATCTCTAGTGCCCGTCTGTCTCCGTGTATTTTAAGCCAACACGATAATTCTAAAGGGCGGACAAGCGTCTTTTTTTGTCTGTGAATCTTTGAGAAACACGGAGTAAATATATATACCACGAGGTCTCAATGATTTCACGTGTTTCCTTTTTTTATGCCCTTCGTGATATCAGACAAGAAGATCCCCGACTCCCGACACATTGACAAGCATTTTCTAAAAGGATAGTTGGATAGTCTAGAAGGTATCACACTTGACTCGCAACGTCAGGCGTTCATTTGATGCGCCGGTAATCGATCTGCCGACATAGGACACATCCGTAGAAAAACACGGGAAGAGAGCGAGCAAGCAGGATTAAAGATAAAAAGGAGAGAGAAAGAGAGGGGCACGGAAGCGGGGAGTGAGATTGAGAGAGAAAGAGAGGAAGAGAGAGGGCGAGTAAGCGGGAGAGATGGCGGTTCAAAGAGAAACAGAGAGAAAGAGAGAGACCAATCCGGAGAGATAAAACGAGGGTCGTAAAGAGGTCTAGAGACCGAGATTGGGCAAGCCGGAACGAAAGAGAGACTGAGAGAGACCGCGGGTTGGGAAGAGATGGAGACAGAGCAGGCCGTGGAGCACGATGGAGAACTTGCGAGTGAGGGGACACATGGGTAGAGAGAACGAGCGAGCACAAGGACTGGAGAGATAGAGCGGGCGAGAAGAGATGAAGAGCGGCGGGCAACCGGGAGAGCTGAAGCGAGAGCGAGCAAGGATTGATGTATCGAGAGGCCAGGACAGCGGGCAAGCGGGCAAGTGGGAAGGCAGGAGCTGGATATGGAGAGAGCGATCCGGAGACTGGTATTCCTAGATAGATAGGTTGGGAGATAGCGAGTGGGAGTGGAGAGAGAGATAGAGAGCGACGGACAGGCAAACAGACCTAAGCCGTGGAGCACGATAGAGAGTGAAAGAGAGCGACGGCGAGGGATTCACCGATGAAAACTCGGAGAGAAGAAAATGATGTCGCGAAATGGTGTGAGTAAAAGAGAGACAGTAGAGATAGAGAGAGTAAGAGTGAGACAGAGAGGAGTCGGAAAGAGGCATGCAGATACCGAGACAGAAATGTAGGAGATAGTTTGTGACAATGCGTCTGAGGAGGAAGAAACATAGGAAAGGTATACAGTGAATCAGAGAGAGAGAGAGAGAGAGAGAGAGAGAGAGAGAGAGAGAGAGAGAGGAAGAGAGAGATCGAGAGAGAGAGAGAGAGAGAGAGAGAGAGCGAGAGAGAGAGAGAGAGAGAGAGAGAGAGAGAGAGAGAGAGAGAGAGAGAGAGAGAGAGAGAGAGAGAGAGAGAGAGAGAGGGAGAAAGAAACGGAGAGAGGGAGAGAGCAAAAGTGGTGGGAGAAATGCAAAGAGGGACAGAGAGATAGATGGAGAAAACGTTGAGAGAGCAAGGGGAACAGAGACGCAGAGAGGGATGGAGAAACTAAGTTGTGAAAGATCGGATAGAGAGCACGAAGGAGATAGCGACGGGGATGGAAGAAAGAGAGGAAGGGAGAGAAGAGAGGAAAAGATGGACAGGGCGAGTGAGGAAGAGGGGAAAAAGACAGGAAAGGCAATAAGAGCCAGAGGAGGCGAGCAGTACTGATGTACCATCGTTGGCGATCAACAACATATCTAACGGGGAGCAGCAGGGCCTGTGGGGGCAAATAGATGTAGAAAACCTAGTCTACCGATGGGTAATAAGATACAAAACAATAATGAATATGTAAGTCGAGAAAGCGTGGATCACACTTACCTTGGCGTAAGTTGTCCTATGTGCCAAGCGGTGTTCCCTCTTTACGGTCCTCGATTGCAATTCAAATACTTGAAGCATTTTCTCGTTGAATGTAAGAACGGAGCCACGTGACACTCAATGTGCAAATCACACTATTTATCATTTTTTGGAACAAAACCCAGAAGGCCCCTTTACAAAGATGGAACGGACTATTGGTAGATGAGAGGCCTAAGTAAATAAACTTGTTCCAACGTATTCAGACCATTTGATTGTTTGATGAACTCGGCCGAATTAGCTCCTTGGTTAGCTAAAATAGTCAATTAACCAAAGGCGAATTGGAAAATGTTTATAGGCAGTTGACTTTGTCTTTTATATATTTTTGCCAGTCAAGGCTCAATAGAATATTATAGGGTGCTTCCAAGATCTAAAAATACAGATAAGGAAGATTTTCATTTAAATTCTTTGTGGAAACAACCTGTAATCCCTGGCACAAACATAGTGGTCGCTGAACAGGACCAGGAAACCATTCTAATTTGGATCTTGACATGTCATCATTTCTAGCATACGCATCTCACTGGGAAGTTAGTGGTTATCAGTATTTGGCTTCGTCTTTTATTATGGGTTGCGTCCACAGATGGTTTAAATTATATTTCTCTATCGTATTTTTCAGGCCTTGGAACTATAAAAATTACTATTCCAAGCATTGATTCACAAAAAAATTACATTTCAATTATAATATACTCGGAGGAAGCTGGTTTAGTTAATTTTAGAAATTTTTTATTTTCTAATCTCTGACTATTTTGTGAGTTGTGTAAATTTTAGCTGTTAGGACTCACACACGAATGGTCCAACTTCTTCAATGTACCCTCGTTTTGTCGGATTAACTCCCCTGCCCATATGGATAATTTTCGGTTATTGAGTGTCGGGAATAAAATATAGTGAGAGAATAAAAGTATCAATAAGCAACAGTTTGTATTTTTCACATTCCCAGATATTTTATATAAAAAGAATGCAGTTACTAGTATTCTATTAACAACTTTTATTTGAAGTATTAAATTGTACAACCAAAAGTAGTTGTAAAATATGTTTTTTGCGACAATAATCACGTTTTATACTTATCAAATAGATAAATCCCCTTGAGGAATGCAGGTTTTTTTTACTAAATTGATATGTTACGTAAAAATAAAAACGAAAATATTTGGTTGTCCACATTAGCTTAGCTCTCCTTTTTCTATTATTGGCAAAAACATGGTGCTGGGTACGACCAACTCAAGGGTTGTGCTCGTAGATTTATCCAGCCTTGCCCGGGATACCACCTAGGGGGTTTTATATATGAAAGGTTGAGTGTTTAGAAACTATTATAGGCGTCGAGTGGACGTAAAATATCTCAATTACACACGTATCCGATCGTCCACGCTCATGACACAAAAGAAAAGAATACAATAGTCATATCGATGCACGTCGCATTGGAGACCTCAAGCTGACTTCGAATTGCTCATTACCACGAGAGAGATTTATTCATTTTATAGAGCTAGCCCCCGTCTGTTTGATAGATACATCTTCTTTGACAGCACTGGAACCATTCGAACAGGTCGACGGTGTGGACACCCTTTGCCGACGTTCGTCCTCAGCTCCGTTGGTCTTCAAGTTGATCTCGCGGATCATTGGGAGCTCGGTCATCACAAAACCCATCACGTGCCGTCCAGATTGAGCTGTCTCGCGCCAGTGGACGATTGACGTACTTCTTGTCAATATTTTCTCAAAATCATATACATTTTTTTTCCACGACGTTAACATCGCTTTTAGAGTTTTACCCTCCGGACGTGACACCAATTGCCAAATCTGACCGTCGTGTTCCATCACCCTGGAATTGGCGACGCATGGAGCAGGTGTGATGTTTGCGCTCATCTAGTGTCGTCTTGGATCTTCGTGAAGTGTACAACGTCTAGGCGGAGCGTCGTGCAATACCACCTCCAGCATTCTACTCCGAATTGAATATATAAGTATTTCTATGTTCTGTAGCTCAATTTTTTTAGAGGCTACGTATCTTGATGTAGTAAACGCATTTAAGATATCTGATGTTTAGGATTTCACAATCAGGAAAGAAAATATTATTTTGTGAGTCAACCATGAGTTGCAATAGTGATAGTGGCATGGAATGGTGATATCTTAATGCCGCATGCGAGCCTAGACCTATGCCATTAAAGTAAAAAAATGATATGTCTTTTATTGATGTTTTCCTAGATCATTATTATTGGTGAGTCATAAGTATAGATATAAATGACGATATGGCACCGAGACAATACCTTTTTAGTTTCAAATACCATGAAATTATAACTTAGTGTGCGTATAATCTCACCTCCAGAGTTAATTATGGATTTTTATACAAGTGAAAACAATTCTTACACGACCTATAGCGTCAGATATTGCCAGTTCAAAACCTAAATATCACCATTTTATCTGAATCATAGTGGAGAAATCCGTATATTAAGTTATTTAATTGATAAGATCCATAATTTGAGAACACATCCAAGATCGGCTCAGGGCTCATTCACGAGAGGGAACACTATGGAGAGGATAAAACTAGTATTCATGTACATAGTATTACAAAGCGATGTCAGATGAAATTTTAAAGCGTAAATTATATGGAGAGAACAAGAGGTATAGAAGACATAGGTATCTGAAGGAGAGAGTGAGAGAGAAGAGAGAGAAAGACAGAACAAGAGAGAGCGAGGGAGTGAGAGAGAAAGAGAAAGACAGAACAAGGGAGAGAGAGAGAGATAAAGAGAGTTAGAGGGAAATAGAGAGAGAAAAACAGAAAGAGAGAGAGAGAAAAAACAGAAAGAGAGAGAGAGAGCAAAAACAGAAAGAGAGAGAGAGAGCAAAAACAGAAAGAGAGAGAGATAAAGAGAGAGAGAGAGAAAGGTCGAGAGAGAAAGCTATAAAAGGAAGTATATATTGAGGGAGGGACGTGATGGAGATAACATTAGGAAGAGGGTATATTTCGGGGGAGTCAGACGGGAAGAATGAAATGGACAGAGAGAGTGCGTATGAGAGTGAACAGTAAGGAAATCAGAGTGAGAGAATGTAAATATATGAGATGGAGCCAAGAGCCCATTTTTTTGGCCCATTAACTTGTGGCCCAAGAATGAGGATCTGCAGAAAACTACATACAGGCCCACAAAAATCCTTTGGCAGATTTTTCTCAGACTGGATCCTTTGATGAATTCTTTCGTGGAAAAATCCTCTAATAAAATCTTCTTCAGCCATAATCTGCAGGGTATCTCTGATCCAGCTTGTCAAAGCTACAGATAATCATGAGCCACACAAATATGTCATGACATATTCTACAGGCCCCAGAATCTAGCTATCAGGCCGTTGATCCTTTGTTTTAGCCTATCCAAGTTGTTTTTCTCGATCTTTTGAGTTATCCTTAAATGGATACTGTCATTATGGATGACCCCTCAACTGGCGGGGCCTGTAGAAGGGCCTCATGTACCCTTGAAGGCTCATTAATGAAGTGTATTGTTTTACTTGAAATTCATGTTTCTTCCCTCTGGGTGTTCTCCTTTCTATACGGTGCTTCAGTGATTGCGGATTCTAGCCCAACCCCTTGTGGACTCAAGGGGTGGAAAAAAGCTAATTTTGTTGATTCCAGACTTGGCTACTTCAAGTAGAGCTAGGCTTTTAGATTAAAGTCTTGTTCCTTCATTGTTTGTGTATTAAGGCTGCATCAATAAGGATGATTAGGAACAGAGAGAATGAACACGGGTGAGAAAATAATTACAGAGACTGAAAGAGAAAGAGGCGGTATAGAGAAAAATGAAGATTAAAGACAGTGGTGAGCAGAGAGGGGAAGAACTGATGATGAGGAGGTAAGATAAATACATAAAGTTATCATAAAGAGAGAGAAAGAGAGAACAATGCATATGGAAAGAGAGAGGACCATTTAAAGACGGAAAAACCAAAAGAATCGTAACTCATTGTAAGCAAGCCTCAAGACATAATTTCACTGCAGATAGCCACCACAATTGACTGCGGATAATAGTCTAATGGGACATTGACTCACACCTTTCCAAACTTTATATATAACAAAGATCAAGTGTCCACAAATAACATGATGATGCAAAACTATACCAAAAAGTGGGTTAATATACCTTTCTTGATTAGGTCAATTAAAAATGCCACTCATAGCAGGGAAAATGAATGCTGGAGTAGGTTCAAAACACGTTAAAGATGATAAGAAGAACATAGCCTTATATGGATCCACATGTCTCCGAAAGCAACTTCTTCATTTTGTTCTTGCCCTGGCTTGCCTCAAGGGTTAGTGAGGTCCATTCTTCAAAGACGTTTTTGGAAGCTTCTATCAAAATCATCTAGTGGAACCAGTGAACTTCTAGAAGTCTATAAAGCTATAGGGAAAATAGAATATTATAGCAGAGTCAAACTAGATATGAAGTATTCAATAGGAATATAGAATACCCCATGGTCCAAAATATTATAGAAGACTCGAGATATTTGACTGAGTGAACACTCCCATGGTCGTACGACAAAACCTAGAAATATCAAAATACAAAAGTCATGAGAAGTTTGCAACATCATTTATAATGCAAAATCAATAATTTATATTTCTATAAATAACTAGCGGTTTAATAAAATAAATGCAAATTCAATATTGTCATTCATCGACTTGTGGATTTATGTACCCACGTATTATTGGAACAATCACAATATGTGGTTTCCTTCACAACGCATGCTCCCGTGTTCATTTTATCTTGAAAAGTTCTTCCAAAAAATCTAAAGTCAAAATCATCTCGTGTAGAAAACACAAGTTATTCCATTGTTTAATAGATACAAAGAAGTACTTGTGAGTAATTGAAATTCTTTACCAAACCCATTCCTCGAGTCAAATAGAAATATTTAATATAATCAATAATATGAAATTTATGCAAATTAATGATTGGGTGCTAGCCTTTTTATTTTGTTTCTTTAAGAATATTTATCCCCGGATTAGAAGAAATAAAATTCCCAAAGGACAATCATATGAACTCAAAACATTATTTTACTATTAAATAATACCCCATCAGGGATTTAAGGAGTATACTACAAAATGTAGTCGATGGAAATATGCCTACGTATGACCACAGTTAAACAATAAGAACTTCGACTTGAATGACATCTGACATTCATCTTACCAATAAAGCCTCAAGAATCTTTTCGATATTCAAGGGACTCAGCACAAGAAAAAAAAAACATTCAACATACTTTTTCAAAGATTTTGTCATTTGTCCCTCATATCATGACGACAATTATGTATTACACCAACAAAATGAAAATTCAACCATATTGCCTCAGCTTGCATCAGTAAATAAACTTAATTTTTCATAGAATCCAAAAAGGGGACCCTGGAACAACAAGGAAAAATGTCAAAAAGTTGAGCCAGGCAAACCAGAGGTCGGTGGGGGAGCGCTCGAGGCATAGTAAATATTGCAACTATTCATTGCCAAACGTTCATGAAGTTTGGACATAAAAGGAAAAGTACAATTGATAATAAATGATAATGGAAGAAGAAGACCAATAGAACAAGAAGAAGAGCAACAACAACAATAATAGAAGAAGACGAAAAATAGAAGAAGAACAACAACAACAGAAGAAAAAGAAGAGGAATGACAACAAAGAGAGAAGACGGCGGAAAATAGATGAAGAAGAACAATAGAGCAAGAAGAACAATAGAAGAAAGAAGAAGAAGCAGATGCAGAAGAACGACAACAACAACAACAACGGAAATCGAAAAATAGAAAAAGAACAACAACAATGAAGAACAAGAAGAATAAGAAGAAAATAAAGAATAACACGAAAAGACAGAGAGAAAGAGACAGTGAGAAAGAGAGAGAAAGATAGGGAAAGAGGGAGAAAGTAAACGAAAAGAGAGCGAAGGAGAACAAGAGAGAGAGCGAGGGAGAGCGAGAGAGAAAAGAGAGAGCGAGAGCGAGAGAGGGAGAGAGGAGGAGAGAGAGACAGAGAGAGAGTTGAGAAAAAGAGATAGAGCGTGAAATCTTCTAGACAACTTTTCTCTAGAAAAAACTTCTCCCAGCAAAACTCTCCCACGAGGGCTCAATTCTTGCAGAATTTGCACTGTCTTTCTCCCCAGACAAAGTGTTTTCTTCTGTTCTTGCTCGGAACGCTTCCTCAATTTCTCACCTTATCACTCTATCTATCACAGTATCATTCGATCTGAATCACTCTCCCTCCTTGCATTTTCCTGTCTACCTTTGCTTCCTTCTTTCTCTATCCCTCGCCACCCGCTTTCTCTATCATTCTTCCGCTCTCTCTCATCTCTTCTCTTGCTTTCATTCCTCCCGCTGCCTCGTATCTCCGCCTACGCCCAGTCCAAGCTGGATCGAAGCATGCAATCCAGACTAGCGATTAAACACAATGAGGACGGCACACAGAAATCCCCCTGTTACGTTGCTCCTCAACTGGCTGCGGCTTCCATCGATCCGAAAAGTACGGAAGTACCATGAAATCTAAATTGGAGAGAAAAGAGCAGGACAGAGATAGAGATCGAGATAGAGAAAGAGAGAACGAGAGAAGAGATAAAGAGAGAACGAAAGAGAGAGTCAATGAGAGAGAAATAAAGAGAGAAATAGAGAGAAAGTGAGAAACAGAAAGATAGCGAGAAACGAAGAGAGAAAAAGAGAGAGGATGAGAAACAGAGCGCGAGCGAGAAACAGAGAGAGACAGAGAGAGAGGGCGAGAAACGGAGAGCGAGAGAAAGACAAAGAGAAATAGACCCAAAGTGAGGAAAGAGCGAGGAGAGAGAACGAAGCGAGCGAGAAAGAGAGAGAAGGAGGAAAAACGAGGGAAAAAGAAAGAGGAGGAGAAAGAAGGGAGAGAGAAAGAGAGAGAAGGAGAAAGAAGCGAGCGAGAAAGAGAGAGGAGGAGAAAGAAGCGAGCGAGAAAGAGAGAGGAGGAGAAAGAAGCGAGCGAGAAAGAGAGAGAAGGAGAAAGAAGGAGCGAGAAAGAGAGAGAGAAGGAGAAAGAAGCAGGCGAGAAAGAGAGAGGAGGAGAAAGAAGGAGCGAGAAAGAGAGAGGAGGAGAAAGAAGGAGCGAGAAAGAGAGAGGAGGAGAAAGAAGCGAGCGAGAAAGAGAGAGAAGGAGAAAGAAGCGAGCGAGAAAGAGAGAGAAGGAGAAAGAAGCGACCGAGAAAGAGGGAGAAGGAGAAAGAAGCGACAGAAGAAGAGAGGGAAGGACAAAGCTCGCGGGAGAAACAGCGAGGGCGAAAGAGCGAGGGAGAGAGAAAAAATAAAACAAAAGAGAGGGAGTGAGAGTGAGCGCGAAAGTGCGAGAGAGAGCAGGAATATCCGGCGAGCAGTCCACCATTTTCGTAAGTCCGGCGAGCAGGAATATCGGCTTCGGCGATAGGGAATGTCGGGAACAACCAACGAGTGGACGACGAGTCCTTCCATCCGTAAACTGAGGGATAGATCGGTCGTGTCCTCTGATGTGGAGACCAAGGAGGAGCCCGTAAACTAAGGAAGGCCAAGCAATCTCAACGGAGGCCAAAGACGAACAGAAATCCACCTTCTGCGCATCTCCACCGTTGTCGTCGGCCACTTGAACTCAGGAATTCCGGAACCAAAACGGCTTTCTTTCGGAACTACCGCAGAACCCGTTCCACGCTGATGCCCTATAAAGCCAATCATCAGGCTTTTCAACAGAGTGCACTACCGGAGAACGAGACTGAAGAAGAGGAGGAGGAGGAGAAGAAGAAGAAGAAGAAGAAGAAGAAGAAGAAGAAGAAGAGAAGAAGAACGGCGAGAGCCATGGCGGCAGTAAAAGAGCGGACGGAGGTGGCGGCGGCGGAAGTGAGGCAAGTCTGGGCGAGCAACCTACGAAGAGCTCCCCCGATTCATGAAAGCCGTGGAGCTGGCCCCCTTCGCGGCCATCGACACCGAGTTTCCCGGATTCGTCCATCACACCCCCTTCTCGGCGGAGTCCCGCGAGCGCTACGAGGACGTCCGGCGCAACGTGGACGGCATGCACATCGTCCAGCTCGGGGTGTCCTTCTTCGACCCGAACGGCAGACGCTGCACCTGGCAGTTCAACTTCAACGACTTCGACCTGTCCTCCCCGTCGCACCTGCGATGGGATGCGTCGGTGGAGCTGCTGAAGAACAGCGGAATCGACTTTGCGAGGACGAGAAGTGAAGGCGTCGACTCCGGCGATCTCTCCGAGCGTCTCCGGAAGAACCAATGGATGGGGATGCCGAAACCTGTCTGGGTCACCTACCACGGCCTGTACGACGTCGCTTACCTGGTGAAGCTTCTCACGGGGAAGCCCCTGCCGCGGACGCTGCCCGAGTTCGCTCGCCTCGTCGGGTGCTGCCTCGGCGACGTCGTCGATGTGAAGCACCTGAGCCGATTCATCGGCGGATTCCATCTCGGGCTGTCGCGCCTGTCCGAGTTTTGGGGCGTGGAGGTGCTGGACGGGTGGGACGGGACGACGGCGCACCAGGCGGGAGTAGACAGCCTGCGTACGGGAGCCGTCTACCTGAGTATGTTGTCCAAGTTCGACGAAGACGAGACCGACGACGAATTCCACGGCGTCCTCTTCGGGATCGAGGAGGAGAAGATCGCCCCTCCTTCTCCTCCGCCTCCTCCTCGGTTTGTGAAGATCGGCCAACGCCTCGTTTACCTCTCCAAGCCCTGGCTTCCGCACGGCACGGGGGCGGGCTCGCAGCGTGTCCCCTGTCTTTGGCTTGGCCGTCCTCGTACGTCCTTCCCAGTCCAAGACTCCATGTAATCTCTAGTGTCCGTCTGTCTTCGGGTAGTTTTAGCAAACAGGAGAATTTTAAAGTTCGAAGCAGGACAAGCCTCTTTTTTGTCGGTGAATCTTTAAGGAACATGGAGTGAATATAAGCATTTTCTGAAAGGATAGTTGGATATTCTAGAAGATATCACGCTTGACTTTCTATATATAACCACCGGCGTTCATTTGATTCGCCTGTAATCGATCTGCCGATGTAAGACACATCCGTAGAAAAACACGGGAAGAGAGCGAGCAAGCAGGATTATAGATAGAAAGGGAGAGAGAAAGAGAGGGGGCGAGCGAGCGAGGTGGGTGAGATAGATAGAAAGAGAGAGGCGGGGAGTGAGGTTGAGGGGAGAAAGAGAGAGAGATGGCAAGTAAGCGGGAGACCGAGGCTGAAACAGAAACACAGAGCGAGAGAGCGAGGGAGACCAAGCGGGAGAAATGAAACGAGGGTCGTAGAGAGGTCTAGAGACCGGGACTGAGCAACCCGGAACGAAAGAGAGACTGAGATAGACAGCGCGTTGGGAGGAGGTGGAGACAGAGCGAGCAAGAGAATGATGGAACGCGTGAGGGGGACACATGAGCAGGGAGAACGAGCGAGCACAAGGAATGGAGAGATAGAGCGGGCGAGGAGAGATGAAGAGACGGCGGGCAACCAGGAGAGCTGAAGAGAGAGCGAGCAAGTATTTATGTCTCGAGAGAGCAGGAGAGCAGGCAAGCGGGTAAGCGGGAGAGCTAGATACGGAGAGAGAGATCCAGAGACCGGTATTCCTAGATAGAATGGTAGGGAGATATAGAGTGGGAGGGAGAGAGAGAGAAAGGTAGAGAGAGACGGACGGGCAAAATACGTAAAGTCGGGGGGCACGATAGGGAGTGAAAGAAAGCGACGGCGTGGGATTCACCGATGAAAAGTCGGAGAGAGGAAATGATGGAGCGAAAGGGTGTGAGGAAGAGAGAGACAGTAGAGATGGAGAGAGTGAGAGAGAGACAGAGAAGGAGTCGGAGAGAGGCATTCAGATACCGAGAGAGAAATGTAGGAGATAGTTTGTGAGAATGAGTCTGAGGGAGGAAAAAAAAGGAAGGGATACAGTGAATCAGAGAGAGAGAGAGAGAAATCGAAAAAGAAACGCAGAGAGGATAGAGCAAAAGTTGAGAGAGAAATGCAAAGACGGATTGAACTTGGCCTAATTAGCCCATTTGGGTAGCTAAAATAGTCTATTACTCAAAGACAAATGTTTATAAGTAGTTGACTTTATCTTTTATATTTATTGCCAATGAAGGCTTGGCGCGGGGGCGGGCTCGCAGCGTGTCCCCTGTCTTTGGCTTGGCCGTCCTGGTACGTCCTTCGCAGTCCAAGACTCGATGTAATCTCTAGTGCCCGTCTGTCTCCGTGTATTTTAAGCCAACACGATAATTCTAAAGGGCGGGCAAGGGTCTTTTTGTCTGTGAATCTTTGAGAAACACGGAGTAAATATATATACCACGAGGTCTCAATGATTTCACGTGTTTCCTTTTTGTATGCCCTTCGTGATATCAGACAAGAAGATCCCCGACTCCCGACACATTGACAAGCATTTTCTAAAAGGATAGTTGGATAGTCTAGAAGGTATCACACTTGACTCGCAACGTCAGGCGTTCATTTGATGCGCCGGTAATCGATCTGCCGACATAGGACACATCCGTAGAAAAACACGGGAAGAGAGCGAGCAAGCAGGATTAAAGATAAAGGGAGAGAGAAAGAGAGGGGCACGGAAGCGGGGAGTGAGATTGAGAGAAAGAGAGGAAGAGAGATGGCGAGTAAGCGGGAGAGATGGCGGTTCAAAGAGAAACAGAGAGAAAGAGAGAGACCAATCCGGAGAGATAAAACGAGGGTCGTAAAGAGGTCTAGAGACCGAGATTGGGCAAGCCGGAACGAAAGAGAGACTGAGAGAGACCGCGGGTTGGGAAGAGATGGAGACAGAGCGAGCCGTGGAGCACGATGGAGAACTTGCAGTGAGGGGACACATGGGTAGAGAGAGAACGAGCGAGCACAAGGACTGGAGAGATAGAGCGGGCGAGAAGAGATGAAGAGGCGGCGGGCAACCGGGAGAGCTGAAGCGAGAGCGAGCAAGGATTGATGTATCGAGAGGCCAGGACAGCGGGCAAGCGGGCAAGTGGGAAGGCGGGGGAGCTGGATATGGAGAGAGCGATCCGGAGACTGGTATTCCTAGATAGATAGGTTGGGAGATAGCGAGTGGGAGTGGGAGAGAGAGATAGAGAGCGACGGACAGGCAAACAGACCTTAAGCCGTGGAGCACGATAGAGAGTGAAAGAGAGCGACGGCGAGGGATTCACCGATGAAAACTCGGAGAGAAGAAAATGATGTCGCGAAATGGTGTGAGTAAAAGAGAGACAGTAGAGATAGAGAGAGTAAGAGTGAGACAGAGAGGGAGTCGGAAAGAGGCATGCAGATACCGAGACAGAAATGTAGGAGATAGTTTGTGACAATGCGTCTGAGGGAGGAAGAAACATAGGAAAGGTATACAGTGAATCAGAGAGAGAGAGAGAGAGAGAGAGAGAGAGAGAGAGAGAGAGAGAGAGAGAGAGAGAGAGAGAGAGAGAGAGAGAGAGAGAGAGAGAGAGAGAGAGAGAGAGAGAGAGAGAGAGAGAGAGAGAGAGAGAGAGAGAGAGAGAGAGAGAGAGAGAGAGAAATGGAAAAAGAAACGAAGAGAGTGATAGAGCAAAAGTTGTGGGAGAAATGCAAAGACGGACTGAGAGATAGATGGAGAAAAACGTTGAGAGAGCAAGGGGAACAGAGACGCAGAGAGGGATGGAGAAACTAAGTTGTGAAAGATCGGATAGAGAGCACGAAGGAGATAGCGACGGGGATGGAAGAAAGAGAGGAAGGGAGAGAAGAGAGGAAAAGATGGACAGGGCGAGTGAGGAAGAGGGGAAAAAGACAGGAAAGGCAATAAGAGCCAGAGGCGGCGAGCAGTACTGATGTACCATCGTTGGCGATCAACAACATATCTAACGAGGAGCAGCAGGGCCTGTGGGGGCAAATAGATGTAGAAAACCTAGTCTACCGATGGGTAATAAGATACAAAACAATAATGAATATGTAAGTCGAGAAAGCGTGGATCACACTTACCTTGGCGTAAGTTGTCCTATGTGCCAAGCGGTGTTCCCTCTTTACGGTCCTCGATTGCAATTCAAATACTTGAAGCATTTTCTCGTTGAATGTAAGAACGGAGCCACGTGACACTCTCAATGTGCAAATCACACTATTTATCATTTTTTGGAACAAAACCCAGAAGGCCTTTACAAAGATGGAACGGACTATTGGTAGATGAGAGGCCTAGGTAAATAAACTTGTTCCAACGTATTCAGACCATTTGATTGTTTGATGAACTCGGCCGAATTAGCTCCTTGGTTAGCTAAAATAGTCAATTAACCAAAGGCAGATTGGAAAATGTTTATAGGCAGTTGACTTTGTCTTTTATATATTTTTGCCAGTCAAGGCTCAATAGAATATTATAGGGTGCTTCCAAGATCTAAAAATACAGATAAGGAAGATTTTCATTTAAATTCTTTGTGGAAACAACCTGTAATCCCTGGCACAAACATAGTGGTCGCTGAACAGGACCAGGAAACCATTCTAATTTGGATCTTGACATGTCATCATTTCTAGCATCGCATCTCACTGGGAAGTTAGTGGTTATCAGTATTTGGCAAATCTTTTATTATGGGTTGCGTCCACAGATGGTTTAAATTATATTTCTCTATCGTATTTTTCAGGCCTTGGAACTATAAAAATTACTATTCCAAGCATTGATTCACAAAAAAATTACATTTCAATTATAATATACTCGGAGGGAAGCTGGTTTAGTTCGAATTTTAGAAATTTTTTATTTTCTAATCTCTGACTATTTTGTGAGTTGTGTAAATTTTAGCTGTTAGGACTCACACACGAATGGTCCAACTTCTTCAATGTACCCTCGTTTTGTCGGATTAACTCCCCTGCCCATATGGATAATTTTCGGTTATTGAGTGTCGGGAATAAAATATAGTGAGAGAATAAAAGTATCAATAAGCAACAGTTTGTATTTTTCACATTCCCAGATATTTTATATAAAAAGAATGCAGTTACTAGTATTCTATTAACAACTTTTATTTGAAGTATTAAATTGTACAACCAAAAGTAGTTGTAAAATATGTTTTTTGCGACAATAATCACGTTTTATACTTATCAAATAGATAAATCCCCTTGAGGAATGCAGGTTTGTTTTACTAAATTGATATGTTACGTAAAAATAAAAACGAAAAATATTTGGTTGTCCACATTAGCTTAGCTCTCCTTTTTCTATTATTGGCAAAAACATGGTGCTGGGTACGACCAACTCAAGGGTTGTGCTCGTAGATTTATCCAGCCTTGCCCGGGATACCACCTAGGGGGTTTTATATATGAAAGGTTGAGTGTTTAGAAACTATTATAGGCGTCGAGTGGACGTAAAATATCTCAATTACACACGTATCCGATCGTCCACGCTCATGACACAAAGAAAAGAATACAATAGTCATATCGATGCGTCGCATTGGAGACCTCAAGCTGACTTCGAATTGCTCATTACCACGAGAGAGATTTATTCATTTTATAGAGCTAGCCCCCGTCTGTTTGATAGATACATCTTCTTTGACAGCACTGGAACCATTCGAACAGGTCGACGGTGTGGACACCCTTTGCCGACGTTCGTCCTCAGCTCCGTTGGTCTTCAAGTTGATCTCGCGGATCATTGGGAGCTCGGTCATCACAAAACCCATCACGTGCCGTCCAGATTGAGCTGTCTCGCGCCAGTGGACGATTGACGTACTTCTTGTCAATATTTTCTCAAAATCATATACATTTTTTTTCCACGACGTTAACATCGCTTTTAGAGTTTTACCCTCCGGACGTGACACCAATTGCCAAATCTGACCGTCGTGTTCCATCACCCTGGAATTGGCGACGCATGGAGCAGGTGTGATGTTTGCGCTCATCTAGTGTCGTCTTGGATCTTCGTGAAGTGTACAACGTCTAGGCGGGCGTCGTGCAATACCACCTCCAGCATTCTACTCGAATTGAATATATAAGTATTTCTATGTTCTGTAGCTCAATTTTTAGAGCTACGTATCTTTATGTAGTAAGCGCATTTAAGATATCTGATGTTTAGGATTTCACAATCAGGAAAGAAAATATTATTTTGTGAGTCAACCATGAGTTGCAATAGTGATAGTGGCATGGAATGGTGATATCTTAATGCCACATGCGAGCCTAGACCTATGCCATTAAAGTAAAAAAATGATATGTCTTTTATTGATGTTTTCCTAGATCATTATTATTGGTGAGTCATAAGTATAGATATAAATGACGATATGGCACCGAGACAATACCTTTTTAGTTTCAAATACCATGAAATTATAACTTAGTGTGCGTATAATCTCACCTCCAGAGTTAATTATGGATTTTTATACAAGTGAAAACAATTCTTACACAACCTATAGCGTCAGATATTGCCAGTTCCAAAACCTAAATATCACCATTTTATCTGAATCATAGTGGAGAAATCCGTATATTAAGTTATTTAATTGATAAGATCCATAATTTGAGAACACATCCAAGATCGGCTCAGGGCTCATTCACGAGAGGAACACTATGGAGGATAAAACTAGTATTCATGTACATAGTATTACAAAGCGATGTCAGATGAAATTTTAAAGCGTAAATTATATGGAGAGAACAAGAGGTATAGAAGACATAGGTATACGAAGGGGAGAGAGTGAGAGAGAAAGAGAGAGAAAGACAGAACAAGAGAGAGCGAGGAGTGAGAGAGAAAGAGAAAGACAGAACAAGGGAGAGAGAGAGAGATAAAGAGAGTTAGAGGAAATAGAGAGAGAGAAAAAACAGAAAGAGAGAGAGAAAAAAACAGAAAGAGAGAGAGAAAAAACAGAAAGAGAGAGAGAGAGCAAAAACAGAAAGAGAGAGAGATAAAGAGAGAGAGAGAGAAAGGTCGAGAGAAAGCTATAAAAGGAAGTATATATTGAGGGAGGGCGTGATGGAGATAACATTAGGAAGAGGGTATATTTCGGGAGTCAGAGGGAAGAATGAAATGGACAGAAGTGCGTATGAGAGTGAACAGTAAGAAATCAGAGTGAGAGAATGTAAATATATGAGATGGAGCCAAGAGCCCATTTTTGGCCCATTAACTTGTGGCCCAAGAATGAGGATCTGCAGAAAACTACATACAGGCCCACAAAATCCTTTGGCAGATTTTTCTCAGACTGGATCCTTTGATGAATTCTTTCGTGGAAAAATCCTCTAATAAAATCTTCTTCAGCCATAATCTGCAGGGTATCTCTGATCCAGCTTGTCAAAGCTACAGATAATCATGAGCCACACAAATATGTCATGACATATTCTACAGGCCCCAGAATCTAGCTATCAGGCCGTTGATCCTTTGTTTTAGCCTATCCAAGTTGTTTTTCTCGATCTTTTGAGTTATCCTTAAATGGATACTGTCATTATGGATGACCCCTCAACTGGCGGGCCTGTAGAAGGGCCTCATGTACCCATGAAGGCTCATTAATGAAGTGTATTGTTTTACTTGAAATTCATGTTTCTTCCCTCTGGGTGTTCTCCTTTCTATCTGATTGCTTCAGTGATTGCGGATTCTAGCCCAACCCCTTGTGGACTCAAGGGGTGGAAAAAAGCTAATTTTGTTGATTCCAGACTTGGCTACTTCAAGTAGAGCTAGGCTTTTAGATTAAAGTCTTGTTCCTTCATTGTTTGTGTATTAAGGCTGCATCAATAAGGATGATTAGGAACAGAGAGAATGAACACGGGTGAGAAAAATAATTACAGAGACTGAAAGAGAAAGGGCGGTATAGAGAAAAATGAAGATTAAAGACAGTGGTGAACGAGAGAGGGGAAGAACTGATGATGAGGGAGGTAAGATAAATACATAAAGTTATACGCAAAGAGAGAGAAAGAGAGAACAATGCATAGGGAAAGAGAGAGGACCATTTAAAGACGGAAAAACCAAAAGAATCGTAACTCATTGTAAGCAAGCCTCAAGACATAATTTCACTGCAGATAGCCACCACAATTGACTGCGGACAATAGTCTAATGGGACATTGACTCACACCTTTCCAAACTTTATATATAACAAAGATCAAGTGTCCACAAATAACATGATGATGCAAAAACTATACCCGCAAAAAGTGGGTTAATATACCTTTCTTGATTAGGTCAATTAAAAATGCCACTCATAGCAGGGAAAATGAATGCTGGAGTAGGTTCAAAACACGTTAAAGATGATAAGAAGAACATAGCCTTATATGGATCCACATGTCTCCGAAAGCAACTTCTTCATTTTGTTCTTGCCCTGGCTTGCCTCAAGGGTTAGTGAGCTCCATTCTTCAAAGACGTTTTTTGGAAGCTTCTATCAAAATCATCTAGTGGAACCAGTGAACTTCTAGAAGTCTATAAAGCTATAGGGAAAATAGAATATTATAGCAGAGTCAAACTAGATATGAAGTATTCAATAGGAATATAGAATACCCCATGGTCCAAAATATTATAGAAGACTCGAGATATTTGACTGAGTGAACACTCCCATGGTCGTACGACAAAACCTAGAAATATCAAAATACAAAAGTCATGAGAAGTTTGCAACATCATTTATAATGCAAAATCAATAATTTATATTTCTATAAATAACTAGCGGTTTAATAAAATAAATGCAAATTCAATATTGTCATTCATCGACTTGTGGATTTATGTACCCACGTATTATTGGAACAATCACAATATGTGGTTTCCTTCTAACGCATGCTCCGTGTTCATTTTATCTTGAAAAGTTCTTCCAAAAATCTAAAGTCAAAATCATCTCGTAGAAAACACAAGTTATTCCATTGTTTAATAGATACAAAGAAGTACTTGTGAGTAATTGAAATTCTTTACCAAACCCATTCCTCGAGTCAAATAGAAATATTTAATATAATCAATAATATGAAATTTATGCAAATTAATGATTGGGTGCTAGCCTTTTTATTTTGTTTCTTTAAGAATATTTATCCCGGATTAGAAGAAATAAAATTCCCAAAGGACAATCATATGAACTCAAAACATTATTTTACTATTAAATAATACCCCATCAGGGATTTAAGGAGTATACTACAAAATGTAGTCGATGGAAATATGCCTACGTATGACCACAGTTAAACAATAAGAACTTCGACTTGAATGACATCTGACATTCATCTTACCAATAAAGCCTCAAGAATCTTTTCGATATTCAAGGGACTCAGCACAAGAAAAAAAAAACATTCAACATACTTTTTCAAAGATTTTGTCATTTGTCCCTCATATCATGACGACAATTATGTATTACACCAACAAAATGAAAATTCAACCATATTGCCTCAGCTTGCATCAGTAAATAAACTTAATTTTTCATAGAATCCAAAAAGGGGACCCTGGAACAACAAGGAAAAATGTCAAAAAGTTGAGCCAGGCAAACCAGAGGTCGGTGGGGGAGCGCTCGAGGCATAGTAAATATTGCAACTATTCATTGCCAAACGTTCATGAAGTTTGGACATAAAAGGAAAAGTACAATTGATAATAAATGATAATGGAAGAAGAAGACCAATAGAACAAGAAGAAGAGCAACAACAACAATAATAGAAGAAGACGAAAAATAGAAGAAGAACAACAACAACAGAAGAAAAAGAAGAGGAATGACAACAAAGAGAGAAGACGGCGGAAAATAGATGAAGAAGAACAATAGAGCAAGAAGAACAATAGAAGAAAGAAGAAGAAGCAGATGCAGAAGAACGACAACAACAACAACAACGGAAATCGAAAAATAGAAAAAGAACAACAACAATGAAGAACAAGAAGAATAAGAAGAAAATAAAGAATAACACGAAAAGACAGAGAGAAAGAGACAGTGAGAAAGAGAGAGAGAAAGAGAGGGAAAGAGGAGAAAGTAAACGAAAAGAGGCGAAGGAGAACAAGAGAGAGAGCGAGGAGGCGAGAGAGAAAAAGAGAGAGCGAGAGCGAGAGAGGGAGAGAGGAGGAGAGAGAGACAGAGAGAGAGTTGAGAAAAAGAGATAGAGCGTGAAATCTTCTAGACAACTTTTCTCTAGAAAAAACTTCTCCCCCGGCAAAACTCTCCCACGAGGGGCTCAATTCTTGCAAGAATTTGCACTGTCTTTCTCCCCAGACAAAGTGTTTTTCTTCTGTTCTTGCTCGGAACGCTTCCTCAATTTCTCACCTTATCACTCTATCTATCACAGTATCATTCGATCTGAATCACTCTCCCTCCTTGCATTTTCCTGTCTACCTTTGCTGCCTTCTTTCTCTATCCCTCGCCACCCGCTTTCTCTACCCTCCTTCCGCCCTCTATCACCTCTTCTCTTGCTTTCACTCCTCCCGCTGCCTCCTATATCCGCCTACGCCCAGTCCAAGCTGGATCGAAGCATGCAATCCAGACTAGCGATTAAACACAATGAGGACGGCACACAGAAATCCCCCTGTTACGTTGCTCCTCAACTGGCTGCGGCTTCCATCGATCCGAAAAGTACGGAAGTACCATGAAATCTAGAATTGGAGAGAGAAAGAGCAGGACAGAGATAGAGATCGAGATAGAGAAAGAGAGAACGAGAGAGAAGAGATAAAGAGAGAACGAAAGAGAGAGAGTCAATGAGAGAGAAATAAAGAGAGAAATAGAGAGAAAGTGAGAAACAGAAAGATAGCGAGAAACGAAGAGAGAAAAAGAGAGAGGATGAGAAACAGAGCGCGAGCGAGAAACAGAGAGAGACAGAGAGAGAGGGCGAGAAACGGAGAGAGAGCGAGAAACAAAGAGAGAAATAGACCCAAAGTGAGGAAAAGAGCGAGAGCGAGAGAGAACGAAGCGAGCGAGAAAGAGAGAGAAGGAGGAAAAACGAGCGAGAAAGAGAGAGGAGGAGAAAGAAGCGAGCGAGAAAGAGAGAGAAGGAGAAAGAAGCGAGCGAGAAAGAGAGAGGAGGAGAAAGAAGCGAGCGAGAAAGAGAGAGGAGGAGAAAGAAGCGAGCGAGAAAGAGAGAGAAGGAGAAAGAAGCGAGCGAGAAAGAGAGAGAAGGAGAAAGAAGCGAGCGAGAAAGAGAGAGGAGGAGAAAGAAGCGAGCGAGAAAGAGAGAGGAGGAGAAAGAAGCGAGCGAGAAAGAGAGAGAAGGAGAAAGAAGCGAGCGAGAAAGAGAGAGAAGGAGAAAGAAGCGAGCGAGAAAGAGAGAGAAGGAGAAAGAAGCGACCGAGAAAGAGAGAGAAGGAGAAAGAAGCGACCGAGAAAGAGAGAGAAGGACAAAGCGCGCGGGAGAAACAGCGAGGGCGAAAGAGCGAGGGAAAGAGAGAAAAAAGAAAACAAAAGAGAGGGAGTGAGAGTGAGCGCGAAAGTGCGAGAGAGAGCAGGAATATCCGGCGAGCAGTCCACCATTTTCGTAAGTCCGGCGAGCAGGAATATCGGCTTCGGCGATAGGGAATGTCGGGAACAACCAACGAGTGGACGACGAGTCCTTCCATCCGTAAACTGAGGGATAGATCGGTCGTGTCCTCTGATGTGGAGACCAAGGGAGGGAGCCCCGTAAACTAAGGGAAGGCCCAAGCAATCTCAACGGAGGCCAAAGACGAACAGAAATCCACCTTCTGCGCATCTCCACCGTTGTCGTCGGCCACTTGAACTCGGGAATTCCGGAACCAAAACGGCTTTCTTTCGGAACTACCACCGCAGAACCCGTTCCACGCTGATGCCCTATAAAGCCAATCATCAGGCTTTTCCAACAGAGTGCACTACCGGAGAACGAGACTGAAGAAGAGGAGGAGGAGGAGAAGAAGAAGAAGAAGAAGAAGAAGAAGAAGAAGAAGAGAAGAAGTTCGGCGAGAGCCATGGCGGCAGTGAAAGAGCGGACGGAGGTGGCGGCGGCGGAAGTGAGGCAAGTCTGGGCGAGCAACCTCTACGGCGAGCTCCCCGATTCATGAAAGCCGTGGAGCTGGCCCCTTCGCGGCCATCGACACCGAGTTTCCCGGATTCGTCCATCACCCTTCTCGGCGGAGTCCCGCGAGCGCTACGAGGACGTCCGGCGCAACGTGGACGGCATGCACATCGTCCAGCTCGGGGTGTCCTTCTTCGACCCGAACGGCAGACGCTGCACCTGGCAGTTCAACTTCAACGACTTCGACCTGTCCTCCCCGTCGCACCTGCGATGGGATGCGTCGGTGGAGCTGCTGAAGAACAGCGGAATCGACTTTGCGAGGCCGAGAAGTGAAGGCGTCGACTCCGGCGATCTCCGAGCGTCTCCGGAAGAACCAATGGATGGGGATGCCGAAACCTGTCTGGGTCACCTACCACGGCCTGTACGACGTCGCTTACCTGGTGAAGCTTCTCACGGGGAAGCCCCTGCCGCGGACGCTGCCCGAGTTCGCTCGCCTCGTCGGGTGCTGCCTCGGCGACGTCGTCGATGTGAAGCACCTGAGCCGATTCATCGGCGGATTCCATCTCGGGCTGTCGCGCCTGTCCGAGTTTTGGGGCGTGGAGGTGCTGGACGGGTGGGACGGGACGACGGCGCACCAGGCGGGAGTAGACAGCCTGCGTACGGGAGCCGTCTACCTGAGTATGTTGTCCAAGTTCGACGAAGACGAGACCGACGACGAATTCCACGGCGTCCTCTTCGGGATCGAGGAGGAGAAGATCGCCCCTCCTTCTCCTCCGCCTCCTCCTCGGTTTGTGAAGATCGGCCAACGCCTCGTTTACCTCTCAAGCCCTGGCTTCCGCACGGCACGGGGCGGGCTCGCAGCGTGTCCCCTGTCTTTGGCTTGGCCGTCCTCGTACGTCCTTCCCAGTCCAAGACTCCATGTAATCTCTAGTGTCCGTCTGTCTTCGGCTAGTTTTAGCAAACAGGAGAATTTTAAAGTTCGAAGCAGGACAAGCCTCTTTTTTGTCGGTGAATCTTTAAGGAACATGGAGTGAATATAAGCATTTTCTGAAAGGATAGGTGGATATTCTAGAAGATATCACGCTTGACTTTCTATATATAACCACCGGCGTTCATTTGATTCGCCTGTAATCGATCTGCCGATGTAAGACACATCCGTAGAAAAACACGGGAAGAGAGCGAGCAAGCAGGATTATAGATAGAAAGGAGAGAGAAAGAGAGGCGAGCGAGCGAGGTGGGTGAGATAGATAGAAAGAGAGAGGCGGGAGTGAGGTTGAGGGAGAAAGAGAGGAGAGAGATGGCAAGTAAGCGGAGACCGAGGTTGAAAGAGAAACACAGAGAGAGAGAGAGAGGGAGACCAAGCGGGAGAAATGAAACGAGGGTCGTAGAGAGGTCTAGAGACCGGGACTGAGCAACCCGGAACGAAAGAGAGACTGAGATAGACAGCGCGTTGGGAGGAGGTGGAGACAGAGCGAGCAAGAGAATGATGGAACGCGTGAGGGGGACACATGAGCAGGGAGAACGAGCGAGCACAAGGAATGGAGAGATAGAGCGGGCGAGGAGAGATGAAGAGACGGCGGGCAACCGGGAGAGCTGAAGAGAGAGCGAGCAAGTATTTATGTCTCGAGAGAGCAGGAGAGCGGGCAAGCGGGTAAGCGGGAGAGCTAGATACGGAGAGAGATCCAGAGACCGGTATTCCTAGATAGATAGGTAGGGAGATATAGAGTGGGAGGGGAGAGAAAGAAAGGTAGAGAGAGACGGACGGGCAAAATACGTAAAGTCGGGGGGCACGATAGGGAGGGAAAGAAAGCGACGGCGTGGGATTCACCGATGAAAAGTCGGAGAGAGGAAATGATGGAGCAGAAAGGGTGTGAGGAAGAGAGAGACAGTAGAGAGGGAGAGAGTGAGAGAGAGACAGAGAAGGAGTCGGAGAGAGGCATTCAGATACCGAGAGAGAAATGTAGGAGATAGTTTGTGAGAATGAGTCTGAGGGAGGAAAAAAAAGGAAGGGATACAGTGAATCAGAGAGAGAGAGAGAGAAATCGAAAAAGAAACGCAGAGAGGATAGAGCAAAAGTTGAGAGAGAAATGCAAAGACGGATTGAACTTGGCCTAATTAGCCCATTTGGGTAGCTAAAATAGTCTATTACTCAAAGACAAATGTTTATAAGTAGTTGACTTTATCTTTTATATTTATTGCCAATGAAGGCTTGGCGCGGGGCGGGCTCGCAGCGTGTCCCCTGTCTTTGGCTTAGCCGTCCTGGTACGTCCTTCGCAGTCCAAGACTCGATGTAATCTCTCGTGCCCGTCTGTCTCCGTGTATTTTAAGCCAACACGATAATTCTAAAGGGCGGACACGCGTCTTTTTTTGTCTGTGAATCTTTGAGAAACACGGAGTAAATATATATACCACGAGGTCTCAATGATTTCACGTGTTTCCTTTTATGCCCTTCGTGATATCAGACAAGAAGATCCCCGACTCCCGACACATTGACAAGCATTTTCTAAAGGATAGTTGGATAGTCTAGAAGGTATCACACTTGACTCGCAACGTCAGGCGTTCATTTGATGCGCCGGTAATCGATCTGCCGACATAGGACACATCCGTAGAAAAACACGGGAAGAGAGCGAGCAAGCAGGATTAAAGATAAAAGGAGAGAGAAAGAGAGGGGGCACGGAAGCGGGGAGTGAGATTGAGAGAGAAAGAGAGGAAGAGAGATGGCGAGTAAGCAGGAGAGATGGCGGTTCAAAGAGAAACAGAGAGAAAGAGAGAGACCAATCCGGAGAGATAAAACGAGGGTCGTAAAGAGGTCTAGAGACCGAGATTGGGCAAGCCGGAACGAAAGAGAGACTGAGAGAGACCGCGGGTTGGGAAGAGATGGAGACAGAGCAGGCCGTGGAGCACGATGGAGAACTTGCAGTGAGGGGACACATGGGTAGAGAGAACGAGCGAGCACAAGGACTGGAGAGATAGAGCGGGCGAGAAGAGATGAAGAGGCGGCGGGCAACCGGGAGAGCTGAAGCGAGAGCGAGCAAGGATTGATGTATCGAGAGGCCAGGACAGCGGGCAAGCGGGCAAGTGGGAAGGCGGGGGAGCTGGATATGGAGAGCGATCCGGAGACTGGTATTCCTAGATAGATAGGTTGGGAGATAGCGAGTGGGAGTGGAGAGAGAGATAGAGAGCGACGGACAGGCAAACAGACCTTAAGCCGTGGAGCACGATAGAGAGTGAAAGAGAGCGACGGCGAGGATTCACCGATGAAAACTCGGAGAGAAGAAAATGATGTCATGAAATGGTGTGAGTAAAGAGAGACAGTAGAGATAGAGAGAGTAAGAGTGAGACAGAGAGGGAGTCGGAAAGAGGCATGCAGATACCGAGACAGAAATGTAGGAGATAGTTTGTGACAATGCGTCTGAGGGAGGAAGAAACATAGGAAAGGTATACAGTGAATCAGAGAGAGAGAGAGAGAGAGAGAGAGAGAGAGAGAGAGAGCGAGAGAGAGAGAGAGAGAGAGAGAGAGAGAGAGAGAGAGAGAGAGAGAGAGAGAATGAGAGAGAGAGAGAGCGAGAGAGAGAGAGAGAGAAATGGAAAAAGAAACGAAGAGAGTGATAGAGCAAAAGTTGTGGGAGAAATGCAAAGACGGACTGAGAGATAGATGGAGAAAAACGTTGAGAGAGCAAGGGGAACAGAGACGCAGAGAGGGATGGAGAAACTAAGTTGTGAAAGATCGGATAGAGAGCACGAAGGAGATAGCGACGGGGATGGAAGAAAGAGAGGAAGGGAGAGAAGAGAGGAAAAGATGGACAGGGCGAGTGAGGAAGAGGGGAAAAAGACAGGAAAGGCAATAAGAGCCAGAGGAGGCGAGCAGTACTGATGTACCATCGTTGGCGATCAACAACATATCTAACGGGGAGCAGCAGGGCCTGTGGGGGCAAATAGATGTAGAAAACCTAGTCTACCGATGGGTAATAAGATACAAAACAATAATGAATATGTAAGTCGAGAAAGCGTGGATCACACTTACCTTGGCGTAAGTTGTCCTATGTGCCAAGCGGTGTTCCCTCTTTACGGTCCTCGATTGCAATTCAAATACTTGAAGCATTTTCTCGTTGAATGTAAGAACGGAGCCACGTGACACTCTCAATGTGCAAATCACACTATTTATCATTTTTTGGAACAAAACCCAGAAGGCCCCTTTACAAAGATGGAACGGACTATTGGTAGATGAGAGGCCTAGGTAAATAAACTTGTTCCAACGTATTCAGACCATTTGATTGTTTGATGAACTCGGCCGAATTAGCTCCCTTGGTTAGCTAAAATAGTCAATTAACCAAAGGCGAATTGGAAAATGTTTATAGGCAGTTGACTTTGTCTTTTATATATTTTTGCCAGTCAAGGCTCAATAGAATATTATAGGGTGCTTCCAAGATCTAAAAATACAGATAAGGAAGATTTTCATTTAAATTCTTTGTGGAAACAACCTGTAATCCCTGGCACAAACATAGTGGTCGCTGAACAGGACCAGGAAACCATTCTAATTTGGATCTTGACATGTCATCATTTCTAGCATACGCATCTCACTGGGAAGTTAGTGGTTATCAGTATTTGGCTTCGTCTTTTATTATGGGTTGCGTCCACAGATGGTTTAAATTATATTTCTCTATCGTATTTTTCAGGCCTTGGAACTATAAAAATTACTATTCCAAGCATTGATTCACAAAAAAATTACATTTCAATTATAATATACTCGGAGGGAAGCTGGTTTAGTTCGAATTTTAGAAATTTTTTATTTTCTAATCTCTGACTATTTTGTGAGTTGTGTAAATTTTAGCTGTTAGGACTCACACACGAATGGTCCAACTTCTTCAATGTACCCTCGTTTTGTCGGATTAACTCCCCTGCCCATATGGATAATTTTCGGTTATTGAGTGTCGGGAATAAAATATAGTGAGAGAATAAAAGTATCAATAAGCAACAGTTTGTATTTTTCACATTCCCAGATATTTTATATAAAAAGAATGCAGTTACTAGTATTCTATTAACAACTTTTATTTGAAGTATTAAATTGTACAACCAAAAGTAGTTGTAAAATATGTTTTTTGCGACAATAATCACGTTTTATACTTATCAAATAGATAAATCCCCTTGAGGAATGCAGGTTTGTTTTACTAAATTGATATGTTACGTAAAAATAAAAACGAAAAATATTTGGTTGTCCACATTAGCTTAGCTCTCCTTTTTCTATTATTGGCAAAAACATGGTGCTGATGCGACCAACTCAAGGGTTGTGCTCGTAGATTTATCCAGCCTTGCCCGGGATACCACCTAGGGGGTTTTATATATGAAAGGTTGAGTGTTTAGAAACTATTATAGGCGTCGAGTGGACGTAAAATATCTCAATTACACACGTATCCGATCGTCCACGCTCATGACACAAAAGAAAAGAATACAATAGTCATATCGATGCACGTCGCATTGGAGACCTCAAGCTGACTTCGAATTGCTCATTACCACGAGAGAGATTTATTCATTTTATAGAGCTAGCCCCCGTCTGTTTGATAGATACATCTTCTTTGACAGCACTGGAACCATTCGAACAGGTCGACGGTGTGGACACCCTTTGCCGACGTTCGTCCTCAGCTCCGTTGGTCTTCAAGTTGATCTCGCGGATCATTGGGAGCTCGGTCATCACAAAACCCATCACGTGCCGTCCAGATTGAGCTGTCTCGCGCCAGTGGACGATTGACGTACTTCTTGTCAATATTTTCTCAAAATCATATACATTTTTTTTCCACGACGTTAACATCGCTTTTAGAGTTTTACCCTCCGGACGTGACACCAATTGCCAAATCTGACCGTCGTGTTCCATCACCCTGGAATTGGCGACGCATGGAGCAGGTGTGATGTTTGCGCTCATCTAGTGTCGTCTTGGATCTTCGTGAAGTGTACAACGTCTAGGCGGAGCGTCGTGCAATACCACCTCCAGCATTCTACTCCGAATTGAATATATAAGTATTTCTATGTTCTGTAGCTCAATTTTTTTAGAGGCTACGTATCTTTATGTAGTAAACGCATTTAAGATATCTGATGTTTAGGATTTCACAATCAGGAAAGAAAATATTATTTTGTGAGTCAACCATGAGTTGCAATAGTGATAGTGGCATGGAATGGTGATATCTTAATGCCACATGCGAGCCTAGACCTATGCCATTAAAGTAAAAAAATGATATGTCTTTTATTGATGTTTTCCTAGATCATTATTATTGGTGAGTCATAAGTATAGATATAAATGACGATATGGCACCGAGACAATACCTTTTTAGTTTCAAATACCATGAAATTATAACTTAGTGTGCGTATAATCTCACCTCCAGAGTTAATTATGGATTTTTATACAAGTGAAAACAATTCTTACACAACCTATAGCGTCAGATATTGCCAGTTCCAAAACCTAAATATCACCATTTTATCTGAATCATAGTGGAGAAATCCGTATATTAAGTTATTTAATTGATAAGATCCATAATTTGAGAACACATCCAAGATCGGCTCAGGGCTCATTCACGAGGGAACACTATGGAGAGGATAAAACTAGTATTCATGTACATAGTATTACAAAGCGATGTCAGATGAAATTTTAAGCGTAAATTATATGGAGAGAACAAGAGGTATAGAAGACATAGGTATACGAAGGGGAGAGTGAGAGAGAAAGAGAGAGAAAGACAGAACAAGAGAGCGAGGAGTGAGAGAGAAAGAGAAAGACAGAACAAGGAGAGAGAGAGAGGTAAAGAGAGTTAGAGGAAATAGAGAGAGAGAAAACAGAAAGAGAGAGAGAAAAAACAGAAAGAGAGAGAGAAAAACAGAAAGAGAGAGAGAGAGCAAAAACAGAAAGAGAGAGAGATAAAGAGAGAGAGAGAGAAAGGTCGAGAGAGAAAGCTATAAAAGGAAGTATATATTGAGGGAGGGACGTGATGGAGATAACATTAGGAAGAGGGTATATTTCGGGGGAGTCAGACGGGAAGAATGAAATGGACAGAGAGGTACGTATGAGAGTGAACAGTAAGGAAATCAGAGTGAGAGAATGTAAATATATGAGATGGAGCCAAGAGCCCATTTTTTTGGCCCATTAACTTGTGGCCCAAGAATGAGGATCTGCAGAAAACTACATACAGGCCCACAAAAATCCTTTGGCAGATTTTTCTCAGACTGGATCCTTTGATGAATTCTTTCGTGGAAAAATCCTCTAATAAAATCTTCTTCAGCCATAATCTGCAGGGTATCTCTGATCCAGCTTGTCAAAGCTACAGATAATCATGAGCCACACAAATATGTCATGACATATTCTACAGGCCCCAGAATCTAGCTATCAGGCCGTTGATCCTTTGTTTTAGCCTATCCAAGTTGTTTTTCTCGATCTTTTGAGTTATCCTTAAATGGATACTGTCATTATGGATGACCCCTCAACTGGCGGGGCCTGTAGAAGGGCCTCATGTACCCTTGAAGGCTCATTAATGAAGTGTATTGTTTTACTTGAAATTCATGTTTCTTCCCTCTGGGTGTTCTCCTTTCTATCTGGTGCTTCAGTGATTGGATTCTAGCCCAACCCTTGTGGACTCAAGGGGTGGAAAAAGCTAATTTTGTTGATTCCAGACTTGGCTACTTCAAGTAGAGCTAGGCTTTTAGATTAAAGTCTTGTTCCTTCATTGTTTGTGTATTAAGGCTGCATCAATAAGGATGATTAGGAACAGAGAGAATGAACACGGGTGAGAAAAATAATTACAGAGACTGAAAGAGAAAGGGCGGTATAGAGAAAATGAAGATTAAAGACAGTGGTGAGCGAGAGGGGAAGAACTGATGATGAGGAGGTAAGATAAATACATAAAGTTATACATAAAGAGAGAGAAAGAGAGAACAATGCATAGGGAAAGAGAGGACCATTTAAAGACGGAAAAACCAAAAGAATCGTAACTCATTGTAAGCAAGCCTCAAGACATAATTTCACTGCAGATAGCCACCACAATTGACTGCGGACAATAGTCTAATGGGACATTGACTCACACCTTTCCAAACTTTATATATAACAAAGATCAAGTGTCCACAAATAACATGATGATGCAAAACTATACCCGCAAAAAGTGGGTTAATATACCTTCTTGATTAGGTCAATTAAAAATGCCACTCATAGCAGGAAAATGAATGCTGGAGTAGGTTCAAAACACGTTAAAGATGATAAGAAGAACATAGCCTTATATGGATCCACATGTCTCAAGCAACTTCTTCATTTTGTTCTTGCCCTGGCTTGCCTCAAGGGTTAGTGAGCTCCATTCTTCAAAGACGTTTTTTGGAAGCTTCTATCAAAATCATCTAGTGGAACCAGTGAACTTCTAGAAGTCTATAAAGCTATAGGGAAAATAGAATATTATAGCAGAGTCAAACTAGATATGAAGTATTCAATAGGAATATAGAATACCCCATGGTCCAAAATATTATAGAAGACTCGAGATATTTGACTGAGTGAACACTCCCATGGTCGTACGACAAAACCTAGAAATATCAAAATACAAAAGTCATGAGAAGTTTGCAACATCATTTATAATGCAAAATCAATAATTTATATTTCTATAAATAACTAGCGGTTTAATAAAATAAATGCAAATTCAATATTGTCATTCATCGACTTGTGGATTTATGTACCCACGTATTATTGGAACAATCACAATATGTGGTTTCCTTCACAACGCATGCTCCCGTGTTCATTTTATCTTGAAAAGTTCTTCCAAAAAATCTAAAGTCAAAATCATCTCGTGTAGAAAACACAAGTTATTCCATTGTTTAATAGATACAAAGAAGTACTTGTGAGTAATTGAAATTCTTTACCAAACCCATTCCTCGAGTCAAATAGAAATATTTAATATAATCAATAATATGAAATTTATGCAAATTAATGATTGGGTGCTAGCCTTTTTATTTTGTTTCTTTAAGAATATTTATCCCCGGATTAGAAGAAATAAAATTCCCAAAGGACAATCATATGAACTCAAAACATTATTTTACTATTAAATAATACCCCATCAGGGATTTAAGGAGTATACTACAAAATGTCGTCGATGGAAATATGCCTACGTATGACCACAGTTAAACAATAAGAACTTCGACTTGAATGACATCTGACATTCATCTTACCAATAAAGCCTCAAGAATCTTTTCGATATTCAAGGGACTCAGCACAAGAAAAAAAAAACATTCAACATACTTTTTCAAAGATTTTGTCATTTGTCCCTCATATCATGACGACAATTATGTATTACACCAACAAAATGAAAATTCAACCATATTGCCTCAGCTTGCATCAGTAAATAAACTTAATTTTTCATAGAATCCAAAAAGGGGACCCTGGAACAACAAGGAAAAATGTCAAAAAGTTGAGCCAGGCAAACCAGAGGTCGGTGGGGGAGCGCTCGAGGCATAGTAAATATTGCAACTATTCATTGCCAAACGTTCATGAAGTTTGGACATAAAAGGAAAAGTACAATTGATAATAAATGATAATGGAAGAAGAAGACCAATAGAACAAGAAGAAGAGCAACAACAACAATAATAGAAGAAGACGAAAAATAGAAGAAGAACAACAACAACAGAAGAAAAAGAAGAGGAATGACAACAAAGAGAGAAGACGGCGGAAAATAGATGAAGAAGAACAATAGAGCAAGAAGAACAATAGAAGAAAGAAGAAGAAGCAGATGCAGAAGAACGACAACAACAACAACGGAAATCGAAAAATAGAAAAAGAACAACAACAATGAAGAACAAGAAGAATAAGAAGAAAATAAAGAATAACACGAAAAGACAGAGAGAAAGAGACAGTGAGAAAGAGAGAGAGAAAGATAGGGAAAGAGGGAGAAAGTAAACGAAAAGAGAGCGAAGGAGAACAAGAGAGAGAGCGAGGGAGAGCGAGAGAGAAAAAGAGAGAGCGAGAGCGAGAGAGGGAGAGAGGGAGGGAGAGAGAGACAGAGAGAGAGTTGAGAAAAAGAGATAGAGCGTGAAATCTTCTAGACAACTTTTCTCTAGAAAAAACTTCTCCCCCGGCAAAACTCTCCCACGAGGGGCTCAATTCTTGCAAGAATTTGCACTGTCTTTCTCCCCAGACAAAGTGTTTTTCTTCTGTTCTTGCTCGGAACGCTTCCTCAATTTCTCACCTTATCACTCTATCTATCACAGTATCATTCGATCTGAATCACTCTCCCTCCTTGCATTTTCCTGTCTACCTTTGCTGCCTTCTTTCTCTATCCCTCGCCACCCGCTTTCTCTATCATTCTTCCGCTCTCTCTCATCTCTTCTCTTGCTTTCATTCCTCCCGCTGCCTCGTATCTCCGCCTACGCCCAGTCCAAGCTGGATCGAAGCATGCAATCCAGACTAGCGATTAAACACAATGAGGACGGCACACAGAAATCCCCCTGTTACGTTGCTCCTCAACTGGCTGCGGCTTCCATCGATCCGAAAAGTACGGAAGTACCATGAAATCTAGAATTGGAGAGAGAAAGAGCAGGACAGAGATAGAGATCGAGATAGAGAAAGAGAGAACGAGAGAGAAGAGATAAAGAGAGAACGAAAGAGAGAGAGTCAATGAGAGAGAAATAAAGAGAGAAATAGAGAGAAAGTGAGAAACAGAAAGATAGCGAGAAACGAAGAGAGAAAAGAGAGGATGAGAAACAGAGCGCGAGCGAGAAACAGAGAGAGACAGAGAGAGAGGGCGAGAAACGGAGAGAGAGCGAGAAACAAAGAGAGAAATAGACCCAAAGTGAGGAAAAGAGCGAGAGCGAGAGAGAACGAAGCGAGCGAGAAAGAGAGAGAAGGAGGAAAAACGAGCGAGAAAGAGAGAGAGGGGAGGAGAAAGAAGCGAGAGAGAAAGAGAGAGAAGGAGAAAGAAGCGAGCGAGAAAGAGAGAGGAGGAGAAAGAAGCGAGCGAGAAAGAGAGAGGAGGAGAAAGAAGCGAGCGAGAAAGAGAGAGGAGGAGAAAGAAGCGAGCGAGAAAGAGAGAGGAGGAGAAAGAAGCGAGCGAGAAAGAGAGAGGAGGAGAAAGAAGCGAGCGAGAAAGAGAGAGAAGGAGAAAGAAGCGAGCGAGAAAGAGAGAGAAGGAGAAAGAAGCGAGCGAGAAAGAGAGAGAAGGAGAAAGAAGCGAGCGAGAAAGAGAGAGAAGGAGAAAGAAGCGAGCGAGAAAGAGAGAGAAGGAGAAAGAAGCGAGCGAGAAAGAGAGAGGAGGAGAAAGAAGCGAGCGAGAAAGAGAGAGGAGGAGAAAGAAGCGAGCGAGAAAGAGAGAGGAGGAGAAAGAAGCGAGCGAGAAAGAGAGAGAAGGAGAAAGAAGCGAGCGAGAAAGAGAGAGAAGGAGAAAGAAGCGACCGAGAAAGAGAGAGAAGGAGAAAGAAGCGAGCGAGAAAGAGAGAGAAGGAGAAAGAAGCGAGCGAGAAAGAGAGAGAAGGAGAAAGAAGCGACCGAGAAAGAGAGAGAAGGAGAAAGAAGCGACCGAGAAAGAGAGAGAAGGACAAAGCGCGCGGGAGAAACAGCGAGGGCGAAAGAGCGAGGAAAGAGAAAAAGAAAACAAAAGAGAGGGAGTGAGTGAGCGCGAAAGTGCGAGAGAGAGCAGGAATATCCGGCGAGCAGTCCACCATTTTCGTAAGTCCGGCGAGCAGGAATATCGGCTTCGGCGATAGGGAATGTCGGGAACAACCAACGAGTGGACGACGAGTCCTTCCATCCGTAAACTGAGGGATAGATCGGTCGTGTCCTCTGATGTGGAGACCAAGGGAGGGAGCCCCGTAAACTAAGGGAAGGCCCAAGCAATCTCAACGGAGGCCAAAGACGAACAGAAATCCACCTTCTGCGCATCTCCACCGTTGTCGTCGGCCACTTGAACTCGGGAATTCCGGAACCAAAACGGCTTTCTTTCGGAACTACCACCGCAGAACCCGTTCCACGCTGATGCCCTATAAAGCCAATCATCAGGCTTTTCCAACAGAGTGCACTACCGGAGAACGAGACTGAAGAAGAGGAGGAGGAGGAGAAGAAGAAGAAGAAGAAGAAGAAGAAGAAGAAGAAGAGAAGAAGAACGGCGAGAGCCATGGCGGCAGTAAAAGAGCGGACGGAGGTGGCGGCGGCGGAAGTGAGGCAAGTCTGGGCGAGCAACCTCTACGAAGAGCTCCCCCGATTCATGAAAGCCGTGGAGCTGGCCCCCTTCGCGGCCATCGACACCGAGTTTCCCGGATTCGTCCATCACACCCCCTTCTCGGCGGAGTCCCGCGAGCGCTACGAGGACGTCCGGCGCAACGTGGACGGCATGCACATCGTCCAGCTCGGGGTGTCCTTCTTCGACCCGAACGGCAGACGCTGCACCTGGCAGTTCAACTTCAACGACTTCGACCTGTCCTCCCCGTCGCACCTGCGATGGGATGCGTCGGTGGAGCTGCTGAAGAACAGCGGAATCGACTTTGCGAGGACGAGAAGTGAAGGCGTCGACTCCGGCGATCTCTCCGAGCGTCTCCGGAAGAACCAATGGATGGGGATGCCGAAACCTGTCTGGGTCACCTACCACGGCCTGTACGACGTCGCTTACCTGGTGAAGCTTCTCACGGGGAAGCCCTGCCGCGGACGCTGCCCGAGTTCGCTCGCCTCGTCGGGTGCTGCCTCGGCGACGTCGTCGATGTGAAGCACCTGAGCCGATTCATCGGCGGATTCCATCTCGGGCTGTCGCGCCTGTCCGAGTTTTGGGGCGTGGAGGTGCTGGACGGGTGGGACGGGACGACGGCGCACCAGGCGGGAGTAGACAGCCTGCGTACGGGAGCCGTCTACCTGAGTATGTTGTCCAAGTTCGACGAAGACGAGACCGACGACGAATTCCACGGCGTCCTCTTCGGGATCGAGGAGGAGAAGATCGCCCCTCCTTCTCCTCCGCCTCCTCCTCGGTTTGTGAAGATCGGCCAACGCCTCGTTTACCTCTCCAAGCCCTGGCTTCCGCACGGCACGGGGGCGGGCTCGCAGGGTGTCCCCTGTCTTTGGCTTGGCCGTCCTCGTACGTCCTTCCCAGTCCAAGACTCCATGTAATCTCTAGTGTCCGTCTGTCTTCGGCTAGTTTTAGCAAACAGGAGAATTTTAAAGTTCGAAGCAGGACAAGCCTCTTTTTTGTCGGTGAATCTTTAAGGAACATGGAGTGAATATAAGCATTTTCTGAAAGGATAGTTGGATATTCTAGAAGATATCACGCTTGACTTTCTATATATAACCACCGGCGTTCATTTGATTCGCCTGTAATCGATCTGCCGATGTAAGACACATCCGTAGAAAAACACGGGAAGAGAGCGAGCAAGCAGGATTATAGATAGAAAGGGAGAGAGAAAGAGAGGGGGCGAGCGAGCGAGGGTGGGTGAGATAGATAGAAAGAGAGAGGCGGGGAGTGAGGTTGAGGAGAAAGAGAGGGAGAGAGATGGCAAGTAAGCGGGAGACCGAGGTTGAAAGAGAAACACAGAGAGAGGGAGGGAGGGAGACCAAGCGGGGGAAAGGAAACGAGGGTCGTAGAGAGGTCTAGAGACCGGGACTGAGCAACCCGGAACGAAAGAGAGACTGAGATAGACAGCGCGTTGGGAGGAGGTGGAGACAGAGCGAGCAAGAGAATGATGGAACGCGTGAGGGGGACACATGAGCAGGGAGAACGAGCGAGCACAAGGAATGGAGAGATAGAGCGGGCGAGGAGAGATGAAGAGACGGCGGGCAACCGGGAGAGCTGAAGAGAGAGCGAGCAAGTATTTATGTCTCGAGAGAGCAGGAGAGCGGGCAAGCGGGTAAGCGGGAGAGCTAGATACGGAGAGAGAGATCCAAAGAACGGTATGTTGGCAGGTCTCACACCCAGTCACAACTAGAAGAAGGAAGATAGAAAGAGAGCTAAAGCTTTGAACAAAAACTTGATATGGGATTCCTTGAACAAAGATAGAAAAGAGACATACAAAGTTGCTTATTTATAGAGGAAATGGAATGTCTTGGTCGTAACTGCCTTGCCATGAAAGGAAGAAAAACAAGGAGGAAATGGACGGAGTGGAAGAGAAAAGAAAGGCTTTGATGCCATAAGTCCCTCCTACTTTCCAGTCAAGTTTGAATAAGCCAGCAATCTGCCCCTCAAGCTTGACAGTCAGCGTGGACATTGCATAGTCCTATCTTCCTATGTAGTTGAATGAACTTTATTCTTCCAAGAGACTTGGTGAATATGATACCTGGTCTCAATATGTTTGGATCAATTATGGAACACAGGATTCTTTGATAAGGCAATTGCTGATTGTTGTCCGCCTTCAACTTCACAGAGATCAACTCAATGTCTTTTAGCTCCCCAATCAAAGGAGCCAGCCATATACCTTGACATGATGCAGTTGTAGCTGCAACATACTCAGCTTCGCATGATGAAAGTGCTTCTATCTTTTGTTTTTAAGATCCCTAGCAAATCAGATTTGGCCCATGAAAGAATAACATGACAGTTGTACTCGTCCTGTCTTTAGGATCTCCAGCATAATCAATATCTGAATAACCCATCAAAACATCTTCACCTCCATTCTCATAGACCAAACCAAACTCCAAGGTTCCCTTCACAAACCTCAAAATTTTCTTAGCAGCTCCCTTATGTTCAGCAGTTGGGTTCTCCATAAACCTGCTTATAAAACCAACTGAGAACATAATATCAGGTCTGGTATGGGTCAAATACCTTAGACTCCCCATCAAGCTCATGTACTCCTTGGAATTCACTGGTGGATGAACTTCATCTTTGTTGAACTTACAACGAGCTTCTAAAGGGATCTGAGATGGATTACAGTCCATCATCCCATGATACTCAAGCATCTTCATAGCATACCCCATTTGACCCAACTTGATCTTCCCAACTTCCTGGGTCACCTCAATGAAGTGAGCAGTCCAAGATCACTCATATCAAATTCTTCCTTCATCTAGGCCTTGAACTTCTCAATGTGATTTTTCACTCGACCTGTCACTATGAGATCATCAACATATACACCAATTAGTAATTAAAAATTTCCAGAGATTTTTTAATAGACAGCATGTTCTTGGGAACTCCTAGAGAACCCGAGAGAGAACAAACAATTGTCTAATTTGGTGTACCGAGCTTTAGGTGCTTGCTTCAAGCAATAAAGAGCTTTCTTTAACTACATCACCATATGCTCTTTTCCCATCTTGACATATCCTTCAGGTTGCTTCACATAAACTTTTCTCTTCTAAGTCACCATTCAGAAATGCACACTTGACATCTAAATGATGAACAGGCCAACCTCCATGTGCTGCAAGAGATATTAGTACTCGAATGGTCTCCATCTATGCAACTGGTGCAAAGACTTCTTCATAGTCAATCCCATGCTTCTGAACATAACCCTTTGCCACTAACCTTGCTTTGTGCCTGATCACATCCCCTTGAGGGTTCCTCTTCACCTTGTATACCCACTTGAGGCCGATGGGTGTACAACCAGGTGGTGGAGAGATCATCACCCAAGTGTCATTCTTCTCAATAGCTTCCATTTCTTCCTTCATAGCACGTCTCCATACTTCTAGCTTTTTAGCTTCATGATAAGTGGCAGGCTCCTCCTGAGTAAAATGTAACTCAACAGGATCAATGTCGATTTCTTCAGAATTATCATATACCTCTTCAACATTTCTAAATCTTCTTGGGGAATCTTCCTCTGTGATTGGATGACTGATAAGCCAAAAGACGGGGTGAATTTATGCAATTTTAAACCCTTGTCGTTCTCAATTTTAGCTTATACAATAAAATTTATAAAAACTCTATTGAAGATGTGTAGTGAGAAGTACAAGTGTCGTCCAAAGGAAGCTAGTAAGGAATCCAATTGATGTTCGTCTTGAATAATTTGAACCTAATTGGGGTTAATTTAATATTCAATAGAGATTAAATCACCCTAATGAGAAATTTGGGGTAGAAGAGATGAGAGGAGTAGATGAAATAAGGGGCTCTAAGTTGAATTAACTGATCCAATTGACAGGATCAAAGAATTCAATCAGAGAGATTAGGAAAAAAATTTAGACGTGTTTTGGTTGGTTCTTTAGGTTTGACAATTCAGTAATAACTACTCTATTGGATAATGAAATGGAAAATTTAATATCCTAGAATGTTAACCCTTTTTATAAGTTTTTTTATAGTTTCTTTTATATGCACTTGGAATAGCTAGGAAATCTCTCAATTTCTCCTCTAAATCCTAGTCAGGGCTTGTACATTCCGCTCAAGCCAAGCGATTTAAAAGTTCAGACAGGGATCAAGAAGAAAGATTAAGAAATTCAACTAACATCCAAAATACACCAAAAGTTTAAATACAAAGAAGGAAAAAGTACCAAATAGGTTGATCCAAGCTGGAGCTCCTCTCTGTCTTGCAGTTGTGATAGAGCACCATCAAGAATGACCCTCTCCTCTCGAAATTCAGGTTTTATACCTAGGTAAAATGGCAAAAATTATCATTTTACCCCTAATTAGAAATTAATTTATATCTATCGATATAAGCTTGATCTCAATGATCCAACCATATAGATAGAAAAAGGGGATCAATACGAGCAAATCCATAAAAAAATCACCTCAATCGGACTTCTAGATCAAAAGTTATGAATAAATGAATAAAACCAATATTAACCATTGGATTTAAACCCATTTAATTTTAAATTACTTTTTAATTTGCGTGCCGATGTGTCGCCCTCTTATTGGGCCGCAATTTTTCAACTTCCCTAGGCGGGCTTCTTCCCGTTGCGCCACGTACCCCCTGGCGAAAATAAAACCAAAAAACAATTCAAAAGTCGGGAATTGCATCAGTTTTGATACGCATATAAGTGTGCGTCTGTAGTTGTCTTCATCGAATGAAAATAGGCCACGTCACCGCCCATGCGTGTGCTTAGCATGCGTCGCACGGCCAGTAATCATACCGCATAGTGGCTCCATCACTGCCCGCCGTTGGATTCTCATCCGACAGCTGTGATGAGGCCACGTCGTCGCCCCCAGATGTCGCCCTGACATTTACATATAAGTCCTTTGCGAAACAAAAAATTTGCCGCCCGACGCCGCCCAAAAGTAATTGTGTATATGCCCCTTGCGCACTCTCTCTCCTCTGGTTTCTCTTAAAAACATTAAAAAATATATTAAATAATTGCAATAAAACCCCATCACATTTTAAATCATATCTTTACGCCTGCAACCACGACCGAGAGTTGTTTTGAGGGTATCATTGCAACAAAACTTTACAAAAAGGCCCTTCAAAGTTTGAAAATAATGTTAATACTCTTTTTTTTAATTTCGAGATTTATTTGAAAATAATATATTTCGTCTTCAAATAAATCTCAGCAAAATCTTAAACAATCCTAGAAAATTCTAGAAAATTTTATGATTTATCCCTGTACTGATAAATCTCAAAATTAAATATTAAACTTGTCGTTTTCATTCAAAATCAATCATTTCAAGCTCAAATAAATCCCTTAAAATTCATAGAATTAACAGAAAATTAGGGAAAAATTAGAAATCACTTGAAAACAGTATTTTCATGTAAATCATTGATAACAACCCTATTTTAAGCTCTTTAACTGCATAAAATTGTGCTAATAGCATGAAATAAAGACCGAATTTAGGGTGTTATCATATACCCCCCTACTTAGACATTGCTAGTCCCTTAGCAACATCTAGGTATTTTACCAAATTATCATTTTTTCATCCTGTAGGTCAAAGCAAGAGTGTTGGAAGTGTTGAGTATATCAATCACAAGCTGAGATAAAACAATAAATGACAGTTTGGATACCTAAGTAAATGAAAAGGGAGCGTACTTGTTGCTAGGTGTGATGCTATACTCCTAAGGTAAACTCGCTCCACTCATTTGAAGATGGCCTCACATCTCTCGCAAGCAAGATCACTCTCTCCCAGGGTGGTGGCTACCTAGTACTTGTCTCTCCATTAGCTTTTCTCCTACCCAAGAATATGAGAAGCCATTTCCTCCTCCTGTTGAACACAGAATATGGAAGATAATAGGAAGAATATATGGTGGAGTTGTAAAGACTGTGATAGGGAAGATGGAAACCTTGTGAAGTGGTTAGGATAAGCGTTAACAATGAGATAAATGTACGGTTCAATAGGTGTGGTGCTACCGAAGATAACCTACTCCCAAGATTTTAGAAGAAGTGAGAGAGATAGAAAAGATATGACCAATATGATGATTCATACACGTAGACCAATCTACCATGAATGGGATATTAACATAGGAAATTCATACATGTCAAAACCCCCCTCTCCTTTTTTTTTCAACTCTATTTTTCTCTTTCTTTCTTCTTTTTTTATTTATTTTTTTTATTTCTTTTTTTTATAGAAGAGGGGTATGACAAAAATAAGACATCTTCTGTCCTATGAATGGTTTATAAACATCTTATCACAACTAACATGAATGGCATATCAATCACATTGGTCAAGTTAGAAAGGAAAGAAGAATAAGATTGAGATAATGCAGATTGAATTATGGACAGAAAAAGAGGCGAAGAGGTGATATCAGCTTGATACCGTGGAAAGGGAGATAGAAATACTTGGGAGATAGGTATATCTTCAATAGTGGAATCGAAGTGATGAGCGATAGAATGTAAAATATGCTGGAAAAATGAGGTGATTGGATCAAGTTGTTATGGATAGGATTTGAAGTGTATGGAACAATGAGATAGGTGAAGACAACACGTTCTGTGCCTAGGATTTGGAAAGTGACCCACTCCTATTATGAAATAAGAGTAGGCTAATGGAGAGAGAAAATATATAAGTGGGATCGGCTATTTTGAGCTGATGGAATGGGGGATCTCAATTCACTCATCACTCTCCTTTGAAGCATAGAGCTTCTACCCATAGACTTTCCATTATCTAATCACCTACTAGACACCCTCCCCAATTTGAAATTGAACCCACATTGCTCAAAATCATGTGTGTTGCACCTCAACATGTTCTTGATCCGTTTTAGGAGCTTAACTTCTCTACACATGTTCCCAAACCACTGGATGAAAAATATGATTCATGTATGTGCATGTTAAAGATGGTTAAAAGCAGGTTCAATTCATGTAATATTCTTTTAAAATTAAATGCATAAGTCACCGTTTGCCATATAATATGAACTAGCTCCCCCCTACTAGAAGATGCATAGTTCTCAATGCATATCTAAGAAAATAACTAAAAGGAAAATTGAGGGAGAGGATGGCAAACAGTGGGGATGGACGTGTGGCTCGCCATTGAGATGATAGATATGAAATTATGAATAAGTTGTGTTGCGTCATACATCATGATTGCTCCAACTTGTTCAATATCCTGATCAAAAAATAAAAACACCACAACAAGACTAATAGAGGTTACACATAAAAATAAATGAGAATGTACCTCCGTCTTCATAATCATCCTGCATCTTCCAATCCCAGGACTATCTTCTTCAAATATAACATCTCTACTGAGATGGAGCTTCTTTATCTCAGTGTCATAGAATTTATAAGCTTTAGTTCCAGTCACATGCCCAATAAAAACCATAGGTCTGCTTCTATCATCCAGTTTCTTTAATCTTTCTCCCGACACCTTCACATTGACAAGAGAACCAAACACTCTCAAGTGTTCAATGTTTGGCTTAATCTCTGTCCAAACTTCATAAGGAGTAACCCCGTCTAGACATTTAGTAGGAGAACGATTCAAAATGTAAACACAAGTGCTAACTACCTCACCCCAAAGCTCATGAGGTCGTAGCTTCTCCTTCAACATGCTTCTTACCATGTACCATAACAGTTCTGTTTCTTCTTTCAACCACGCCATTTTGCTGTAGAGAGTACGGAGCTGAGAATTGTCACTTGATTCCATTTTCAACACAAAAGGATGAGAATTCAGAGAAAGAGAATTCCCCTCCTTGATCAGTTCTGAGGCATCTTATCTTCAGGCCTTTCTCAGCCTCAGTAAGATCCTTGAATTTTACAAAAGCTTGAAAGGCCTCACTTTTCTCCATTAGAACTGAAACCCACATTAGTCTAGAATAATCATCAACCAACAACAAAAAATACCTTCTTCCTCCAAAAGTGGCAGGTGATATTGGTCCACACATGTCAGCATGAACAAGCTCCAAGGGCTGGCTAGCCCTGAATGATGTTGTAGAAGGAAATGGACGTCTATGCTGCTTGCTAGCAACACAATCTCTACAATGATGATCTGGGATTTCAAGCTGATGAAGGCCCTTCACAATCTCCTGCAATGATAACTTCTTCAAGGATTCAAAATTCAAATGTCCATACCTCCTATGCCATGTCCAAGCCAAATCTATATTGCTCTCTACAACCATACAACTTGTTAAGCTTGTTAAGCTAACTATTGGGCCCAAGGCCTTTGTAATTATGATAGCTAACTCTAGGGGATTAATGGAATCACTAACCTAGTTAGGGAAATCTGACCAGCCCACTAAGGGCCCATTAACAGGCTCATTAAGGGCCCATTAATGGTCTACTATGGGCCCATTAAGGGCCCATATTATCAGTCCTAATACAAGGCCCTAAATGGGCCTTTATTAAGGACACTTATCCTGATCTGTTTCAGATCAGGATAAGACTTCCAACGGCTAGAATTCTGGCCGTTGGAATCTGTTAGGGCCTTGACAGACTGTCAGGGCTCCAACGGCTATAAATTTAAATTTATAGCTGTTGAAGACAGAGGGACTTTTTCAGTCCTTTCACTGTGTTTTCTTCATGTATAAAAAGGGGAACTTTGTGCAGTAATAGTCACCTTTTTGGCCCCCAAAACTTGTCTCTACACTCTCTCTCTCTCTCCTGTGCAACTTTCTCTCTACACAACTTATCACAGGATTCAACTTCAGCAAGTAGAGACACCCTATAGTCTTCTTCACCTTTATTAAGCGAAGCCCTTGCTGATCATAAATAAAGAGAAAACCTGCCTCCATCATCGTCTTACGTCCTTGTTCATCCAACTGTCCAAGACTCAAAATATTAGATATTAATCTTGGAATATAGAGGACATTACCGAGCTTCATTTGTCCTCCATCTTGACCCTTCAAGAGAATGCTTCCTCTTCCATAAATCTCCGTTGTAGACCCATCTCCAAATCTTATACAACCAGCTACATATTCATTTAGCTCTTGGAAGAAACTTCGATCACCTGTCATATGATTACTTGCTCAGGTGTCTAGATACCACATCCCTTCTTCTAACTGCTCCTCATTAACTCCTTGGAGAAGAACATCATTAGGACCTTCAACAACCGCCATAAGAAGTGTTGATGGTTCCTTCTCATCAACATCAGCAACGTTCGTCCTCTCCTTGTCTCTACGACATTCATAAGCAAAATGTCCAAGTTTTTCACAATTGTAACATCTCACCTTGGACTTATCGCGGGGCTTTTGTTTGTCATGGTTATCATAACCTCTTTCGCCATATCCTCTTCCTCTGCTTCTGCCACGGCCTCTTCCACAACCTTGACCTCTTCCACAGGAGCTTTCGCCATCGTACTTCTTGATTTTCCCCATTGCTTTATCCAAAAGCACCTGCTCATCTCTTTTGACTCGACGATCCTTGATCTTGTCCTCATGGAGCTTGAGAGATCCAACAGCTTCATCTAATGTCATAGCATCGATGTCGGTGAATTGCTCGATTGCTGCTGTGACAACATCAAACTTAGCCGGCATAACACGAAGAAATTTGGCTCCGATGACCTTTTCTTCAATGAATTCACTAAGACCTCCCATCTTGGTGACAACTTCAGAGAGCTTCCCTGCAAAGTTAGAAAAAGTCTCATCGTCACTCACCACGAGTGTCTCAAATTGCTTCCTTAGGGATTGAATCTTTGTCTTTATCACTCGATCAACACCAACATTCTTCTTGTGCAAATTTCCCACGTCTCCTTTGCCTTTTTCTTGATATCAAGCTGCTTGGTGATCCCCTCTGAGATCACCCCAAGCATGGTAGAAAAAGCTTGTCAATCTTTTGTCCTCGACATTGCTCCGGTCTCAACAGCATCCAAAAGTCCATGTGCCTCCAAAAGGACTTCCATTCTCATTGCCCAATACGAGTAGTTAGTTTTTGAAAGCATAGGAAAATTATTACCCGGTTCGGTTAGAGACTTGACGGTCATCGCAGTAGAAGTCATGACTTTCCCCTCCATAGGTGATGCATCGTCAGCTTGAGATGTAGCTTGACTCCTCTTGGGAAGCATGGTAGCTTCTCCCTTCTCCTTCTTGGATCAATAACCTGGCTCTGATACCAATTGTTGGCAGGTCTCACACCCACTCACAACTAGAAGAAGGAAGATAGAAAGAGAGAGCTAAAGCTTTGAACAAAAACTTGCTATGGCATTCTCGTGCAGAAAAGAGACATACAAAGTTGCTTATTTATAGAGCGAAAGGAATGGCTTGGTCGTAACTGTCTTGCCATGGAAGAAAGAAAAACAAGGAGGAAATGGACAGAGTGGAAGAGAAAACAAAGGCTTTGAGGCCATCTGTCCCTTCTACTTTCCCGTCAAGTTTGAATAAGCCAACACGGTATTCCTAGATAGATAGGTAGGGAGTTAGAGAGTGGGAAGGGAGAGAGATATATATAGAGAGCAATGGACAGGCAAACAGATAGAAAGCGAGGAAGCACGATAGAGAGTGAAAGAGAGCAACGGCGAGGGATTTGCTGATTAAAAGTGGGAGAGAGGAAAATGATGGAGCGAAAGGGTGTGAGGAAGAGCGAGAGAGTGTGAGAGAGACGGAGAGGGAGTCGGAGCGAGGCTTTCAGATACCGAGAGAAAAATGTAGGAGATAGTTTGTGAGAATGAGTCGGATGGAGGAACAAAAAGGAAGGTATACAGTGAATCAGATAAAGAGAGAGAAATGGAAAAAGAAACACAGAGAGGGATAGAGCAAAAAGTTGAGAAAGAAATTCAAAGACGACTGAGATAGAGATGGAGAAAAAAGTTTAGATATAAAGGGGAAAAGAGACGCAAAGAGGAATGGAGAAGTTAAGTTGCGAGAGAATGGATGTTGGAACCTAGCTCTCTCGCTTCAACAACTCACTGAGAGAAGAGAATCACATGCACTCACTCTCTTGATCTTACACAGAGAAAAAAGGCTTTAAGCCCTCACTCACTTGATCACAGATAGAAAAACAAGATGCAAGAACACTTTGAGAGAGATAGGAACCTTGCTGCACACAGCATACTACAACAATGAAAACTCCTACATATTTATAGGCACTCCCCCATAACTGCCTATGGACTTAAACAAACCCTGACCACACACCTGCCCATGTGCTTGGTCTTCAAAGACACCAGTCTTTAGCTCCTAAAAATCAGCTCCTGCCTCCACATCTCCTTAGGCCATGCTGACTTGGTTACTTCTTGATTTATTCAAAAATATCGACTCCTAAAATAACTGAGTCAATATTAACTGTCCAACAATGGACAGAGAGAATGAAGGAGAGAGCGATTGGGAGGGAAGAAATAGAGGAAGGGAGAGAAGAGAGGAAAAGATGGACAGAGCGAGTGAGGAAGAGGGAAAAAACACAGGAAAGGAGATAAGAGCTAGAGGAGGTGAGCAATACTGATCTACCATCATTGGTGATCAACTACGTATCTAATGGTGAGAGGCAGGGCCAGTGGGGGCAAATAGATGTAGAAAACCTAGTCTACCAATGGGCAATGAGATAAAAAATAATGATGAATATGTAAGTCAAGAAAGCAAAGATCTCACTTACCTTGTTGTAAGTTGTCCTATGTGCCAACTGGTGCTGCCTCTTTCCGGTCCTTGACTGCAATTCAATTACTTGAAGCATTTGCTCGTTGAATGTAAGAATGGAGCCAAGTGAGATTCTGAATGACCAGATCACTCTATTTATCATTTTTGGGAACAAAACCCAAAATGCCCCTTTACAAAAACGGAAAGATCTATTGGTAGATGAAAGGCCTAGATAAACTTGTTCCAACGCATTCAGCCCATTTGATTGTGTGGTGAACTTGGCCTAATAAGCCCATCTGGGCATCTTAAATAGTCTATTCTCAAAGACAAATTGGCGAATGTTTATAAGTTGTTGAATTTGTCTTTTTTTTATGCCAATCAAGGCTTAATAGAATATTATATGGTGGTTCCAAGGCTTAACAGATAAAGAAGATTTTAATTGTATTTCTTTATGGAAACAGCATGTGATTGCTGGCACAAACATAGTGGTCTCTGAACAGGACCAGGAATCCATTCTAATTTGGATCTTGACATGTCATTGTTTTCTAGCATACGCATCTCACTGGGAAGTTAGTGGGTTATTAGTATTTGGCTTTGTCTTTTATCATCGGTTGCATCCACAGATGGTTTAAAGTATATTTCTTGATTGTATCTTGCAGACCTTGGAAACATAACAAATTATTCTCCCAACCCTTGACTGATAAAAAAATTACATTTCAATGGAAATACTTAGAGAGAAGCTAGTTTAGTTCAAATTTTAGAGTATTTTATATTCTAATATCTGATTATTTTTTGAGTTGTGTGGATTTTAGATGTTAGGACTCACACAAGAATGGTCCAACTTCTTCAATGTACCCTCCTTTTGTCTGATTAACTGCCTTGCCCATCGGGATAAAGATATAGTGATAGAATAAATGTATAACCAGGGAAGAGTTGGTATTTTTTACTTTCGTAGATACTTTATATAAAAAAAATGCAATAAATATTATCATATTAGCGACTTTTTATTTGAAGTGTTCAATTATACTACTAAAGGTTGTTGTAAAATATTTGCTTACAATGATAATCATGTTTTATACTTATCAAAATGATAAATCCCCTCAAGGAATGCAGGTTTGTTTTACTGAATTTAGATGTTAGTAGAACTAAAAACAAAATTATTTGGTTGTCTACATTAGCTTAGCTCTTTTTTTTATCATTGGCAAAAACATGGTCCTCGGTAAGAGTGATCCAGCCTTGCCCAGCATGCCACCTAGGGGGTTTTATATAACTCAGGTTGAGTGTTCAGAAAATTTTATAGACGTCGAGTGAACGTAGAATATCTCAAAAACACACGTACCCGCTAGTCCATGCTCCTGATGCAAAGGAAAAGAATTCAATAGTGATATCGATGCACGTCACAATGGAGACCTCAAGTGCCAGCAGTTCATTCGTATCCCCCAGAATTGGCAATGCATGGAGCAGGTGTTATGTTTGCGCTCATCCTGTATCATATTGGAGCTTCGTGAAGTGTACAACGTCTAGGTGGGATATCACAATTCTATTTGAATATATGGGTATTTCTATGATCATAGCTTAATTTAATGAGAGGCTAAGTATTTTATGTAGTAAACATATTTAAGATATCTGATGTTTAGGATATCACAATCAGGAAGGAAGCTCTTATTTTGTGAGTCAACCATGACATATGATAGTGATAGTGGCAAGGAATGATGATATCTTAATGACACTTGTGAACCTAGACCTATGCCATTAAAGCTAAAAAATATGTCACTTATTAATGTTTTCCCAGATCATGATTCTTGGTGAATAGAGGTAAATGATGAAATGGCAACCAAGCCAATAATTTTTTTAGTTTAAACTACCATGAAATTATAACTTAGGATGTTTAAGAATCTCGCCTCCTTTGTTAATTATAGCTTTTTATCCAAGTGAAAAAAAATTCTTATACAACCCATGGTGTCAGATATGGGCAGTTTCAAAAACTAAATATCAACATTTTATCTGAATCATAATGGAGAAATTAGTATATAAAGCTATTTAATTGATAGATCAATATTTTGAGAACATATCCAATATCTGATTTGGGCTCATTCACAAAAGGGAACACTGTGGAGAGGATAAAACTAGTTTTCATGTACATTGTATTAGAAAGCAATGTCAGATGAATTTTTAAAGGGTAAATTAGATAGAGGGAACAAGAGGGATAAGTGATAACTTGCATCCTTACTCTGAAATTCAGGCCTAAGTTAACCATTTTAAGGTATTTTAATCATGAAATTGATGCATGTTATCATGTTGTGTGGTCATTTTAAGAGGATCCTACTATTTAGAAGGGAGTTCCCAAAACTTCATTTAAAAAAGAGACTTCCCTTTCGTTTTTAAGGAATTCATGCATTCAAGGACTTAGGAAGCCTCTTCAGTAAATACTTCTTCAGCCAGATGTTAAAGTTTATGTCAAATGTCATCAGTATAATATTTTTTTTAACAAGGTTAAAGTTCTTTTTTTGATATGCTCAAAATTCCAGGGAGGGGGGATGCAGAACAGTAAAGAAAAGAGCTAATGAGAGGCACATATTAGTGCTCCATTGAGTGACATGGCGCAAGGGGAGGTGTGCAGATTGAATCCGATGGCGTGCAGACTCAAGGCGACGGTGGGCAGACTCGACTTACTTCTCCCGCGCGTTCCTTTACTTTCTCTCTTTTGAGTAAAATTGTAAAAAAAGGGGTAGGGCCGATGTGTCTACGTCCAAGCCGTTGGGTCCCTCGAAAGGGAGATCCGACGGCCGAAAACCCATGGAACCCCTCCCCCCTAATACGCTGTTCTTCGTTTAGTTGAATCATCCCCGTTTTTTTTTAGTTTCTTGGCGGAGACGCGGTCAGAAAACCAGCTCCCTTCGCCTGGCGGTGATCCTCGGGGCCCTTGTGACGCGATCGGAGAAGAAAAACTCCACCGGCGAGTCGCTCAAACCCCGGGTACGTGAAACCCTCCGGAAAAATTACCTTTGCCTCTCCTTGTGTCGTCCTTTTACTTCAACCTCAATTAGCATCGAGGAGGTTCAAGAAGAAACTTGGGAGAAGGTTATCGGTGAGAAATCCGAGAGGAGCACGCTAGATGAACTAGAATTTCCATTTTTTCTTTAATAGACCCTTCATTTACATCCACATTCTCGATCGCGTATCTTCTCCTCATTCCACGATTTCTCTGTCGTTTTCCGTCTGATTCGCGCGATCTTGGGCTCGACAGAATGTTCGTTTCATCTCTTTTCTATCTAAACATATACATTGCCCAATATCAGCTCACCTATTCTTCTTCTCCAATCGCTTAAAAAAATCAATACCGATATCTGACGTTTTTTTTTCTGATTTCGACGCTAACTCCCTGAGGATTTGACCTGTACTCACCACCATGCTGAATCATTAGTTCAGTGAGTCAGAATTATAATTTGACACTGGAGCGTGTATTCTAATTGCAATTAGAATTCACACGACTGCGCGCTCGCATTTGTCAATAAGAGAGATAGGTAAAAAGAGGGGGAGAGAGAGAGAGAGAGAGAAAGACAGAAAAAGGGAGATAAAGAGAGGAAGAGGAAGATAGAGAGAGAGAGAGAGAGAGGAAGACAAAAAGAGAGAGATAAAGAGAGAGAGAGAGAAAGACAAAAAGAGAAAGATAAAGAGAGAGAGAGATAAACGAAGAGAGAGAGATGAAGATAGAGAGAGAGAGAGCTTAAAAAGAAAGAAGTATAATTTACCCTTTAAAAAGAGGGAGGGACAAGATGGAGGTAACATTAAGGAGAGGGTATATTTAGGGAGACAGATGAAAAGAATGAATAGAGATGTAGCCTGTGAGAGTGATGAGTGAGGAAATCAGAGTGAGAGAATATAAATATGTGAGATGTAGTCCAAAGCCCATTTTTTAGGCCCATTAACAACTTGTGGCCAACAAAGGAGATCTGCAAGAAAGTACATAGAGGCCCACAAAAATCCTTTAACAGATTTTTCTCAGATAGGATCCTTTGACGAATTCTTTTGTGACAAAATCCTCTAACAAAATCTTCTTCGGCCATAATCTGAAGAATATCTCTGATCCAGCTTGTCAAATCAACAGATATTCAAGAGCCACACAAATATTTCAGAACATATTGTGCAGGCCCCAGAATCTAGCTTATCAGGCTATTGATGCTCTGTTTTAGCTTTTCCATGTTCTTTTTCTTGATCTTTTGAGTTTTCCTTCAATGGATACTGTCATGATGGACGACCCTGAAATTGTTGTGGCCTATATAAGGGCTTCATGTACCCTTGAATGATAATTATTGAAGTGTATGGTTTTGCTGAAATTCATATAGGGTGCTTCAGTGCTTGTAGATTCCAGCACAACCCCTTGTGGACTCAAGGGTTGGAAAAGCAAGTTTTGTTGATTCAAGACTTGGCTACTTCAAGTAGAGCAAGGCTTGTGGATTAGAGTCTTGTTCCTACATTGTTTGTGTACTAAGGCTGCATCAATAAGGATGTTGAGGAAGAGAGACATTGAACACAGGTGAGAATAATAATTAGAGAGATTGAAAGAGAAAGGGAGGTATAGAGAGAAAGGAAGATGAAACACAGTAGTAAACGAGAGAGGGGAACAACGGAAGAGGAGAGACCAAAGATAAATATGTAAAATTATACATAACAAGAGAGAAAGAGAGAATAATGCATAGGGAAAGAGAGAAAACCATTTAAAGAGAGAAAAACCAAAACAATTGTAACTCATTCTAAAGAAGCCTCATGACATAATTTCACTGTAGATAGTCTCCACTATTGATTGCTGATAATAGTCTAATTGGACACTGACTCACAGATGTACAAACTTTATATGCAACAAAGATCAAGTATCCACAAACAAAATGATGATGCAAAAACTCAAACCCTCAAAAAGGTGGGTTAATACACCATTCTTGATTAGGTTTATTAAAAATGCCACTTATAGCAGGGAAAATGGATACTGGATTAGGTTCAAAACATGCTAAAGCTGATATGAAGAACATAGCCTTAAATGGAACCACATCTCTCTGAAGGCAACTTCTTCATCTTGTACTTGCCCTGGCTTGACTTAAGGTTTAAGTGAGCTCCATTCTTTATAGACGTTTTTTGGAAGCTTCTATAGAACCTCATCTAGTAAAACCAGTAAACTTGTAGAAGTCGATAATGTTGTAGGGACAACAGAATATTACAGCAGACTCAAATTAGATATAATGTATTCAATAGGAATATAGAATACTCCATGGTCCAAAATATTATAGAAGACTCTAGATATTTGACCAAGTCAACACTCCAATTGTCATAAGACAAAACCTAGAAATACCAAAATACAAAAGTCATGAGAAGTTTGCACTATCATCAGTAATGCAAAATTAATAATTTATATTTCTCTCAATAATTAGCGGTTTAATAACAGAAACAAAAATTCAATATTATCATTAATCTATTTTGGACTTTTCTACCCTTGTATTATATGAACCATCGCAATATGTGGTTTCCTTCACAACACAAGCTCCCTTGTTCATTCTATCTTGAAAGGTTCTGCAAAAAAATCTCAAGTGAAAATCAGTCTCATGTGGAAAACACAAGTTGTTCCATTGTTCAATAGATACAAATCACTATTTATAAGTAATTAAAATTCTTTACCAAAGCCATTCCTTGATTCAAATAGAAATATTTAAAATAATCAACAATATCAAATTCATGGCAAACCAATGATTAGGTGATAGCATTTTTATTTTGTTTCTTTAAGAATATTTTTCCCTGAATTAGAAGAAATAAAATTCCCAAGGGTCAATCATATGAACTCAAAACATTATTTTATTATCAAATATTACCACATGATGGATTTAAAGAGTATACTGCACAAATCCATCGATGGAAATATGTCTACTTAAAACCACATCTAAACAATAAGAACTTCGACTTGACTGGCATCTGAAACTCATCTTATCAATAAAGCCTCAAGAATATTTTCTTTATTCAAGGGACTCAGCGCACAAAATATTTCATTCATTATAATTTTTCAAAGATTTTGTCATTTGTCCCTAATATCATGATGACATGTATGTATTCCACTACGAAAATGAAAATTCAACCATATTGGCTCAACTTAGAATAGTAAATAAACTAACTTCTAAAAGAATCCAAAGAGGGGACCCAGGAACAACAAGGAAACATATCAAAAAGTTGAATCAGGCAAACCAGAGGTCTTTGTGGGATTGCTCGAGCCATAGTGAATATTGCAACGATTCATTGCCAAAAGTTCTTGAAGTTTTGACAAAAAGGAAAAGTACAATAGATAATAAATGATAATAGAAGAAGAAGAACAATAGAAAAAGAAGAAAGAGCGGGACAGAGAGAGAGAGAGAGAGAGAAACAAAGAGAAAGAGAAAGAGAAAGTGAGAGAGTCAATGAGAGAGAGAGATAGAGAAAGAAAGAGAAAGAGAAAGAGAAGAGATAGAGCAAGAAAGAGAGAAATAGAGAGAAAAGGGAGAAAAAGAGAGAGAGAGCGAGAAACAAAGAGAGAAAAATAAAAAATATAAAATACGAAAATTAACTATATAATAATTACTAGAACATCTATAAAATTCTATAAAAATATATTCTTAATCTCTCCTCATAATCAAACACTTACCTAGTATATCATAGTTTGATAATTACATGGTTCATCCCTATCTATATTATTGATATAGATAAGTACTTCTCTAGCTCACCTATCTATACTTAATTAAATAATCTCTCCTTAGCTATAAAATTTATTCATCTTCTTCCTTCTTCTGTCCTCTTATTAAACTACTTACTTTAATTAAATACTTATATATCTCTTCACTAACTACAATACTATCATCCTTAACTATATTCTCTAATATCCTACTTATTTATTATCCTTAGTATCTACGCCTAAGTAAGGATAATATAGGATATTTTCCCTTCTCTACATCTCTTATTAAAATAATAGTCCCTCTACTTACTAATTACTTATCTCTTCTTATACTTACTATCTTTAGTATTGTTGTTATTATATATTAATGACTAACAACTTACTCATCGAATTATCCCCAAAGGCCAGTCCCTGTGGAGACGACCTTACTCGCAACTATACATTCCTGAGTAAGTATACAAATTAAAAAAGAATATTTGATTGAACCGAAAATAATAGCAACAACAAATTGAACACCCATTTTTGCTCCCATCAACGATCTACCATCTGTCTTCCTATCCTAGAAACTAGTCAATTGCCCACATTAAATATAACAAAACTTATAAAGGGTTGGAGGAGAATACATAGTCATCCCTCCATGGGTGAGATAAACAACGGCGGACGATCTACCATCCATCCTCGTCTCCTCTAAACTAGTCAATTGACCACTTCAAAGATAATGAAGCTTATTAAGGGTTGGAGGAGCACACCTAATCATCCAATAAACAATGGATGACGATCTACCATCCATCCTCCTATCCTATACTCTCACTGATTAAGAAGCTCACCTGATCGTCTCACAGCTCAGGATGGAAGGGGCCAATTGACAGGCTTCGCATACCAACTTACTAGCATCGACACCATTAAAAATTGTTGGAAAACACAACTTCACAAGTTCAAAGGCTGGATGACCACTACGCCTTTGCAGAAACTAAGTCTTGTCTACAGCCTGAGGTAACTTTTTTAAGGAGAGGCAAATAGTGGGACAATCTTCCAAGAGCAAGCCATCTTCCCTGCTAACAGATGAAATCCTCTCCACGGACACCTTGTCACAAAAGAAACAAACATTACTATCAAGTATGAATGTACATCTAGTATCACGAAGTAATCTTTGTAATTATATCAATTGCGCATTAAGCTCTGGCACATGTAAGACCCCTTTAGAGTGCATGCATGGTTGATACGAACATCACTGGTGCCAATCATCACTTCTATGCCGTCCCCTATCGTAAGCTCTTTACTTGGTTTATTGATAGATGAATATGTAATAAAATGGGAGCTAAGTGGAGTCATATGGTTAGTAGCGCTCGTGTCTAAAATCCAGTAACAACCAGAGTTAGAGAATTTTTTTACTCCAAGTAGCGCATAGCTCTCACCTGAACGTGCAAGAGATGTGGAACTCAATAGTTCTTTGATCTGTCGCATGTTTTCTTTCAGTTGTTGCACGTCATCTCCTTGCTCTTCAGCCGACACTCCCTCACAGATGATGTATCCCCAATCTCCGTAGGTTGGGTAGTGATGACAAATGCCCTTTTTTATTATTGTTGACTCTTCTGAGTCAGTTTCCAACAGTTTTCTTTAGTATGTCTTCTCTTCTCGTAGTATACACAGAACCTATCATCCCTTGGATCAGCTTTAGATCCTTGAGACTGACTTGAGTTGGCGCCTTGTTACCGAGAACTAGTACCTCCTCCAAGGTTGTTGCCTTGAGAAGATTGGGTCTTTCTTTTGGAAAATGTAGCTGAATTTTCCTTAGATCCATCTAGTCTGATCTTCATCCTTGTCTCTTCCTCCACAAGCATCCTAGTAGCATTATCTAGATCAGGCATTGTCTCTTTGTGGAGAATCTGGCTACGTACATTTTCATACTCTTGGTTGAGGCCCATTAGAAAGGTAAACATCCTCTGCTTGAGAGTGTAATGGCGTTCACTTGAATTTGGATTATCGACTGGCCAATAATAGTCTATATCCCTCCAGATCGCTATCAATTTGCAGGAAAAGGTCATTGTTGTTGAATTTCCTTGCTTGGCTCGTGAAGCTTGAAACATCAGATCATAGAACCTCCAATCATTCTTCTGCTTTGCAAAATTCTTTGTAATGTCTTCCCACATAGTTATCACATTATCAACATACAGAAAGTTATCTGCCATATCACTGACCATAATCCCCAAAATCCATTGACGAATGAAAGATTCCTTAGACTTCCAGGTTTTGTAATGGGGTTTCCCTAAGTCAATGGGATCATCAATAAAGTAATCTGAGAGGAATCTCACTTCCAATGACAACACATGCTTACGCCATTGAAAGCATTTTCCCCATCAAACTTCATGGGAATATCTGGTAATACAAAAGTAATCTTTTCTTCACAGCTACCATAGCTGGTGAGTTATCTCGTGCCTACTTCATTGTTGGCTCCAAGTATCCCCCTTCACACAGTGTACGTGACCCACTACATGAGCAGGAGTCGGGAAGAAATATTGGTGGCCAGATATAAGGCTCGCCTCAGCTGGTGATACAGTGTCACAAACTCTAGTCTACTCCAACAGCTCTAATACCATCTAAGAAATTTCCCTTGTTAAGCAGCACCTTCAGCCTCTCCTAGGTCATCTCGTGTCTCCTTCTCGAGTAGCTAGGGTTTCCAAAAAACAGAAAACACACACATTTGATTTCTCATGTAGTTGGGTTAAATACCAGCTAGTACATTTAAATGGGTGGGGCCCATTATTCTTAGGCCACTTATTCTCTCACATGAGAGAATAAGTGACTTGTCCACATGGGTCCACTTATAGCACATGGCCCACTTACAAATAGAAAAAGGGAGAAAAGATAATGCAATTAAAAATAGAAATATAACAGAAAAGAGACAACCATTCTGGATTACACTCATATCATAGAAATAGGAAGTTCTGTTTTTAAGCTCGTTAACCATTTTTCAAGAATGGGGTAAAATAAAGTATGTAACTAACCCACATTTTGAATTGGAAATGATTTTTAAATCTGCAAAAGAAAGGTAGATGGACCCAGACTGGTGACAAAGCAATCCTAGCCTATAAAACCTTAGGAATTGAAACCATAGAGTGGGAGAGTAAGGACACTCTATTTAAACTCATCTCTCCTCTTTTATGTATCCCATCATGGATTTTTTCTCCCAACTTGTTGGTAGCCTAATGCATCAGATTTCTTTTAGCCATTATTTCTCTAAATGAATCTGAGAGAGAGGGCTCAAGTTTGATCAAGATTGTAGGAGAAAAGGCACAATTTTTTCTTGGGAGAAATCGCAATGATGTGTGATCTCATATCTTTTCATTTGAATTTTATCATCATTCTCTCAAGTCAAGCAATCTAGATGATATCCTAGGCATCAACTTTTCCAACACTGAAAACTTTATTAATAAAGCTAATATTTAACCCATGTTATAGCCATTCTAAAATATTATGCATCACCGTTGCTCACTGCAGTAACTAGTGCCCCTCAAAATACCCAAAGGAAATGGCTGATCCAGTTGCAAACCAAATCAATCAGCCACAATCAGGGGAAGCATTGATCCAACTAGGTAACTCAGCTAGATATCTGATTTGAACCAACTTGAACATATTTGTTACAATCAAATCGACCCAAACAGAACAAATGATATACATTTTTTGCTGATTTTTCCTCTAAAATATTCCAAATATCCCAAAATAATTCCTAAAAACATAATTAATTTATTAGAATATAATAAAAACAATAAACATTATCTAGTTTTTTTAAATTAGTTTTCATTGTCTTATTAATATAATTTATGAGAGAATAAATTTTATTTTAAAAGTGAATTTGATTCTTAAAGATATCTTAAATCCAAAAAATATAAAAACAACTCTAAAATATTATCTTTCAGTAAGGAATACTATTTTAATAGATAATTTGTTCATAAATCATAGCCTTAAATGACATATTTGAACCTATGTATGTTTATTGAGGCAGCAAGCGAGGTGCAGCTTGGGCACGTTGAAAAGTGGCACACGGTTGAGCAGTGTTAAGGCATAATATTTACTTTTTTGGCTTTTGCCTTCTCCTTGTCCTTCTTCTTCTTATTGTCCTCTTTCTTCTTGTTTTTCTTCATCTCCTTATTCTTCGTCTTCTTCATCATCTTTCTCTTTATTTACTCCCTTATTTTCTTATTTTCCATCTACTTCTTCCTCTCTATATCATCTTCCATCTTATTCTTCTTCTTCTCTACCTCCTTCCTCTCCATATCCGTATTCTTCTACATCTCATCCTTCATCACCATTTATTTCATGAGCTTATTCTCTGCTTCCTTCCTCTCAATATTGTCCTTATTCTCCATCTTTTTTATCTTTTCCTCTCCATCTCCTCTTATATTTTATCTTCTATGTCTCCTTCTTTCTCAATGTATTTTCCTTCTTCTTTGTTTTATTTATCTTATTCCTTGTTGCCTACTTCTGTTCGGAATTTGGGGCGTCTATGGACACAATGTAAACTTCATAGTGTAGCAGAAGGTCTAACCAAAGATAGATCTGAAAATTCAAGAATAGAAAAACCAAAACATCTTCAAGCCATTCAGATGGATCAAATATGGATTAATTTGTGATTTATTGGTTTCTTGAGGGAGCATCTTCAAGGCACTTTGTGTCTGTCCTCCAGCTGTATGCATACAATCTCAAAAGGATTGTCTGACCTTTTCTTTATACCAACTGAGTAGCCAAAAAACTGATTTCCTCTCCACCAATCTCCAAAAAAAGCAACACTTAAGGAAAATGAAGAGAAAAAAGAGCGGGAACTCAAAATGAATCACATGGGTATCAAAAGAGGGTGCCCCTGTTGTACGTATCGGCTCGTGCCAATCAGGTGAAAGTATCGGAGACGTGGTTGTGGCAAGTTCTCTCACACTGAAACAGTCTATAAAGGCTGGGTCAGAGGAGAGAGGGGGCTCGATACCAAGCCAGGTCTGTCATGTTAAACATGGACCTGATCCCCCACGAAGGAGGGATGCCGACAATGTAGGCGTGATCCCCCACTCATTGGAGGATCGAGATTGGGTCAGCGTTACGAACATGTAGTTGGGTATCGTCCCTAGAGAGTATCTCTCTGGTCTAAGTCTCAGCATCACATAGTCTCCCACGTCGAACACGTGGGATACTACACGTCCGCAGCCTTCTTGTACAATGCATTAAGAGTCGTGGTTCTAGCATGAAGATATTGATGCAAGGGTGAAACATGCTGGGCAAATGCAAGACCATGACAATCTACGGGTGCTAAGGTGAGGGGTCGACAAGGAGCCTCGCCATAGGCGATCTCAGAAGGACTCAACCAGGCGGTGTAATTCACTAGGGAGTTATGCACAAACTCGGCGAGAGGGATGGAGCAATGGCATTTGCTCATTTTCTCGTATAGGGACTAAAGCTCATCATAATGAGGGCTGTCGAGATGACAAGTTCTTTCTCTAGGCAGACGGTGCGAGCGTCCGGGCAGGCCGCGCAAGTGGTTGAGCGGGTGGTGCAGACACCACGGTTGGAGTCAATTGCTGAGTAGGCAGGGAGGGGGCACAGCGTGCGGTGGGGGTAGCGTGGCAGATGGAGGGGGCGGTCCGGCAGGCAGCAAGGTCGGCCAAGCGTAACGGCTTGTCTACAATATCGTGTCCCGACTCTTGGGTGTGCATGGGTTGACTAACAACCACTAACCCAACCGGGTTGGTCGAGGAACTCTTCTTCGCCTGTTTCATGCTATAAGGGTACCATGTGACCCGTCGTCCCTGGTACATGAACGAACATATGTTCATCCTTCCGGCGATGGTGACATCATGGTCATATATCTAGGGACATCCTAAGATGATGATTCCTACTTTCATAGGAAGGAGGTCACAAAGGACGCTCTCATCATAAGTACTCATCTTTAACGAGATGTGGCATTGTCGCTTCATTGACAATGAGGAAGCGTCAATATAAAATACGTTGTAGGGAGTTTGATGGGGTATGGCTGCTAATACTAGTGGTCCGTGATGTGATGGGCCATCCTCATCGCTCTGTTGCGACTCGCTCATTCTCCCAAAAAATCTTGGTCAGTCCACCAAGTCTCATCTCCGCATATTCAAAGCGCAAGTCGTCATCAATGCGACACCATCGAAAATAAGAGTTTATGCTCGACCCCCAGTCGATGAACTCCTTTGGCTTCCTCGATCCTTTGAAGACATCGACGTAGGCTCGTACGCTCTTCTGGATCCTGGCATGATGCTCCTCTTGTCGGTGCTCATAGTCGTCTGGGTGCCACTCAGGCATCGGGTATCATCCATTAGGGGGACCGGCATGTTGTACCGGTGGGGTCGGATAGAGATCGGGGTCATCCCAACGTCGGGGATGACCGTCCTACGGTGCGCGGATGACTGGCATCGTGTGCGGTGGGTACCGGGTAACCTCGTCAGGTTCCTTATACCAGAAGTCATAGGGCCAGACACAATCATCTAGGCAGGCCAGTAGGTCGGCCTCGAACCCAAGGTCGTACTCGTCTCGCAGGTACCGTCTATCCTGAACACTAACGCCCTGTGGGTCGGTGCGGGGTATTGGTCGAGCGTCGATCTTTGCGCTCATCATCCTGCCACCTCTCGTCATCCAATTATTCGTCTTCATATGGGCTTCGTGGGTGCTCTAGGGGTTGCGCAACCCCAGGCAGGTGGCAGATGCGATCTAGTGCCACGGGCACGGGTGCGGCGACAGGTACCAAAGGTACTGCGGGCCTGTCTAACAACTGTTCCAGGCGTTCGGTAATGGCAGTCAAGGTGCGGAGATATGCTCCTTACTTTTCGAACGAGTCCTCCTGAGTGTCGGTGCTGCTGGTGCGGTCTTCCTCGAGCACGTCCAGCCCCTCAGCCACGTGCGAAGGGAGCTGGGCTCTTCCACAGGATCCTTCCCATGTGGGCAACGACTCATCGTCACTCTGTCCTCGTTGTCACTAGGAGATGAGGCGCCTAGTGATGGTGAGGAACTATGGTGGGATCATGCGTGTCCATGGCGGGTGCAGGTGTGTCTGTGTGGACCCCACGATCTGGCGGCACCCCCTATGGATGGGTGCGGTTGGTCCGGGCTCTGAAGGAGGTGGTGACAGGCCATCTTCGGGAATCAGAGGACGGTGATCTGAGAGGCACGTAGGGCTGCCTCTCGCGGTCAGCGACAAATCTGCTCATCGCGGGGAGGTCAATCCCCCTTATTGCATCCTTCTGTTCGATCGCGTCTTGACGACCATGGCCAGTATCCTCGGGGTATCTAGATGGGTTTTCAAACAATGAATTGCAGATGATATGATGCGGGTACAAAGACGTATTGTGGGCAACCACAGCCTACTCTGATACCCAGACGTCGTCGAGGACATCGTCCGGACGGTACGGAGACGATGCTCTGACTGTTTCCCTTAGTTGATCAGACTTACAGAAATATCAGAATCAGGTATAGTAGGTTGAAAAAGCTCATTAAATTAACTTATGAGCAAGAATTGTAAAAAGGAATAGAGATTCAGAAGAGAAAAATTTTTCTTAAGATTAGCATAATCAACACATGATCAAAGGTTAAAGGATAATTTATGGATTGACTGTTACCTTTGGTTGATCAGACTTACAGAAAGAACATAATCAAGTGCAGTAGCCAGAGGTAGTGAGAAAGTAGAAAGAACAAGTTTAAGTAAAAAACAAGACTTGTGAAAAGGAGTAGAGTCAGAAGAAAAAAAATAGATTAAGATTAGGATAACCATACTAATCTGGTAAATATTTCACCTATGAATGGTCGAAATTAGATTTGTAAGAGTAGAAAGGAGTTTTGAGAATAACGAATTAGTGGGCGAAAACTGTTTGGAGAAGATTGACTAACCCGGGCAGTGTTGAAAAGGACGTTTCTGCAATCTGGTAGGATGTTGATAGACCAGGGAGGAAAATCATGGTGTACCCCGTTAAACTCCATCTTCGAATATGAACAGGTTCGCAGTTAGCAAAAAATGCAGCACAAAGTCCCTTCGTCGAGTTGAACACATGAGCCTGCTTATTGAAGAAAATAACAATTATTCATCTAAACCAACGCCTGATGAATACCTCCTGATACGAGTGGGTATCATAGCAATTACCCTTTCATAAATATCAGAATACCTCCTGATTATCACCGAGTGAAATTTGAGTGGGGTCTGCAGAAATAAGATCGGGTTCGCTCATCTTAATGGCTGTGTAAGTCCCTTGAGTGACCCCACTTTGGCTGCCTCAGCAAACCTGAACTAATATTTTATTGCAGGATTTAAGAAATGAATGGATCATATTAAATATACTAATTCCTCACCGTATTCATCGATTGGAGCATCGTAACCGTAGCTGGTCGCAATAAATGGGCCCCCTGCTGTCCGACCAAAGTTCGTTCCTCCGTGATACTCGTTTATAGGTAAGAAACAGAGAAATAAAACTAGAAATTGGGCGAATTATGTGATGAGGCCATCGAAATCAATAGGAATCGCAGATTTACCATGTAGTAATTGATGAATGATCCCCCCTTTTGTATGAACCTTGCTACAGAAAAAGCCAAGTCCTGCACGGGTCGATGTGGAACTGTCCCTCCAAAAGAATTGAAACTTCAGTAGGTGAAACCCATCAAGTAAACTTTCTTGGCCAGGAAACAAATACATTTATACGTATACATCAAAAGAAGTGTGCGCTTCTCTCCTTCTCGCCCTCTCTCTCTCCGTCTCTCTCTCTATCCGTCTCTCTCTCCGTCTCTCTCTCCGTCTCTCTCTCCGTCTCTCTCTCCGTCTCTCTCTATCCGTCTCTGTCTCTACGTCTCTCTCTAACAGTATCTCTCTCCATCTCTCTTTCTATCTCCTCTCTCTCCCTCTCTCTTTCTATCTCCTCTCGCTCCCTCTCTCTTTCTCTCTCCTCTCTCCTTCTTTCTTTCTCTCTCTCCCTCTCGCTCCCTCTCTCTTTCTCTCTCTCCCTCCCTCTCTCTTTCTATCTCCTCTCGCTCCCTCTCTCTTTCTCTCTCCTCTCTCCTTCTTTCTTTCTCTCTCTCCCTCTCGCTCCCTCTCTCTTTCTCTCTCTCCCTCCCTCTCTCTTTCTATCTCCTCTCTCTCCCTCTCTCTTTCTTTCCTTCTCTTTTTCGCTCCCCCTCTCTCTCCCTCTCTCTTTCTCTTTCTCTCAACATCTCTCTCTCTCTCTTTCGCTCCCCGCCCTCTCTTCCCTTTATCCCTGTCTCCCTTTCTCCCCCTTTCTCTTCCCCTCTCTCTCGCTCTGCCCTCTCTCGCTTCCCCCCTCTATCCCCCTCTCTCCCTCCCCTTTCTCCCTTTCCCTTTCTCTCTTCCCTCTCCCCCCCCCCCCTCTCGCCGCTCTCTGTCCACTCTCTGTTCTCTCCCCCCCTCCCTCTCTCTCTATCCTCTTTCTCTTTCTCTCTCTTCCCCCCACCCCCCCCACCCCAACCCAGCAACAACAAAAGTACCATTATTACAAGTGGTAGCGATAGCTTTCATGTTTCATGGACCAGTATTACAAGTGGTAGCGGTAGCTTTCATGTTTCATGGACCAGCCAACATGGTCGGCTTGTAAGGCCGGTTGGGCGAGAAATAATCGCAATAGAACCCGTTGCACGTGTTTATCTGCGATAACTTTCACAACTCCAAAACCCGATATTTCTAAACTCGAAGAAACAAAAATCCTTGGAACAAAACAAGAGGCCAAGATAGATGGCAAAGGCCAGCTCATGTTACCACTTACCACTGGATCTGGCGCGTCGTCTTGCTTGCACATCACCCAAGGAACGCCGGTGTTCATTCCCACCGCCATCTTCGCCGCCCAATCAGCGTACTCTCTCGCCGGAGCTCCGCCGTTAAACTCCAGAGGCCCCAATTCATTCTCTATCTAGGATCAGAACCGAATTTCACCATGAAAATTTAGAAATGAATACGGGCCCAAACTTTAAAAAAAAACTTAGAACGAAGAAGATCGTCAAAGGGAGATAGAAAAATAGAGGATGAAAAGAAAAAATTACTGTTTTATTCACCTGGGCGAGAATGATAGGTCCATCCTGCCACTCAACGAGCTTTTCTTCCTTCATCATATCGACGATCTTTTGCGTGAATTTCTCCATCGCCGCCTTCGGTCAATGTTCGACGCAGAATTTTTTTAAAAAATCTTCTTGTTTCGTACCTGGCTTTCTGGAAGAGGAAAGATTAATCGTTAAACTTACTTTGAAAGGTTCTTTCTCCTTTTTCTTCGTTCTGAGTCAAACGGGAAATCCCCTGCCGCAAAAAACCACGAAAAAGGAGAGACTTGAAACGATTCATCCATCATCCGGGATGAAGATTTTAATGAATTTCCGAACCCAAAATTCAACTCGGCGCAGACGTAGGGGCCGATGCGAAGATGAGCGTAGAGTCCGGCGGACTTCACCAGTCCGAGAAAGCGGACAAGATTGACGATCTACCATCCGTCCTCCTGTCCTATACTCTCGCTGATTGACCGTTTCAACGATAACGAAATCCTCCTATCCTATACTCTCGCTGATTGACAGTTTCAAGGATAACGAAACTTATAAAGGGTAGGAGGAAGAGAAGGAGCGCCCTTGATCGTCTCGCAGCCAAGGATGGAGGGAGGCAGATCCGCGTTGGAGCCGGCGAGCAGCGCCTTCTTCATCGGCGCGGCGGAGGTGGCGGCGATGGCGCGGCGCCTGGGCCTGACCGCGGCGGAGCTCCTCCCCACGCTCGTCCCCACCGCGCAGTCCCTCGCCCGCCCGCCCATCTCCCACTTCCCCGTCGGCGCCGCTGGCCTCGGCTCCACCGGCGCCATCTTCCTCGGCGCTAACCTTGAATTCCCCGGCGCCCCCCTCAACCAGTCCGTCCACGCCGAGCAGTTCCTCGTCTCCAACGCCGCCGGTCACGGCGAGACGACCATCACCCACGTCGCCGTCTCCGCCGTGCCATGCGGCCACTGCCGCCAGTTCCTCCAGGAGCTCCGCCGAGCGTCCGATATCCTCGTCCTCATCACATCCGACGGCCCAGACGCCGCCTACCGCCCCCTCTCCCGCCTCCTCCCTCAACCCTTCGGCCCCCGCGACCTCCTCTTAGAAGACAGCCCGCTGCTCATGGAGCCTCGCGATAACGCGCTCGTTATCGTCCGCCCGGGAGAAGAAGACTCGCTGTTATCGTCGAAGGCGCTCGCCGCGGCGAAGGAGGCGTACGCGCCTTACAGCGGCTGTCCTTCCGGCTTCGCCGTGGTTGACGGCGAAGGGAGAGTGTACGCTGGCTCGTACGCGGAGTCGGCGGCGTATAACCCGAGCTTGGGGCCGGTGCAGGCAGCGCTGGTCGCCTACGTTGCAAGACAAGGCGTGGGAGGAGAAGGGTACGAGAGTATCGTCGGAGCGGCGCTGGTGGAGATGGAGGAGGCGGCGGTGTCGCAGGAATGGACGGCCAGGATGTTGATGGCCGTCGTGGCTCCGCGATGCCGCCTCGTCGTGTACCGATGCAGGAGGTCGTCTTGATCACAAGATTCTTAGTTTTCTTTTTCTCTATCGGTGGATTATTGTATTCTTGGCGTTTGCCTTCCCTCCTCTGTCAGTTATGTTTATCTGATTATCGCTAAATAGAGGCACACGACGTTTCCCAAGGGGCTTTCCATATTGGTGTGGATATGAAGAGGTTTCAGATTCCAGACTTATAATGTTCCTTTAGGGTTTGACAGTCCCGGTCCGGTCCGGTTTTCTGGCATGGACCTAAACCTTACCTGAAGTTCTGTTCGGTCCCGATCGGGTCTTGTTTGGTCCGGTCCGGTCTTGTTCAGTCATGGTCCGGTATGGTTCGGGGCTGGCGGAGGAGCACGAGGGTGGCGGAGGCATTGTGCACGTGGAGCAGCGGCGATGAGCGCTTGGGGCGGGTGATGGGGAGGGCGACGCAGAGGGGGATGGGTAGTGTGTGGGACAGGGTCCGGTCCGGTCCAGTTTTTTGGCACGGACCTAAACCTTACCTGAAGTTTGGTCCATTTCCGGTCTGGTCTTGTTCGGTCCCGGTTCAGTCTGGTCCGACCGGTCCCCAGTCCAAAATGTCAAAGCCTAGTTCCTTTAACGCGTGTGACAATGGCCCTCCAGAAATAGAGACAAAAAGGGGATTTGAAGAAGCACAAGACATTTCACAAGGGCTTTCCATATTCCTATAACGCATGTGACGATGGCCCTCTATAAATAGAGGGCGAACCTATTCTGTCATTCATGTTGAGTTTTGTCCATCTTGTTTCCTCTCAGCCTCTTCTTCCACCTTTCCTTGATTCTCGTCTAGCTTCCTTCTTCTTATACATCCTGCATTCATCTCCACTCCCTCTTTCTCGACATTGTATCAGAGCCGCTTCTCTAATATCCTCATGAGGATTATGAGTCAGGTGAAGCAATCGTGTGACGACCTTGCCGCTAGAGAATGAGGTCCCCTAAGCATCGGGTACAATCGGCATGAAGACACATTCTACCGATAGGCCTGAAGCTGACGCATCTCAGTTATCATCTCTGGCATCGTCAAGTGATAGCAACACTCTATGCATAAGGACTAGGTCAACACCTCACTCATGAGAGACCATTAGTAGCACCAATCTTCTCTGATCCACAGCATTCATGGTGGAAGTGAGATATGACTAGTATGGCCACAATCATGTTATTCATGACAGATGAGGTCCTACATTATTGTGGACATAACAGCCATATCTTGCTTCCACCATGAGTACCCTGGTTCAGAGAGGATTGGATCTCCTAATGGTTTTTCATCAGTGAAGTGTAGCACTAGTCCTTGTGAATAGACTGCCGCTATCACCTGACGGTGCTGGAGATGATAACTAAGATAAGTCAGCTTCAGGCCAATTAGTAGAATGTGTCTTGATGCCGACTGTACCTGACGCTTAGGGGACCTCATTCTCTGGCGGCGAGGTAGTCACACAATTGATTCCTCAATGACAAAATCATCATGAGGATATAAAGAATAGTGGCTCTGATATAAAGAGGGAGTGGAGAATGATACAGGATAAAGAGCAAGGACGATAGATGAGAAGCAATGGAGGTAGAAGAAGAGACTGGGAGGAAAAAAGATAAAAAATTCTACTTAAAGAGGGCTATTGTCTCATGTGTCAAAGTAGTATGGGTGTTAGGCATCTGAAACGTCTTGTGTCTATTCATATCCCTTTGTGCCTCTTCATATCCACAAAAATAGTTAATAGCATCGCTTCAGTATCTTCAACTGATGTATCGTCAATACTCTGTTTTACTAAATATTTAAACATAGATGATAGGAGATAGTATACAAGATTAAGAGGAGGGAAGGCAAAGTCGCAGCCACAAACAATGCAATAATCTGCATTAGTCTCACAGAATGCTTGATGATATCAGATAATGGTATCATATATGTACAAATAAAATTAATTTTAAGTATTAAGTTAGTAATTTTAAGATATGATAATATTGAGTTCATAATGTAATTAGCTCTATTTGTATTCTAACATCGTGTATTCTTGTTCACATCTATGTGACAGAGCACTAATATGTGACCCAATGATGAGGCAGTGGTGGCATGAGATGGGCTAGTACGAGGGGAGTAGGGTATTTGATGGGGGGCACAAGTGGATGAAAATCAGTAAGATGGAAACAGCAAGTGACTGCCATGTTAGGCAACCAATGACATTGAGGCAAGGCATTGAAAACATCAAATTAGGTCAACAAAAATATAATTTACGTTTGTACTTTATTTTTATTTTTTATTATTCAGTTTCCACAAGTGTTGTTCACCATGTAATATTCAAATGAGAAATTTATAATTAAATTTTCCCAGTTCAGTTATTATGTACTTGTTATTTTTATATACTAACCCCACTTGTTATAAAGAGTCAAGTGGATTTTTTCATACATCTTACTAGAGTTTTGGCTGAAATACAGAACTTATGCGTCTTAAATGTGAGATTTAGATGAAAATCAGAAAACAGGAAAGCCCAAGACAAGTCCTGAACCACAAAATGAAACCAAATTCGTGGCTCATTATAAGAAATTTCTCTTGTTAAGCAGCACCTTTAGCCTCTCCTAGATCTCCCAATGTCTCCTTCTCGTGTTGCTAGAGTTTCCAAAAGGCAGAAAACACACACATATGATTTCTCATGTGGCTGGTTTATATACCAGCTAATACATTTAAATGGGTTGGGCCCATTTTCCTTAGGTCACTTATTCTCTCACGTGATAGAATAAGTGACTTATCCACGTGGGTCCACTTATAGCATGTGGCCCACTTACAAATAGGAAAAGGCACAAAAGAGAATAAAAGTAAAAATAAAAATATAACATAAAAGAGACAAAAATGGCTGGCAAACACCCTCCTCAAGCTAGGTATGAATGTTGATCATGCTGAGCTTGGACACCAGCTGCTAGAACAGAGGACCAGGTAGGGCTTTGTGAATACATCAGCTATATGCTCCAAGGATCTCGCGAACGTGAGAAGAATAAGACCTTCACAACCTTTTCTTTAATGAAGTGGCAATCAGCTTCAATATGTTTTGTGCGGTCATGCTGGACAGGATTATGAGCTATTGTAATAGCAGACCGGCTGTCATAGTAGAGCTGTATACTCAAATGAGCATGGAAAAAATTCAGATCTTCTAGTATCCCTCTTATCCACAGACATTCACACATCCCATGAGCCAAAGCATGGAGCTCTGCCTGTGCACTTGAATGTGCCACAACCTCTTGTTTCTTGCTCCTCCAAGTAACCAGACTGCCACCAATGAAATTACAGTACCATGATGTGGATCGCTTTTCTACTGCTGAACTGGCATAGTCGGCGTTCGAATATATTTCAACAGATAGCCCACCACCACAACTCAATAGGATGCCTTGTCCAGCAGTTTTCTTAAGGAGAGACAAGAATATATTTCCTCTTTCTTCTTGTTTTTCTTCATCTCCTTATTCTTCGTCTTCTTCATCATCTTTCTCTCTATTTACTCCCTTATTTTCTTATATTCCATCTTTTTTTTTGGCAAAAACATGGTGCCGGGTACATTCAACCCTGCGGTTATGCCCGTAGACCAATCCAGCCGTGCCCTGGATGCACAGTGGGGTTTTATATATAAAGTGGATTATTTATCAGCATTTTTAGGCATGGAGCGAGCATAAATATCCCAATTACACTTGGATCCCCCTCGTCCACACCCATTGCAGGAAGGAAAAAGATACATAAGTGATACCTGGCATGTGCTCTGAGAAGGTCGCTCGTGCCGGCATGTCTCTGCATCCCCCCCCCCAGC